>NC_083346.1:80459340-81068932 GCF_019175385.1 Lycium barbarum
GAGGCGGCATTGCGACCACGGGCAGATGATCGAGGCTATCCTGCTATTAACTCAGCTGGTTGCCGCTCAAGCAATATGTCAGAGTACGGGCCAGGTGGCCGGGCGGTTAGTGCAAGGGCTCGTTATTCTATGAGTTTAAATCCTCCAGAATTTTTTGGGTCAAAGTCGGATGAAGACCCATAAGGGTTTGTAGATGAGATATTGAGGACGTTGAGAATCATCCATGCTTCTTGTTCTGGTCTCGATCCACCCTCTCGTCGTTTTTCCAACTCTCCTGCTGTTCAGCAAGCCCAACCAGAGATGCGAAAGTGCAAGTAGGAGACATAGCAACAGCAGTACATGCAGACTTGATACGTGGTACAAAATGAGTCAACTTAAGATTTTCAGTCGGAATCATGTATAAAGCATACTTTGACAAACGGTTGAACTCCAAACTATACTCACGAACCGACTTGTTACCCTGTTCCAGCTTTTCGAACTTCGTAGCCATAGCAAATCTTTCTTCATTAGACAAGAACCTTTCCATGAACGCCTCTTCAAATTCAGCCCATGTCGGAGCTAAAGTAGCGTCACCCCTCTCATATTCCCACATCTCAACCCATGCGTGAGCAACATCCTTCAACGAATAAGAAGCGAGCCTCACAGCTTTGGAATCCTGGGCATCCATTGCCCTCAATGCCTTGAAGGTCTAATCTAAAAAGTGTTGGGGGTCATCCACCTCTCGTGACCCAAAGAACTCTGGTGACTTTAAGTCTAGGAATTGCTTAAGTCTGCCTCCACCGTGAGGTCCCACACCTCCACGCTGCTGCTGAGCCGCAACCAATGTAGTCAACATTTGAATAGGCGTTTGCATGATACCAATCTCTGGCACACCCACAACAGGAACAACAGTAGCAGGGGTGGCAGGAGGTGGTTCATGATTTCCAGCATCATTTCCATTACCAGCATTCGTGCCCCCAAGATTTCGGTTAGCTCTCACGGGTTGGGTTCGGTTACCGTTTTTGGATTGCGTCCAACCCATCTGCGCAAGGTATGAATGAATAAGCGAATTAGAATGATCCTAAAAGGACTTTGAGATCTACAACACAATGTAGAATCAAGAAGAATAGGAAACACCTATAAATGTCCTATGAGTTTCTCGATCATGTTGGTGATCAGGCTGCATAAGGAAAACTCCACTAGACACAGCTCCACCAACACCGACAATAATCCTAAGACATATTTAAACCTATGCTCTGATACCAAGCTTGTCACACCCAAAAACTCACCCTAGACGTGACTGACATCCGACGTCATGAACAATATCGGAAGAACCTAAAAGATGCACAGTGACACTTGAACCCGCCAGGTTTAATAATCACCTTTAACAGTTTATACAATAAATTTAAACAAGTCATGATGTAAGAATAAAATCAGCAGAAGTCTTTATAATTTAAATAATTCAACCAAAACATGATAGTGTGCCCGAAAGAGTTAACCAACAACTCTTCTTGTACCCACATTCGAATGAATACTAAGGAGCTTCTAAGAATAAGGAATAAACGTCTAACTCATCGGGACGCAACCCATAAACTATTATAAATAAAAGGAATCAATAAATGGGGTGTCCCACGAACAAGCATGTGGGCTCACAAAATCAGCAGTATCAGCTAGTTCTCCTAAACGTTCTGAATGTCACAGACCTGCTCTTCTTCGTTACCTAACATACCATCAAAAACAACAATGGTATGCCTGAGTACTTCGTACTCAGTGAATGCCTCGGGGACAACAAGTGATATGAAAATAATGTGTAATAACACATACGGAAATCAATTCTGAGGATAGTGTGACACAATATAGAAACAAGTATTCAACTTGTTTATCTCAATGAAAGACAATTATCAAAAACAGGTTATAAAGTCCTTGGCAAGTTCCAACCTCCAAATATGCCCTTTAAGTTGATCATGATTATTAAACAACAGTTCCATTAAAAGATAGGAATATCACACTTGCCAATACAGGCCCAAAAACCAATCATAACGAAGGGATGACTTTGAGGTTCCCTAATCATAGCAATGCATCACACTGGAATATGAAATTCAACGGTGGCTATCCATCCTCCCGAATAACTAGGCATAATCACACCCCAGGTAGCGAACCCGAAAGTGGCCACTCTTCCTCCCGAATGGCTAGGCATTATCACACTAGGATCCATAGTGGCTACCCTTCCTCCGGAGTAGCCAGGCAAAAAACACCAACCAGTTTCCATACCATAGAAGCCAATTCATAATTCATTTGTAATGTAATCACATCATCAATTGTCATTAAGCTTCATTATGCCATATTGAAAGAATAAGTCATTCCAATCAATGTTTTGAAAACGTTTAACTTTACGAAAGATTTCCATGTCCTAATTCATCAATGAGAATATCATTAACAACCCTTAACCATCATTATTAAGCATCTCTTATAGAGGAAAACGTTCATACTATCATATACATATATAGGGTTTGTTACAATCTAGGTTTAATGTGAGTTTATCCCCTCACACATATTAACCACCATTTAGACATGAACTAGAGTTCAAGAAACATGAAAAAAGTACTTTTCTTTTCATTCATTACAGAACCTTGGATGAAATTTATACTTCCAGCAATAGTTTCACAAAGTGATTTTCATTCAAAATAAGTTTTCAAAAGAGAGACTTACCTTAATTAAGCCTTACGTACCTCGACAATTCACTTTTACAACGAAGAGCACCCAAAACCCAAGCTTGAGTCACCTTGTGTCACGACCCAACCGATGAGCCGTGATGGGGGTCTGACCTCTAGCGGCCAATCACCCCTATACTCATATCTGAATCATACTGAACATAAAAGGCCCATAGATGGCACAACTAATCTCATAAAGTGGGAAACATCAGAATTCTGTACAATCTGCATATATATACACAACGTGCGGAAGAACAGTGCAAGCCAACTAAGCTGCTACATATACTGTACACAAAAGAATAGAAGCCGACAAGGCTACACCACCTGACTAATACATACAACTGTCTATAGACCTCTACTTGAACGAAAGTTGTAGAAAGGACGGGACAGGGCCCCGTCATACCCATATGCATACACATCTCAAAAGGGCCATACCAAAACTGACTGCAGCTCCGGGTCGAATGGAGCGTACCGACCACTGCTAGATCTAGAGGTCCTACTGAGCTGGACCACCTGTCTGTCTCCTTGTACCTGCGAACGCAACCCCCCGAGCAACGGGGAGTCAGTACGGATAATGTACTGAGTATGTATAGCATAAGAGCAACATCATATATATATATACACGTGGGAAATCATGGATGAGATCTGAACTCATAAGCTGAAATGACTGACTACATGTACTTGTATGAACTAGTATCGGCATGTATCTGCATAAATCTGTATAACTAACAATGCACATAGTATGCATGCTCATACCTATCAATGAATGTCATACATCTGTATATATGTGCGTATATAACGCTTGATATGTGCGCCTATATAATGCCTGTCTCTTTTCTCATATCATATCGGCCTCTCTGCGGCCATCATCATATACATTGCTGCGGTACTTGCAGCTTGATTCTTATATCATTATCATAGTGCACCAGTTGATCAGGTGGTAATGAGTATATAACGCCTTCTCCTTTCCATACCCCATATACATATAATACTTGCGTATATAACGCCTTCTGGTCACTGGTCAACATACATATATAAATAAATGAATATAATGCAGGAATTACTGTATACCTAAAACTGGACCCATGAACAAAAGGAATAATCATAAAGGGGGTACATGAACATCAAAGACTGAAATACTCCTAATACTTCTAAGAGTAAAGTAATATGAAATCTCGCTTACTCGCTTGTTTGACCACATCATTGGATCATGCCAAAAGAAAGAAAGGATAGCCTTAACATATCTCGACGTATATCAAATCGATCGACTCCTACTTCTCGACTTTTTAAATCTACAATTAAGATAACATAAACCTTCATTAGACTATATACTTCACTTGCTAACCTCCTTTAGATGCATAGATAGCTTAACTAATCATGGATAACATTTCTTTCATACCTTAACAACTCTTCAACTTCTCATTCACTTTAGTACCAACCATAACAACAATAACAACACTTATATCTCAAAATATATTCTAATCCATTCCCAATCATCTCTCCAAATAACCCTAAGCTACCATTTTGTATTTCATCAACTTACCACTTCCACAACTACCCATTCTTTACTTAGAATCACTAAAACTCTTGATACTCAACTCAAATACAAAGGTAGAAATCATTTACATACCTTGAGGGGTCAAGAATCCCAAGAATCACTTCACTTTGACTCCCTAATCTTTACAACCTTGAAGGAACCTTAGAAACAACCTTTCTTCTTCACCATCCTGGGTTTACGGGGTCCGGGTCTTGTCAAATCTTCACTAATATGATGGAAAATATTGGGAGAAAATATTTTAGGGTTTTCTAATTTTTGGAAGGAGGAAAATATGAAATAAAGTCGTGACCCACATATTTATACTTTGAACCCAAAAGGCTACAGCGGTCCGGTTCGAAGAGCTGGTCGACGGCCCATCGAAGTGTCGACGGTCCATCGACTTTCCCGTCGACCTGCGCCAGCAGATGCATGGGTGCGGGATCCCATCGAGGACGCACGTCGATGGTCCGTCGAACATGTCGATGACTCGTCGACATTGACTGGTGTCCTGCAGATTTTTCTGGTTCAGTTCCGATCGCGTCGACTTGATTCGCTCAACCTCTAACTTTGTAAACTACCCAAAACACATACTGATACTCTTGTACACGGGGTAAGACATTTCCTATCTCCAAACTCGGGCTCGGGTCTCTATTCCAAGGGCATACCCGGCTAGGAACCCATAGGTTTTGCTACTACGAAGACGAGGGGTATAACACCTTGAGAAGGATTACTCGCAAACCCTAGGTTTTTCATTCAGGAATCATGTTAAGAGTTATGGGTTTAATGCTAAGATTGATTAATAATGTTAAAGATGTTCTTACCTTTATGTATGGAGACATGGAGACGATTTTCGTCCTTAGGGTTTATGGGAATGAGAATAAGTCATAAAATTAACTGAATCCAGCTATTTATATACACAGCTGGCGGCGGGTGAAATATAGCCAGAAATACGGACCGTATTTCAAAATAAAGATTATATTTTGCAGCCGTATTTAACGATTAACAAAAATAGCGAGCAGTCTTGGGAACGAGTGACATACGCCCAGAAATACGGACCGTATTTAGTGCCGTAAACTCTGGCCGTATTTTATGATAGCAAAAAACAGTGAGAAACCTAGGAAGGTGGTGAAATACGTCCAAGGAATACGGACCATATTTCAAAATACGGGCCGTATTTTTTGTCGTATTTTACATTAACCAAACAACAATGAAGTCTAACCCTCAAATACACTTTCACACTTAACTCGGATTTACGGAGTGTCACATTACCCCCCCCCCCCCCCCCATTCGTCCTCGAATGAGAATCATAGCCTAGAAAGAATTCACTAAATCACAAGTTGCTACGAACACACACAACGATTCATCTACGAATAATTTAAAACTCTTGCTCATACCTACCATAGGGAACAAGTGAGGATATCTCTTCTTCATGTCCTCCTCTGCTTCCCAAGTAGCTTCATAGGTTAACCCTTCATTAATTTCAATCTCTTTAGGGTTCAACACATGGGAAGGATCTGGTTTGTACAATCTCAACATTGAAATGTGAAACACCGGATGCACCATGGCCATATCGGATGACAACTTCAATTCATAAGCCACCATCCCTATTTTCCTAACAATCTCGTAAGGGCCAATGAAATGGGGACTAAGTTTCCCCTTCTTGCCAAACCGCATTACTCCCTTCATCGGTGACAACTTCAAGAACACCTTGTCATCAATAGAAAACTCTAGCTCACGCCACCTCATATCCTAATTGGACTTTTGTCTACTCTGAGCTGTCTTGAGTCGTTGCACAACAAGATTAACCTTCTCAATTGCTTCATGAACTAAATCCGGACCCAACAATTCCACTTCAGTTGGTTCAAACCAACCAATTGGAGATCGACAACGCCTTCCATAAAGAGCCTTATGGGGAGCCATTTGAATACTCGCTTGGTAACTGTTGTTGTACGCGAACTCCATAAGAGGTAAATGTTCATCCTAATTTACTCTGAAATCTATAGCACAAGCTCGCAGCATATCTTCCAGAGTCTGAATAGTTCTCTCTGCCTGCCCGTCAGTTTGAGGATGAAAGGCAGTGCTCAATTTCAATCTAGTTCCCAAACCTTCCTGAAAGGATGTGCAAAAACGAGCAGTGAATTGCGTACCTCGGTCAGATATGATGGATGTCAGAATCCCATGCAATCTAACGATCTCCTTTAGATATAGCTTAGAGTACTGCGCTGCGGTATATGACATCTTCACAGGGAGAAAATACGCAGACTTCATGAGTCTATCCACTATCACCCAAATTGAATCAAACTTGGACTTTGTACGGGATAGACCCACAACGAAATCAATATTGATCTCCTCCCACTTCCACTGCAGAATCTCGATATTCTGAGCCAGGTCTCTAGGGCTTTGATATTCAGCATTCACCTATTGACAGTTCAAGCACTTAGCCATAAGGTTAGAAATATCAACCTTCATGCTCTTCCGCCAATGGTGTTGTTTCAAATCCTTATACATCTTGGTGGATCTCGGATGAACCGAATACTTCGAACTATAAGCTTCCATCATTAATTCTTGTCGAAGACCATTAACATCAGAAACACACAATCGTCCTTGCAACCGCAAAACACTGTCGCCAGTCCCAACAATAAATGAAGTGTACTCACCCCTTTCCACTCCATCTCTTAGCTTTGCCAGAAGCCCATCATCATATTGCTTGGATTTAATCTTTTCCGCAATGTCAGACCGTGATGGCGTGATTCCCGCTAACTCCCCATCTTTAGTTTCATCAAGTCTGACCCCAAGACTAGCAAGTCTTCAAATTTCCTTCCCCATGGACATGTCATGCACACGCAAATAAGCCAATATGCCCATAGATTTTCTACTCAAAGCATCAGCAACGACATTAGCCTTACCAGGATGATACAAAATGTTCATGTCATAATCTTTTTACAACTCCAACCACCTCCTCTGTCTGAGATTCAACTCTTGCTGCTTAAAGATATATTGCAAGCTTTTCTGGTTAGTAAAAACATCTCAATGCTCACCATACAAATAATGACGCCAAATTTTCAAGGCAAATACCACGGTAGCCAGCTCCAAGTCATGAGTTGGATCATTATTCTCATTCTTTTTCAACTGTCGCGAAGCATAAGCGATCACCTTACCGTTCTGCATCAATACACAACCAAATTCTAGAAGCATCACAATACACCACATATCCACCAGACCCAGAAGAAAAAGTCAAAATAGGAGCCGAAGTCAACCTTGTCTTAAGCTCTTGAAAACTCTTTTCACAAACTTCGTACCACTGACACTTAGAAGTCTTCTGTGTCAATTTAGTCAATGGAGAGGCTATTGACGACAAGCCTTCCACAAGCTTTCTGTAATAATTTGCCAAACCCAAGAAAATACGAATTTCAGTCGCACTAGTTGGTCTAGGCCAATCCTTAACTGTGGAAATTTTCTTAGGATCTACTTTAATGCCATCCCCAGTCACCACATGACCCAAGAAAGACACAGACTTAAGCCAGAATTCACAGTTAGAGAATTTTGATTAATACTCCATTTGAGAAAAGCCTGAACTTCAATTCCAAAGTGCTTCTTGGCTTCTAGCAACCCTAGAGAGCATCCTTGCACTTGATTTCCTTAGATTAATGATGTTTGATCTTTGATTTGCCTTGGATTTATGCTAGTAGGGCGTGTAGAATATTATAGATCTCTCAAGAAGTGTGGAGGAAATTAGAGAAATGAAAAATAAGAACTTGGGTCTAATATATATACTTGCAAAAATCTAACCCGCCATGGTTTTATACGGACACCTATTCGGTCCATACATTTTTATACGGTACGTATAAGGGACTGTATAAGTACACCAGAGACTGTTCCATTCTTTAACTGTTATACGGACCATTATACGGACCGTATAAAGTTATACGGGCCGTATAAATGGTCGTATAACCCACTTTTCTCCCGAACTTGTTCTCGTCGATTCGTTTGATCTCCAATCCTCCTGGAACCTTCTTAGCACTTGTTTAACACTTCATTAACAATCTAAACATCCGTATAACTCATTCACAAGACCTTACTAAATAATCTTTAAATTGATACTTACGAAACTATTTCCCCAAACACGACTTATACCTTACTTTCCTTCGATGAACTTTCTTCCTCCGATTCATACAACTTCAAAATCTTATCGTATACACTTTAAAACTACCAAATACCCTCCTTAATGTCATAATAACTCCATGTTCACCTTAAGCTGACGTTAGTCTACGTACGACACAACGATATAAAATTCTGAGGTATAACACTCTCCCCCCTTAAGAACATTCATCCTCGAATGTTAAGCTCTCGGGATTTCTACAAATATTTCGCCAGAGTTTCTCGTATAATATTGCACTACCATACTTTCATAGCAACCCAAAATAACACTGCCACACAGTTCTACGATATCACAACACAGAATATGGCCACACACGACCAAAAGGATTAAAAGTAAAGCATTGTATTGCATACCTGGGGGCAATGGCATCTCATCTTGAACCTCTTCTGGGAGGGGAGATAAATGCGTATACTTGGACTTCGTACCCTCTTTCGCTTCCCCATGCATCTTTTCTACTTCCACGTTCTTTCCTAATATCTTCATCAAGCTTACATCAATTCGCCACCCCATATCCATTTGTGAGGACCATAAGAATTTCCCGTAAAGTCTTTTAATAACGATCCTAAATCTCTTCAAGATGTAATCTCTGCATTCCAGTGATTTGATGCTCTCTTATTCTTGCATGCTTTATACAATCACCTAGTTCTATCAATTCCAAATCATCTTGACAAGTCACTTCATTTTTCCAAATGGTCTAACACATGTGTTCATAGCATGCCTTGGGAAGTTAGAAAACAAGCACTATTTTCCTATCCGTCTCTAAAATGGGGTTTACTAGGATGGCCAATCTTTCCCAAGTTTCCCGAAATGTTTCGATCTTAAGGCACCAGTGAAGAACTGAGTATTTTAGCCTTACAATTTCCATAGATAGCTTATATGATTCTTTATAATTGCAAACTCCACTTCGGCTTTACGTTCGTCCTTATTCTTGATTGGTATTACAAGATTGCCTTACACAAATTTACTCATTATTATCTACTACACTATCGCCTTTCACCCTTAGTTTCTCATTTAGATCCATCTTATTCCATTTACTATCATCTTTCGCCTTTAATTCCTTTACGTTTGAGTACTCTATGCTTGAAATGCTCGCATAATCCATAAACTTTCTCTTCTAAATGATCATACACATCTTTTCCTTTTCAATGTAGGTTGCTACCATCAAGTATTTACATGCTTCTAAATGGTTCATTTTCATTTCGATCCTCTTCTATTGTTAACTATGCATCCTTCTATTAACAAAGACATTATCAAATTCTGAGTCAAGTATTGCCTTTAAGGCTTTCCCTGTACAATGCTATCTCCATCGGTATGAAATGTTGGAATTTTGCATCCATACAACTAGCTCGCAGTGGCTATTTCACTTGACTCCCCATCTTAGCCCATTATACACTTCTCTCTCTAATCCAAGTCTTACACTCGTCGCCTATATCTTCTCACTATGAAATCATCCGCATGAGCCCTTATTGTATAGAAATACGTTTTATTCTTGTCCATCTTACGTTTGACCAGAGGCCCTAATACTCACATAAGGTATCTTTTTAAAGTTAAAACCGCTCTTCCATTTTTATGCCTATCCTTTAACTCTACCTCATAATCCACCTTATTATTTTACGACTGCCATGGGATTGTATACGGGAAATGTCCATCCCATCTTGCAATGAAGCCGTCAGACAATCTTTGAATAAATGTGGTCCCAAACCACTCACAAATCTGTGAACACGATCTCCCATGTCCGCCACCATAGCCGGGGCGTACCTGGCCAAAGAATTAAATTGCATATTATACTCTCGAGCACTCATACTTCCTTACTTCAAATTTAGAAATCTATCCGCCCTAGATCGGTGAATCTCGGGTGGTAAATAGTGACGAATAAAAGCATCCACAAATTTCGGCCATACGGGTGGAGGCGCATTCTCTCCTCTTGATAATACCCAATTATTATACCATAAGACTGCCACATCCCGGAGTCTATAAGAGGCCAACTCCACGGATTTAGTCTCGGAGGCATGAATAATCTTTAAAGTCCTCAACATCTCATCGATAAAGCCTTGCGGATCCTCATCCGACTTTGACCCAAAGAACTCCGGAGGGTTTAAAGTCATGAAGTCACGGGCTCTAGTACTGGCTGATCGATCACTCGGGCTCGCATTTTGCCGTTGTGCCTGTGTGGGAACCAACTGTGTCAATAACTGAATGGCCTCGGTCATTTGTTGACCCGAAGCAACCGGTGAAGGAATTGGAGCTGCAGCTCCTCCTTGCTCTTCCACATTAGGCGGGGTAGAGGAAGTGCTAAATGTAGTCTCATTTTGTGACTCGTTGTTATATCCCGTGTTTTCGCATAAACGGAAATCGTGAAAATAATTAAGACTTGCATGTTATAAGGAAATAATTGATTTTAATTAAAATGTCTATGTTGTTTATGGAAATATTGGTGTGGAAATGTGAAGGAAGTCCAAGGGAAAAATTTGGAATTTCGGAAATTAGTTTCGGGAATTGCAAAACGAGATTTTACGAATTGGGCCAAGAAAAACAAAATTGAACAAAATTTGAGGCCCAAGCCATAAAGGTGGCCGGCCATGACCCATGGCTTGTCCAAGCCCGTGGATTTAATAGGTCATGTGACTTTCATGTGACCAATGAATAAGTAAGCAAATATATACACATACTTATCCATGGGAAAGTTCAAGAAACCAAAAAAAAATCAATCAACCTTGGAGAAAATAAGGCACTCGGCCGAAACCCCATAGAAGAGAAAAGAAATTTTTCTATCCTTGATCTTAGTCTTAAAAATCTTGTTCTTCTTGTATTCGTAGTGTATGCAAGACGCTCTCCGACGTGATATAATTGGTTTGGCAGAAGAGCGAAGTTTGCGGCGGGTTGAAACTTGAAGGAAAGGTGAGAATTCTTCCACTTTTGTGTTATGGAATTGGTATGAATGTTATGATGATTAGAATAAAATGAGAATTTTGTGGTAGTGATGTATGTGTGTGCAGCCGTGAGTGTGTGTGTGTTGGTATGTGGTCGTGAGCCATGTGAGTTGGAAGGGAAGGTGAATTGAATCCTATCTAGTTCGTTAGTTGCGTCGTTGTGGCATTTATGAAGTAAATGAATATTTAACGAGTTGATTTGGCATTGAAAAATGGTTGCGGGTTCTTATGGGAAATTATATGATTTTTGTATATTTTATATAATTCTGGAAGTAAGACTTTAAAATGTGAATTATGGTTGTTGTTAACGAATTCGGAATGAAACAACGCGAGTTAGTATGTTCGTCGTAGTTGTCGATTTTTATAGAAAGATAGAATATTGTCCCTAGAGTGATTTTGTTATGACTTATGATGTTCGTGATCTTATGGGTTGCTGTGTTGATATATATTGAGCCGAGCTAAGTCTCGGGGGCGTTATATATATAGGGGAAATGCTGCCGAAATTTCGGTAGACAAAAACGAAGTTAAGTAAATTCTTAAGCTTTGAAATCCCTAATTGGTAACTTTGACCAGTTGCAGATTTTGAGCGAAACGGGACGTGAGTTTTGGGCGAGCGTAAGACGTATATAAGGTATGTAAGGCTTCTCACTCCTTCTTTTGGCATGTCTTAGTATGCTAGGTTGATATCGGAACCCCGGGAGCAATTCTGCTCCTCGAAATCCGAATTAGAGAATGGCTACTATTCATTCAATTCAATTGAAGCTTAAAGATCCTATTTAGACTAGAAAGTAACCAAACATCCAAAACTTATGCAAACGTAGTCGGATCACTTCGAAACCTTTATGTATGATCCCATAGACCCTAAATGTCTGTAATTCATGTTCGCCACCTCGACTTGACCCGAGGTGGGCCCGCTAACCCGAGATGCCTTATTCGTTCTATTAGGCTCTCTTTTTGGAAAAGTTTGGATAAGTGATCTTCGGTTATGAAATTGTCTCCTATGAAAGAATGTTTTGATTACTATAATATACTAAACTATATTTTTAGCCATACGCACCACTTTGAAGACACTTTTGCGAAATGAAACTTCCGTGCTAACAAATTATTCGACTACTTTGACTAATGAGATGACTTATGATGTAATCAAGTTTTGAAAGACTATTTTGATATACAAATTGCATTGTTTGCTCACGACTCCGCTCGTGCCCTTATTATGACTTCGTTCACCGGTTCCCAGGCCGGTTATGATTCGTGCACATTATGATAAATTCGGCCGTATGCTGTGTTACGGTTCCCGAGACCTCGCCATAGGGCCGGGTTCTGTTTGGTGTTATGCTGTGATATGGCTGGTGATATGATATGCTGATATGTGTGTGCTCGGGGATGTACGGAGATTTGAACCTTCTAGTGTTATGCTGTGTGTGGCACCAGCGTTGGAGTGGTGACCACGTTCCTGAGCTTTGCATGATTTCATTTGCATTATGTATATATGATTTTGATAAAAATTTTGATATACTGTTCGGCATTTCTCTCTTTTGTATCCTGTTCGCTTTCAGTTGTGGCCTATATTTCTGTACTCCATGCTTTACATACTCAGTACATCTTTCGTACTGACCCCCTTTCTTCGGGGGCTGCGTTTCATGCCCGCAGGTACCGACGCCGGTGATCCTCCACTGTAGGCTCCACTTCTGCTATTTCGGAGTACTCCCTTTGATTCGGAGTCCACTTTTGGTATATATATCTTTTGCCATGTATATATTTCTGTATATTTGACTATTTGGGTACGGCGGGGCCCTGTCCCATCATATGATTCTGTCCGTCAGTTTAGAGGTCTGTGGACATGTCAGTGGGTTATGGTCTTTCTGTATGGTTATGTGTATATGTTGTTTGGGCGATCCCATACGCCGAGGCGGCCGGTCCGCGTATGTTTGTTCATTGCTTTGTTAGCCCTGTGTGGCCTTTGTTGGTGTTTGCTGTGTACAGGGTTATTCTGGATAGTCCGAAAAACAAAGGAAACTCTACCGAAATTTTTCTGGAAATCGTCTAAATTTGGAATATAGCCTTGTCGGCTTCTGCTATATATTTGAATGCGTTTGATAGATGGGTTTGGGTGCCCAGATCGGGCACTAGTCACGGCCTACGGGGTTGGGTCGTGACAAAAGTGGTATCAGAGCAGTTTGTCCTCGGAATGTCTACAGGCCGTGTCTCGTAGAGTCTTGTTTATCGGTGTGTTGTGCACCACACCTATAAACAGGAGGCTACAGGGCATTTAGGGTGTTACCTTTCTTTGGAATCTTAGATCGTGCGATAGAGCTGTGCTATTAAGATGATTCTGATCCGATTCATTATTGTGTTTGCAGTGATGCCTCCGAAGAAGGCAACGGCGGCCCAGAAGGGCAAGGCAGGGATGGCAGGCACTAGTCAGGCACAGCGAGTTACCCGGGCTCGTGTTTATGATTTGCCCGAGGTTGTGCCCTATTCAGAGGGATCCGATACACCACCATTGGTACAGCCTGGAGCAGGTCCATCAGCAGCTCCAGAGGCCCGAGTACCCGCTCCTGAGACTCCAGCTCCGCAGCCAGGGGCGGAGGATAGGACCCTGAGGGAGGCTGTGCAGTTGCTGACTACATTGGTAGCGGGGCAGGCTCGCAGACGCGGGCGGAGGGACGATGATGATGATGACAGGCGTGACAGCCTGCGGGTTCGAGAGTTCTTATCGTGTGGCCCTCCAGAGTGTTTCGGGTCTAAGCCCGACGAGGACCCCCATGACTTTATTCGGGGGATGCAGCGCTCACTAGACTTGGTCAGGGCTTCAGAGACTGAGTCTGTTGAGCTGGCTTCGCATAGACTACGGGATGTTGCTGCTCACTGGTATGAGTCCTGGGAGCTATCTAGGGGTGAGGGTGCTTCCCCAGCCACTTGGGACGAGTTCGTGACTGCTTTCACCCGCCACTTTTTGCCCCCAGAGTTACGGCGGGCACGGGTTGACCGATTTTTGCATCTGCAGCAGAGGGGTCGGAGCGTCCGTGAGTATAATATGGAGTTCGATTCTTTGGCCCGGTATGCACCTACCATAGTAGCAGATATGGCCGATCGGATGCACAGATACGTGATGGGGTTAGACCGCTATTTGATTGATGGTTGTATGGCGGTGGCATTGCAGACAGACATGGATATTGCCCGACTACAGGCTTATGCCCTGGGTATGGAGGACCGACATAGAGCTGATTATTCTAGCAGAGATCGGGACAGGAGGCCGCCCAAGAGGGCCAGATCCGCAGGTTATTCTGGAGATTCTCGAGGCGGACAGCCTCAGCAGCAGCAGTCGGGCAGACATCCTCCTCCGTCCGGCCGGGGTACACAGCCGGCCGGTAGGAGATTTGACAGTGCAGGACCGTCTGGGGCCGGTCAGAGTTCCAGAGCATCCAGTTCACAGGTATCCAGAGATCCCAGTCAGCCTAGATCACCTAGGCCCCGTTGTTCCCATTGCGGGAAATCGCACCCGGGAGAGTCTTATCGACTTACTGGAGCCTGTTTTTCATGCGGCGGTCAGGGCCATATTATGCGAGATTGTCCATTGGCGAGCGGTTCTGGTAGTGTAGCTCAGCCGACGGGATCAGCCGCTGGTTCATCATCTGCTCTATCAGTTGCACGCCCTGCGGGGCGAGGTATCCCTGCACCGGCGAGACGCGGTCGAGGTCGTGGCAGTGCCTCAGGTTCTAGCGGTCCCTCGAACCGCATATACGCATTGGCCAGCCGCCAGGATCAGGAGGCTTCGCCGAATGTCGTCACAGGTACATTACTGGTTTTCTCCAGATCTGTATATGCACTGATTGATCCTGGTTCTACCTTATCATATATTTCCGCGCTTGTTGCTAGTAATATTGGGATAGTGTCTGAGCCTATAGAGCCATTTGAGGTGGCCACACCGGTTGGGGAGTGTATTATAGCGAGGCAGGTCTATAGGGATTGTTCGGTGATTATATCTGATCGTTACACTAAGGCTGATTTGATAGAATTAGATATGCTGGAATTCGATGTTATTATGGGTATGGACTGGTTAGCTTCCTGTTATGCTAATGTTGACTGCCAGAAAAAGGTAGTCTATTTTCAGTTTCCAGGGGAACCAGTTATAGAGTGGTTCGGGTCTACAGCATCGCCGAGGGGTAAGTTTATTTCGTACCTCAAGGCTAAGAAGATGATCCAGAAAGGTTATATCTATCATTTGGTTCGTGTGCACGACACTGCAGCTGAGACACCTACTATTCAGTCTGTTCCAGTCGTTAATGAATTCCCAGACGTATTTCCTGATGAGCTTCCGGGTCTTCCGCCTGAACGGGAGCTAGATTTCACTATAGACTTGTTGCCGGATACGCAGCCTATATCTATTCCTCCGTACAGAATGGCACTGGCAAAATTGAAGGAATTGAAAGAGCAGCTGAAAGATTTGTTAGATAAAGGCTTTATCAGACCCAGTACATCACCCTGGGGAGCGCCGGTATTATTTGTAAGAAAGAAAGGCGGGTCACTGCGCATGTGTATCGATTATCGGCAATTAAATAAGGTGACTATAAAGAATAAATATCCCCTCCCCCGGATTGATGATTTGTTTGATCAGTTGCAGGGTGCTAAATATTTTTCGAAGATAGATCTGCGCTCAGGTTATCATCAGGTGCGAGTGCGAGAATCAGATATTCCGAAGACTGCTTTCAGGACCCGGTACGGGCATTATGAATTCAGAGTTATGTCTTTCGGGTTGACTAATGCTCCAGCGGTATTTATGGATCTCATGAATCGGGTATTTCGGCCTTTCTTGGATATGTTTGTTATTGTGTTCATTGACGATATTCTGATTTACTCGCGATCAGCCGAGGAGCATTCAGATCATTTGAGGACGGTACTTGGTATTCTCCGTCAACAGAAATTATATGCTAAATTCTCCAAATGTGAATTCTGGTTAACTTCTGTGGCATTCTTGGGCCATATTGTCAGCGCAGATGGTATTCGGGTCGATACGTAGAAGATTGAGGCTGTACAGAATTGGCCCAGGCCTACTACACAGACAGAGGTGCGCAGTTTTCTGGGATTAGCCGGATATTATCGCAGGTTCGTGGAGAATTTTTCTTCTATTGTAGCACCACTGACGAAGCTTACTCAGAAAGCAGCGAAATTTCAGTGGACCGATGCCTGCGAGCGCAGCTTTCAGATGTTCAAAGAAAAATTAATTTCAGCTCCAGTTTTAGCTCTTCCAGAAGGATCAGATGGGTATGTTGTCTACTGTGATGCCTCTGGTATTGGGATAGGTTGTGTGTTGATGCAGCACGGTCGAGTTATAGCCTATGCTTCCCGGCAGCTCAGACCGCACGAGAAGAATTATCCAACTCATGATCTTGAGTTGGCCGCGGTAATTCATGCTTTGAAGATTTGGCGGCATTATTTATATGGGGTCCATGTTGATATTTATACGGACCATAAGAGCCTCCAGTATATTTTTAAGCAGAAAGAACTGAATTTGCGGCAGAGGAGATGGCTTGAGCTACTGAAAGATTATGACGTTGATATTCTGTACCATCCTGGGAAAGCCAATGTGGTTGCGGATGCACTTAGCCGAAAGTCCATGGGCAGTTTAGCTGATGTACCATCTGGTAAGAAAGACTTGGTTCGTGAGATTCATCAGTTGGCCAGCCTTGGAGTTCGTTTGGCAGATTCTGGAAATACTGGGATTTCTGTTCGTGCAGTTGCTGAATCATCTATTATAGAAGAGGTAAAGCAGCGTCAGTTTGAAGATCCTATCCTGATTCAGTACAGAGATATGGCCCTTAATAAAGAAAAGACTCCGTTTGAAATTTCACCTGAAGGGGTATTATTATATGAAGGCAGATTCTGTGTACCGGATGTTGCGGGCCTACAGCGATAGATCATGGGCGAGGCGCATAATGCACGGTATTCTGTTCATCCTGGTTACACAAAAATGTATCATGATCTCAGGTGTTTGTATTGGTGCGACGGTATGAAGAAAGATATTGCCGAGTTCGTTGGTCAGTGCCCGAATTGTCAACAAGTTAAAATTGAACATCAGAAGCCCGGTGGATTATTACAGGAGATGGAAATTCCAGCCTGGAAATGGGAGATGATTAATATGGATTTCGTTGTTGGGTTACCGCGCACTCCATGCAGGTATGATTCTATTTGGGTAATTGTTGACAGATTGACGAAATCAACCCACTTTCTCCCAGTCCGGACTACTTATTCGGCTGAGGATTATGCTAGATTGTATATCAGAGAGATAGTCAGGCTTCACGGAGTCCCTGTATCTATTATTACTGACCGGGGTGCCCAGTTTACGGCTAATTTCTGGAGGTCATTTCAGGAGGGATTAGGGACTCAGGTGAGCCTCAGTACAGCTTTTCATCCCCAGTCCGACGGGCAGGCTGAGCGCACTATTCAGACACTGGAAGATATGTTGCGGGCCTGCGTTATTGAATTTAGGGGCAGCTGGGATGATCACTTGCTGCTTATTGAATTTGCCTATAATAACAGTTATCACTCCAGTATTTAGATGGCGCCGTACGAAGCCCTTTACGGTAGAAAATGCAGATCTCCTATTGGTTGGTTCGACGTGGGCGAGACTAAGTTAATTGGGCCAGATGTGATCCAGGAAGCAGTGAATAAGGTAAAACTTATCCGGGACCGATTATTGGCTGCACAGAGTCGACAGAAAGCATATGCAGACAAACGACGTCGACCGTTAGAATTCCAGATTGGCGACTGGGTATTTCTGAAGGTGTCGATTATGAAGGGTATCATAAGATTCGGTAGAAAGGGTATGTTGAGCCCGCGGTATATCGGGCGATATCAGATCGTGCGGAAGATAGGCGAGGTCGCCTACGAGTTAGACTTACCCTCCAATTTGGAGGCCGTACACCCGGTATTTCATGTGTCTATGCTGCGAAAATGTATTGGTGATCCTTCCAGGATATTCCCAGTGGACGATATTCAGGTAACGGAGCACTTGTCTTATGATAAGCAGCCTATAACCATTTTGGACCGATAGGTACGGAGACTACGCACTAAGGAAGTGCCTTCTGTTAAAGTCCTGTGGCACAACAACAACCGGGAAGAAATGACCTGGGAGTCGGAGGATGAGATGAAGAAGAAATACCCCCATTTATTCCCTGCGGCCACAGGTAATTTAAACTTTCAAGTTTGTTGTATTGATTGACGAATGAGTTATGTGTGCTAATTGTAAAGGGAGACTCCCCCGTCACATTATAAGATTAATTTAACATTCGGGGACGAATGTTCTTAAGGGGGGGAGAATGTTATATCCCGTGTTTTCGCATAAACGGAAATCGTGAAAATAATTAAGACTTGCATGTTATAAGGAAATAATTGATTTTAGTTAAAATGTCTATGTTGTTTATGGAAATATTGGTGTGGAAATGTGAAGGAAGTCCAAGGGTAAAAATTTGGAATTTCGGAAATTAGTTTCGAGAATTGCAAAACGATATTTTACGAATTGGGCCAAGAAAAAAAAAATTGAACAAAATTTGAGGCCCAAGCCACAAAGGTGGCCGGCCATGACCCATGGCTTGTCCAAGCCCATGGATTTAATAGGTCATGTGACTTTCATGTGACCAATGAATAAGTAAGCAAATATATACACATACTTATCCATGGGAAAGTTCAAGAAACCAAAAAAAAATCAATCAACCTTGGAGAAAATAAGGCTCTCGGCCGAAACCCCATAGAAGAGAAAAGAAAATTTTCTAGCCTTGATCTTAGTCTTAAAAATCTTGTTCTTCTCCATAGAACCTTAACTGAGGCCACCTCCTTGTTTCTAAGCCTCCGTACTTTCCTATCTAGTATGGCAATGGGTACTTCTTCATAGGTCAATTTCTCTGTCACTTGCATATCATTTACTGGTACGATCCTGGTAGGATCTCCAATACATTTCCGGAGCATCGAGACGTGGAAAACTGGATGAACTAACTCCAAATTGGGAGGTAGAGCTAACTCAGAGGCCACCTTGCCTATCTTGCGCACAATCTCATAAGGCCCAATATACCGGGGACTAAGCTTCCCCTTTTTTCCAAATCTCATAACGCCCTTCATTGGCGACACTTTCAAGATTGCCCAGTCCTTAACTTGGAACTCTAAGTCTCTTCGATGATTATCTGCATAGGACTTCTGACGACTTTGAGCCGCTAACAACCGATCTTGTATGAGCTTGACTTTCTCTATGGCTTGCTGGACCAAGTCTGGCCCTATCAACTGAGCCTCTCCTATCTCAAACCACCCAATTGGGGATCTACATTTCCGCCCATACAAAGCCTCATACGGTGCCATTTGAATGCTAGAATGATAACTATTATTGTAAGCAAATTCAACGAGTGACAAATGATCATCCCAACTACCTCCAAAATCCATCATACATGCCCGTGACATATCTTCGAGAGTCTGGATATTACGTTCGTCTTGCCCGTCGGTCTGTGGATGAAATGTCGTGCTAAGGCTCACTTGGGTCCCTAAACCCGCTTGGAAAGACTCCCAAAATTTAGCTGTAAACTGAGTTCCTCTGTCTGACATAATAGATACCGGAACTCCATGGAGTCTCACTATCTCTTTAAGGTAAAGTCTTGCATAATCTTCTGCCACATAGGTCGTCCTGACTGGCAAGAAGTGAGCTTACTTTGTGAGTCTATCAACAATCTCCCATATGGAATCATACTTACGTCGAGAACGGTTTAAGGCTGTAATGAAATCCATGTTAATCACTTCCCACTTCCAAGTTGGGATTTCTATAGCTTGTAACAATCTGCCCGGCTTCTGGTGCTCGATTTTCACTTGTTGACAATTAAGACATTGAGCCATAAATTCCGCTACATCTTTCTTCAACCCATTCCACCAATATACAGACTTGAGATCATGATACATTTTTGTCGCTCCGGGGTGGACAGAATAACGGGAACAATGAGCTTCTCTCAATATTTGGTGGCGTAGCCCCGCCACATTGGGAACACATAATCTTCCTCGACATCGAAGGACTCCGTCTCCTGAAATATCAAATGATGACTCCTCTTTCTGGGGGAGGGTATCGCTGTACTGCATTAGCATGGGATCCTCATATTGTCGCTCCTTCACCACCGCTACTAGCAACGAGACTGCAGAATTCTGAATAGCAGTTCCCTTGTTACCTGAGTCCACTACATTTGGAAAAGAAAGAAAGTGAATATATGGAAGGTAAGGAGATCGAAATGTCAAAAGTAAGAAATATGAGTGAGTGAAGCCTCCGAGAGAGACGACATGGGTAAAAATTCAAAGGTAGGCATGTGAAAGGGGTAAAGTGTGATAGTATGGAACAAAAGAGGAATGTGTGGGGTTAGAGAACAAATTTCAATAAGTGGGGCTAAAAGGATAGTGACCACGACGAGGAATGTGAAGTAAAAGAAAGAATGATTAGGCCTTTCTATGATGCTAAGAGATTTCCAACTCTCGAAAGATATATATAAAGGGATAAATGTGTAGTCATATTGATATGGTTTCCTCGAACATGGAGAAGCTTTCCTAAAGGATGCCTTAAGAATAGAACGGATTTTCACGTTTAAAGGAATATTTCATGAACTTCAGGGGCGATACTGTAAATAACAAGAGGAGAAGAGCGCTCGAGAAGGAAGGAACTAGAACCTAAGGAAGGCTAAGGATGAAAGTAAGGAAAGTATACTAATAGGTTGATCGAAGGACGATGAGAGCATTAATGAGTAAAGTAACTGGAAATCTTTAACCATGGGAGTAAGAAGGATACTTTAACGAGTTGGCAGTAGGAAACTGATCAATCACCGAGATAAGAACGGGGATGATGGGGCGACACCTATGATTATAAATTTAATGACATGAGTCAAGAATTTCTGTAAGACCGGGAGATTTGATTACAGAGGAAATAGAATGAAATGTGAGGAATATGTATGGAAGACAACTCGACCTTAGCATCAGAAAGATAGATGAAGGCTTGATGAACATGGATGGAGAGAGTGTAAATTGTAAGAATCCCGTGCTAAGAGCAAGAAGTAGCAGGACACTTGGAAAACCTTGAGGCGCAGCGGCAACGCAAATGCGTAGTTAAGAAGAATTATGAGTAAGTGAGCTAGACGGGTGAAAGGACTAGTAGTGGATCGAAGGGTATGGAATATTGACAAAATGATATGGTATAGACATAAAGGGAAGAAGAACTCAGGGTAAGAAGTCCTAGAGATGTTATAATCAAAGTCGGGAAGAAAGACGAGGAGTAAGGTATAATCGAAGACTTCATAAAGGACGTGGTGAATCTCGATGTCCCAATGAACTTATGGGTCCAGAAAATCATTAGTTATCAAAGACAGAGGTGTGAAAAGACGGAAAATAAGGCATCGGAATTTGATCTAACCCTTATAAGTATTCCAATTGAGTACAAGAGTGTAACCATCAAAAAGATAGATAAGTCAGATCATACGATAACGAAACCCCGGCCTTAAGAAGGTCGTGAAGGGCTGCAGATAATTATCGAAGCCAATGGATACTCGAAAGCTATTGGTGTATTAGGACCTCCTTAATAAGGGGGTAAGAACATATTAGACTTGAAAGGAATTATGACCTTCTTATGTTCCAGACGAAGAAATTTTTTAACTCAGGGCCAAAGTTCGAAGCATATCGGCAGATCAGGAAGCTATCAGAAAGAAGCTGAAACGGATTGACAATAAGTGTACCATGAGCCAGACATAGGAAGAAAGTATGAAAGACACTTTAAGAGAATGCTTCACGCCAACATGAGCTACGGCATTTGTATACCATAGTTTGAAACCCTCGTATTGGGCAAAAATTGCGTCGTACCTAAGTATGCAGCGAAATATCCTAAAAGGGTAGTAAAGGGAGCAAGAAAGGTTTCTAAGTCAAATTCACAAGGATGACAGAGAGGATGACGGATCCAAGGATGACAACAAAAAGGGGATTTTAGCACCGGAAGGGATAACAATTGTAGCAAAAAGGACAACGATTGGTAGTTTGGTAATTTTCCGAAGAAAGGAAGAACGCTGCTCTTATGAATGAAAATAAAAGAGTTCACTGGATATTAGAAAACATTTCATGGATTACTAATTATACTGAACATAAGAGCATATGCTATGGAGTTATATGAACTATCAACGTTAAGCTATGCCCGACTATATTTGCAAAAAGGCCATATCAGAAAGCAAATAAGGAATAACAACAGGTGAAGTGACCGCCGCTACAAGGAAATCGAATCTAGATATATACATATATATATATATATATATATATATATATATATATGTTGTAAGAGGGTCATAATGGAGTAAGAATTGTCGTAGCCCCATGCTTCTGGGTTGTATTGTGAGATTTGAGGGAAGGAGGTTAAAGAAGTAGTTGTGGCAGGAACTCAGAAATGTGGTGAGCTACAAATTTAGTTGAACTCAGATTATGAATCTGCCAAAAGTGTAACTATACTGCGAAGGATAATAAATGGCGAAGAAACATTACGTGCATACGTATTTCAGCTATTGATATAACTAGCCTTGGAAAGGAACTGGGAGGAATAGTTTAAGGAATATAGCCATTATGCACATTAGCGACAAAGTAATGTTGAATAAGCAATTGGAATGTAAGGGTAAGAGAGACAGTGACAGGAATGTAAGGGAATAGGGAGTATGACTAACGAGCTACCAAAAGTCAGTACAGTGCATACTTAAAACTCAACGAGTATAAAAGAATAAGGATAGCCCGAGATGGTACCAAAGGAGTAAATGCAAAGAGGACGCCATATATTAGAAAGGTAATTGCCCACTAACAAGGAAAGAAGAAGCGAGAACAAGAGAATACTTATAGGACGATGAATAGTTACGACACGGCAAGTCAAGGCTACAATAATCGAGACAGAGCGAGAGCGAGATACTAGTAAAATTTCTATCATATACATGAGGGCAAAGAAGTGAAAGAAGTTGAATGAAGGCAATAAAAGGGTTAAGAAAGAATGAGAAGAGACTGACCCAAGTTCTGGTTTAAGCAACTGGTAATCGGACCCTAAAGGGAGAATAACTGTTCTAAGGAATCAAAGATGATGTCGTGAGTTGGCAATGCTGCAACATTCGAGGATGAATATTCCTACGGGGGGAAGGATGTTACACCCCGAAAAATTTCGCGCTATCAAGGTCGTAGCCAGCTTAGTATGGTCCTGAGGAAGAGCAAAGTTATGCGAGGATTAAGGAGAAATGTTATGTTATAAGAGTGTAATAATGGTATACATATGACATTGGGAGACCATATGGGTTGAATTGGTTCATATGGCACTTGCCGAAAAGCCCTTGTTGCTGTAAGCTAAGTGGGGCCCACACGCCGAAATTTTATAAAAGACACATGAAGAGATATATGAGTAGTACATGGAAAGTTGAGCAAGTCCTAAGAAGGACCCATAAGCACAAAAATTGACATAAGCCCTCTAAAAGGACGATGTAAGAAAATATTTTCGGATGATCTGACATGGAGGGGCAAAAATGCTATTATAAGTTTGGAATTTGAAACACCACCAAGAATCAAAGTTGTAGATAATTTAAATATATTTCCAACCACAGGTTGTGGGCCCTCACACGATATCAGGATCAAGTGTTATGACTTTTTTACTAAACGAACGCGCAGTTAGAAAAATTAAGCCTGCGCGAACGCGCCCAAAGGGGACGCGATCGCACTGAAGGATTTTTATGTCGGTTCAAGCAGAACCTGGACCGTCATAAAAAGGGGGTTATCCCCCATTTTCTCAGCCAAACACCCCAAAAACCCCTCAAATTCTCTAGAAACGTCCCCACACTTCCCACACCCACTTTTAAGACAAAACCAGGTATAATTTCCCAATTTCGGTCCGGATAGCGTATAGTTATTGTTCCAGAATCATATAGCGGCGTGTTGTGGCCTACAGTTAAGGTGGAAGAGTGAAAGATACAACAATATTAACGGGAGAAAGGTATGGATCTCTTCCTATTTATGTTAATACCGGCTGATTTACGAAGATAGAGTGGTTTAATGATTGTATAGCGAGTTAATTAGTTATGGAAGTTTTTTTTAATTTTTTTTTATTTTTATTTTTATGGAAGTTGGAAAACGGCGTGTGGACTGTTTTATGGAACACTTTGACATGGGAAATGATATTATTGATGTTGGTATTGTTGTTGTTGTTGTTGGTTGTTGAACTAAGATTTTGGGCTAGGCATATAAACAGAGGAGATGCTGCCCTTTTTCGGCAGAATATAAAATAGTTTCATTCGAAACTTAGGATAAGTGTGTGATAAGGAGACTAACATTCGTGTGAATCCTCTCGAATGTAGATTTATGAGCTCGGGCGAATAAGCGTAGCTAATAAGAGGTGGAACAGGTATGTTAAAGCTCGTCCCTTTCTTTCAAAGGCATGATTCCTATGTTATGATTCCATAAATGTTTCCATAACCGCCTTGTTTTCAAAAGCTCAAAGCTCATGGCTCTTAAAGCCTCTTATGATGTTAAATGTAATATGTTCTATGATGATTGAGACGATGATGTTGATTCTCTTCTTTTGAAACTCCGAAGCTATGATTTGAGGGCATTATGAGATTATTAAGCCATTCCATGAACGTCCTAACCGTACTTATTGTTGATGGTCTCAGCTCATGTTACTCGTTCCTTCGAGGTGAGATATAGCGATGATAACGATTCTATTTCCAGTGCTACCTAAGTTCATGATTCTCGAGACTCTCGTGACATCGTCGATTTCATCTTGCTATGGTTGATCCTTCAAGGATTGATATGATGATAATGGTAATGCTAATGATGACGTTGATTTCATTTGTGCATGTTAAACCTCGAAAATTGTTTCGTTCATGCACAGTGAATAGACTAACGAAGGGTACGACGTATGTGATGTTTTAATAAGTAAGAAATAACATTTGATGATTCTAACTGAGATTTCAAAGACATTCGAAGTAAGAGAAGAATGTTTGCCAAGAAAGACAAAGTATATGTTATGTATTGAGAAGGATTTATGAGTGACGAATTAATGATGACTTAATGATGTTTTGGAGAAGAGCTATAACGTCTCTTAGATTGTTAATAAGGTGTTAAACAAGTGTCAAGAATGTTTCCTAAGGATTGGAGATCAAACGAGTCGACGAGAAAGAGTTCGGAAAAACTGGGCATTGTACGGCCAAACATACTGGTCGTATAAAACATACGAGTCGTATGTTCAACCGTATAATCAGCCCAGATTAGCACCCCTCTCTGGACCAAATCTATGGCCAGACATACGGTCGGTATAATTTATACGGACCGTATGTTGGTCCGTAGAAACTTGTCGGGATAGATTTTGTGTATTTAATAAGGTACCAAGTTCATTTCATTTCATTTCCCTTTTGACACAACTTCTCTCTAGAACTCTCTAGAACAGTTCTCCCACAAGAATTCAAGAGATATTAGTGATCAACTTCATCAAACCAAGTGAATAAAGTGTAAGAAACTCATTAAAGTTCATCCAAGACAAGGAATCCAAGTGAAGGTGAAACTAGGGTTTTGCTCAAGTGAAGTGTTAGCACTCAAGGTGTTACACCTTGGAAAATTCCCCATTAACGTACAGTCAATAGGCTAGCTATTGACACCTAATTGTGTCCCACCTTTCTTTCAAATATTTATTTTTGATAGATTAAGAATAGTTGTTTGCACTTTACCACAAATTTTATCAGTTTTCTATTAATATCGTCGCTTTTCTCATTATTATTATTATAATAATAATAATAATTATTATTATTATTACCTCTATTATTATTATTATTATTATTTGTTATTATTATTATTACCAGTATTATCATAATTCGTATTTGTATCATTTTTAGCATTTTTACCAGCTTATGCACGCGCATCGCAGTTATTTTGCAATAACGTTTATTTATTGTTGAACTTTCAAATATTATTGCACGTCTATTACGACGTCATAGCCATGTTTTATTTTATTATCTGAGCACTAATAATTATATTTTTTATATTAGATAATATTTTAGCACACGTTACCATATCATTAGTTGAAGGTCGTTTATTCAAATTTAGAAAGCCCCATATTTTAATCCACAAACCTTTTTGGACCAGTCCATTAATGACCAACCCATATTTTTAATCAGCAACCCGGCTGGCCCATTTTTAAAAATTAATTCTCCCAGCCCAATACCCTATTCATCTACCTGACCAACCCATTTCAATACCCAGCCCAACATTTTACCCACCATTCATTAAACTAGACGGACCGACCCGATGACCCGTAATCTACCCGACCCGACCCGACCTTCAACAAATGAAACCCTTAGGTTTCATTTTCATCCAGCGCCGCTTCCCTCCCTCTCTCTTCTCCCTTCTCATCCTCCCTCTCTCTCTTCCCATTTTAGCAAAACCCTAGCTTTCTTTAGCCGCGAACAGATTTGCCTGTCCATTTCTACACTAAAATCATCACTACATCTGTTCTCCTGCGTTGTTCTGCGTTGAAAAAGAAAAGGGTTTCCCATTCTTGCTTAAAAACTGTTACATCCCGTGTTCTCATGCATTGGAAAGTGTGCGAGTTAAATGATATTAGTAATGGACACGAGGTTATTCCCCAAGCGTATAGGTGGTTAAAGTGATGGTACACATGTATCGTGAGGATTTGAAGTTAAACCAATCTAAGAAAATAAATTTTGTCGAGGTTCGAGATTTATTTGATGAAATACGGTCCAAGCTATAATATCCCGTATTTTCGGACTAGAAAATTAAATCGTCCAACAGGAGAAAATTTACCCGAGCCCGGAGAATTCTATCATATCCAAGGATAAAAATCAAGAGCTCGGTGTATACAAGGAATGAAGTCCCAAAATGATTTAAGAAAAAAAAATGCGACGAAGATGATTGAAAATAATATTTTATGTGTGGAAAATGACGTTGTGAACTAGTGTTATGTCACACGATCATGAAAATGAGTATATGAAGTATAGTAAAAATGATTACTATTTTAGTGAATTGGGATCAAGAAATTAATCATGTGTGTAATTGATTAAGTGGAGAATTGTAGTAGAAGAAAAGGAATTAATTCGGATTATGGGACAAATAATTTATGGACATAATCCACGTGGAAGCTTGTTAATTGGGTAGCTGGGGTTTTAAATACAAACATGGAAGAGATGGGATGATGGTGGCTATTGAGGTGTAAGGGTCCTAAAAGCCCCATGTGTCAAAGGAATAGAGTGCATGTTTACCCTTCTTATCCCACTTTGGAGAATTTATTTTATAGAACTAAGTACTGCATATAATTAAAAAGGAACACAACGTGGATTGTTCTTTGTTGGAAGCAACCTTTCAAGGTTAAGCCAACAATTTCTTAGACAAAAAAAATGGGCAGCGACGTGAACTTCCAAATCAAACCAGCAACGTTCTCCTTAAGTACACAGTAACAACCTTTCATTGAGCAACATAGCAGCTACTTTGTCCTAATAAATGTCAAGTCAAGTTCAATTCCATTGACGTGATGATTCTAATATCAATTTCCTCCGGTGCTGGCAAATTGAAGATTTCTTTGAAATGAAGTAAGGTGGAAGAAGAGTACTTCTTGGCATATAAGGTAAGAAATATCCTCTCCTAAATGTATTGGAGTTATCCGAGTCGAATCTACGCTGCTAGATGAAAGAATTACGAGAGTTATATCAGAAATCAAATAAATTGTTATTCTTATCATATGGGTTGTTTGGTGGTTGTTATGTATTGTTTTGTGGGCTGGAATATCGTGGAATTGGCTGTGGTTGTGATTGTTGTTATACTATGTATATACGAAAATAAGGAAGTGTATACAAGTATCGGTATAGGAATATATATATTGGGCTGTTTTGGAGGTAATTTAAGAATGGATTTAATTTTAGTTTGATATGAAATTATTGGTATTGTTGTTAATGGTATAATGATTGATATTTTGGCAAAGTTGGAATCACGAGGATTATTATGCTTTTAGGGAAAATGCTGCCCGAATATAGTTAGATTTCTAAGTAATTAAGGATTGGTTTGAAAGAGTATCTTAATTTAATTATTGGCATATTTGGTATTATTTGTAGATGGTATGAGATTAGTGAGACGTGGGCCGAATTCTATGGAGTTATGAAGTGAGTTATTGTTCTGTTTCCATAGAACTTATGTGATGACGTTGTTGAAGTCTTTGTTTGTGATTTGGAAATGATATGAAGTTTGGTTAGAACGAATGATACAGGGGATTCATTAAATCATTTTGTTAAGTTAATATGAGTTTAAAGTTAGTTCCTACAGACTGATTTGAGCATATCGCTTTGGGATATAGACTTGCAGGTTCAAGAAATGAGACATAGGATGAGTAAGTAAGCGATGAGGTATGTAAAGCTAACCCTTCTTTCTTTTGGCATGATCTTTATAAAACAAACCGACAACGTATATATGACTCCGAAGAAGCTCCTATTCTTAGAGCCACTAGGATGGCTAATGTTTTTGACTTCCAAAAGCTATTTCATTATGTCTTGATACGTGTATATGATTCCAGAAATTCTATTTTAATATAATCCGTAGTGACATTCGAAAGGTACTTGATATGACTATCGTCTAAATTTTCAAATGATGGTTCATTTTTATTATTCTATTGAGTCTCAGATATGATTTAATTTGCATATGGTTGCTCACTACTCTACTCGTGCATGCCTCAATACATCTTTCACTGAGTCTCGGGCCAGGATACGTTCTCGTGCACAGTTTCACTGCATTGTTCACCGAGTCCCTCACTAGAGGGCCGGGTACGGTATATATATATATGTGTATATGTATATGATGGTGTTATGATGTGATAATGTGATGGTGTTATGATGTGATGATGTGATGGTGTGTTGATGTGATTATGGCGCCAAGGACGGTATGTGGCGACCTTATCCACCAAGTCCCATAATGGGCTGGATATGATATATGATATTGTATGCATGATTTTCATTTCATAAGGCAAGTGTATTGATATTTTAAAAGTCATACTTGTTTCTAGTAATCTCTATTTCCGTTATGGTCCTCTTTATTGTATTTCATGCTTTATATACTCAGTACATATTCCGTACTGACCCCCATTTCTTCGGGGGGCTGCGTTTCATGCCCTCAGGTACAGATAGTCGGCTTGGTGACCCTTCATCATAGGACTTCTACTCAGCTGTCTTGGAGAGCTCCATTGTTCCGGAGCCTAGACTTTTGGTACAGATCTTTTGATGTACATATATGTTTATCCAGGGGTACGACGGGGCCCTGTCCCGTCATATTTTACTATCGATACTCTTAGAGGTCTGTGGACATATGTGTGAGTTGTGTATAAGTTTTGTTCAGCAGTGCCTATACGATGTTCTATGGATAGGTTCGTATGTAGTGGCAGCCTTGTCGGCTTGCGTAATATTTTATGATTTGATTAGTTGAGACTCCTCAGGAGACAGTTTATCTGCATATATACATATGATGACGGTAAGAACCTTCAGAGTTCTTTTGCAAGTTTCCATATTGTTCATAGATTCAGTTTGACTATATCTAGTAGATATGTATATGAGTGTCTAGCTCGGGCACTAGTCATGGCCCATGGGGTTGGGTCGTGCCAAAAGTGGTATCAGAGCCAGGTTCATCATCGGAGTGTCTACAGGCCGTGTCTAATAGAGTCTCGTTTATCGGTATGTTGTGCACCACATCTATAAACAGGAAGCTACAAGACATTTAGGATGTTACCTTTCCTTGTTACTCTAGATCGTATGATAGAGCCAAGAGATAGGAAATGATATCCCTTATATATGTCCTTTGATTCAGCAGGAGAGTGGTGTCGACAAAGAAGGTAAATGATGCTACTGGGAGTTACAGAGGCAAGATATTTCATCGAGGTTACGTTATCAATATTTCTATATACAGAATGGTAGACTGGCCATCATCAAGGTAAGTTATTGTAAGTATAGTAAGAAAGTGGATTGGATATATATTGATGATAAGTTCAATTATAAAGTGTGAACAGGAGGATCTGAAGAAATCAGCAAAAAGATAAGTAATGGTAAGCAGAGTATACGTTAGATATGGTATGAATGTTGTAGGTATGATTGAAATGCAGCTAAAGATTAAAAAGGGGAAGTAAACAGACAAGTATAACAGGTACAGTTTGAGTTGGACATACGAGGTAAGTTCATCATTTTCATACAATTGTTGGTATTGGGATCCCTGTGTGGCTATGATATGCTATATATATATATATATATATATATATATATATATATATATATATATATATGTTGGCCCTGTGAGGCATTGTTGGTATTTCCTGCGTGCAGGTTTTGAGATAGTAAGAAATACAGAGGAAACTCTGCCAAAATTTTCCTAGAAACAAAAAGAGAATGAGATATAAGTTCGTAATATTCTTGAAAGGTCATGTCAACAGTAATGATAAGATTTGACTAAGTTGCGAGTACGGTTGACTTTGAGAAAAAAGTTAACTGTTGCATGATGTAATAGTAATTATGAGGTTGGTATTGATATGGTAAAAAGAAATGCTAGGATAATTTGGAAGGGCTTGTGATAATAAGAGATGATTTAGAAAAGGCTGGCAAATTTTAATAGAGTGTTATATTGAGGTATCAACTGAATTGACAAGCAGGGATAAATTACGACGAGTTTATAGCTAGAAGAAGTAATAGTAAGATTGAGACAAGAATACAGAGGAAGAAGAATTGTGACGAATATAAATGTGTTGATAAGACTGCTTATGAGGTATTAAGGATAAGATTGACCAGAAAGGGGTAAAGGGTTAAGAAGTGTTACACTATGGATGGATTACGAACAAGATATAATGTGAATATAATAAGGATTATTATTAAAATGAGTAAAGCCTAGCGAGGAAGTGACTAAAAGATATGACGTGATCTAGATGGCTAAAGTATAAAGGCAATGTGAAATGGAAAGGCAAGGTATGGAACAGATGAGAAAGACTTATAAAGTTCTATAGGGAAAGTTCAGAATAGAGATTATGTGATAACGAAAATGAAAGCAAGCACAGGAGAAGAAGGAGTTAATTGAAATAAGGGAATAAGATGAAAGCGAGATAACAATGTAGAAATAGGTTATGACATGTATAGTTGAGAACACGACTAATATAAGTGACAGAATTGTGAAAGACCAAACTATAGGAAGATGAGCAACGAGATAGAATGAGTGCTAGAAAATGACTGGTATGATAAGAACAAATAGGGATGAACAGAATACATTATGAAAATGAGAAAGGGATTATGCAGAAGTAGTGTTTTCCGAAGGATACAGAGGTAGCATAAGATTCCTCGTGCACAGAATAAAAGATGGGCATGGATTGGAGAAATGGCAAGAAATACTAAAGAAAGCGCCCAAGATAGACGTAATTAATTGAGTATGGGTATAGAAAAAAAGGGAAATATATAGCTACGAACTTAAAGGTGTAATACGACGACAAGGAGATAAGATAAGACTGTCATTAAGATGAACCCAATATGATTTTGAGTAAGTTAGAAGTCGGTGATGGGTACACAACAAGGGTAAGAGAGCATAAGGCATAAATGAGTACTGCGTGTACATTACTTCATCTCGGAAACAGTGAAATCCTTAAAGGACGAGGCCTGTAGGTTCAAGGAAGAAATGATGTATTGTAAATTTGTTAAAGGAAACAGATGATATAGGCTGGGATAAAAATAATATTACAAGAGAACTTTGGACACTTATCATCAGGATATAAGTATTACCTAATTGAGAATTTGGGACGATTGCAAGTACTAATAAATTATTGATTGGAGTAGGTGGAATGTGGCCTTGGATGAGTTGCTACATTGGTTGCATTACTCGAGTTCAGATTATCAGATGAGATTTTGTACTATATACAGAAAGGTTCTCATCGCTTCATGATTTTGTTAAGGTTTCGTATGTAGATAATCAAAGTTATAAGTTATAAAGAAAAGACATGGATATGGTACAATATACCAAGTGAATTGGAAATAGGGACATAGAGCAGAATATAAACAGATAATGGTATAAGTACACCCTTAAGGGGGGAAGCGGGTGAGAGAAACGCGAGTGTAAGATGGAAACTGTCACGACCTAACCCCGTGGGCCGCGACCAGTGCCCTTGTCACGACCCAAACCCCGTGGGCCGCGACTGGTACCCTAACTGGATACCCATACGTACCTATCTGATCGAATTCGAATCATACAGATTTTTTTTTTTTCGTTTCAAAACAGAAGTACGGAAATAGGCCGATGCAAATACGGCACGCGCGCAACCATACGTATATATACATATATACCTGAACATACAGACATTTACAGATAAGCCGATGAGGCTAACATACAGACGAAACCCGTAACCCACATATCCATCTACAGGCCTCTACAGACATACAGAATCATATGACGGGACAGGGCCCCGCCGTACCAGAATATACACACATACGGAGTACACAGAAGACAGAAAATATATACCAAAAGATATGCTCCGGGTCAAAGGAGCTCTTCAAAAAGCAGAGTCGGAAACCTACGCGGGCGGCGTATCACCTGGTGCGTCTGTACCTGCGGGCATGTAGCGCAGCCCCCGAAGAACGGGGGTCAGTACGGAAAATGTACCGAGTATGTAAAGCAGAAACGTAACAGATATAAACATAGTCCGAACTAGAGTCACAGAAATATAACGGGCAAAATCATAAGTCAAACTAACGGACAGAATTATGATCCAGACAGACATATAGAATCGTTTTACACAAATGAACAGAATTATAGTTCGGACAGACAGACGGAATCATAATACGGACAGACGAGCAGAATCTGAATCCATACGGACATACAGAAGCAGAAGCCATACGGACAAACAGAAATAGTCGTAACATAGACGGACAGACAGCCAGTAGTATGACGGACAGAATTATGCATGCAGAGTAGCACAGAGTCACACAAAATCATACAAAGGCGTGTGCATTATAAATACAGATGGCACACGCATATATTCATACAGATCCCGGCCCTGTCTGGGGGCGCGGTAACAGAACCCGGCCCTCTTAGTACGGGACGCGGTGGACAGACAGAATCATATCAGATCATATGCCATCCTGGCCGCCATCCCCATACACAGATCATACAGACATACAGATCCCGGCCCGTACGCCGAGGGACGCGGTGAACAATGCAGAGAAATATGCACGATAACAGAACCTGGCCCGGGTCGCAGTGAAAGAATGCATTGAGACAGACACGAATCGATAAATGAGAAACCACCTACCTACAGACTCAACATACAGACTCGATCAATCAGAAGGGTGCCAAACGGCGAGCCAAAATCAGAATATCCAGATAGTATGCATAGCACGCGCTCATATCCTAATTAGGAAGGCACGACAGATTATCAGAGTGGGATGCTCGGATGTTCAGAAATAATATTGTATAAATTACACAAAAATATCCATAATATTCACAAAATAATAGTTCAGAAGTTTTTGGAGAAGATCGGACCAAAACAGAAGTATTTTAAAAATCGTACCGGAAGTATCGGGCCTTGTGGGCCCACCTCGGACCAACCCGAGGCTACATACGTAAATTACTGATGATTGACCTTATGAGGTCACCCATACTCATTCGGAAGTGTTCCGACTCCGTTTGGGGAAGTTTTGTACAAAATCTCACTTTAAGGGCAATTTGCAATAAAATAGTTTCAATTGAATTGAAGGAATTGGAGCGTTTTTCCGTCTCGAATTCCGGGGAACGGAGTCGGACTTAAGGCTCGCGGTCGAGCCTACCACATCCAGAACATGCCTAGGAACGTAGAGAAGTGCTTCACATACCTCGATGGCGCCTTATGCTCTCTTGGCGTCAATCCAAATTTCGCCCAAAATCTGGAAATGGTCAAGTTTACCATTTGGTTAGTTTCATTCTTTCAATACTCTATCTTTACACATAATTGCCTACCGAAATTTCGGCAGCATTTCCTCTGTATATACGACATCCCCAAAAGTTAAAACACAGCCAACAACCAACACAACAACCCAGAGAATGATATCAAAACAACAACAAACATCAAGACATACATTAAGGCATCATTAGCCATCTTCCAACATAACGAAACCTTTTCCGTTTCAAACTTACATTTCCAAACCAAACTTATTATTTTCGCATCTATTATCCATCAAGATCATTATAGCATACGTCGGAGGCATATCATACCATTTCCACACAATATACACAAGATATGCAACACATACCAACTTTCCATTAAGCTACTACTTGTCCAATTTTTCCTAACTTTCAACATACAAGTTCGTTATACATTGCCATCTTCCGAATTCATCAACAATAACCATAATTTGCATCTCGATACTTTCATTTCCATTTCACTCCTTGAATCTCACGGCCACATACTATTTTTTTTCCAATCTTCACTAATTCATTCCACTTCCATTTCTAATATAATTTCTATCATAACAACAACTAGAATACATCATAAAAATTCAACTCATTACATCAATACATCAACACACACACACGGCCACTTTCCAACAAACACACCCACTTTGCAAACTTCCATATTTTCACAAATTCTATTCATTTCTACATTTCACAACATAAACAAAGCTCCATAACATAATAAAAAGGGATGGATTCTTACCTTTTCCCAATTCTTCCACTTGCCACAATAGGTAGTTTCTTGCCACAATAGTTATACCAACTTGAAGAGTACCTTGTGCTTAGTTCAAATCTCACAAGAGATGAATTTTTGAACCAAGGAATTGGCTCCAATTTTTTTTTTTTCTTTTTCTTTTTTTTTCTTCACCCACCCGAAACCTCTCTCTCTTTTCTTTGTTCTTGCTTTATGTTTTGTTTCTTGAACCTTCTCAATACTTATCAATACATATATAATTCCCCATGGAATTTAATTATTCCATGGGCTTGGACTCCTTTGGCCGGTTGGGCCCCCTTAAGTTGGGCCTTTCTCCACCTATTTTTTTTTTAGCCCAAAATGGCTAGATTTTGCAATTTATGGGACAAGTTCCCAAAATTCCAATTTTTGCCCTTGGCCACCTTTCGTAATTCCACACCATCACATTCATAACCTACACGTGCATACCAAGGAATGTCCAATTATGGCCTTATTCATCACAAGCCCATTTATCCTGAATTTTCCGAATGAACAAAAATGTCGGATGTAACATCCTCCCCCCCTTTAGGAACATTCGTCCTCGAATGTTAAATTTACCTTATGGGGCGTCATACTACTTCGGGAGGGTTCTCTTTACAATCGTCCTTTACCGACTTTCCGACATGGCTTCTCTGCCAACATTATGGGGTAATTTTTTTTTTCACATCACTGATTTAAATACCTTCATAATATATCTTCTCGTACCCCACGCAATCGTCGAACCATAAGCTATATTCTTGTAACTGACGAACGCTTTCCAGACGTCATAGTCCGTATCATTTCTTGTTACACTCCGGGGATTTCTACCACATCAATATAATCCCACTTCATACCAGACACTTCTTACCAACAGATTCAGGACTGGAACCGGACACGTAGAAGCATATCGGACGGGTTCGTAACCGGAAGCTGACATGCTAAACTCTGGCGGATGGATTCATAATCAAAAGAAGAGATACGGAAATATGTCAGACAGGAACGTATTCAGAATCAACCATACAAATCGTCTTGGGTGTCGCTTATCGACTTTTTCAAAGATTCTGCTTACTCGCCCTTCTTATCTCTCTCTTTCCCTACTATCCATACTCTTTTTCCTTTTACAGCTATCGTCATACCAGACTAACTTATGATGTACTTGGGCGTTTTCTACCCCCTGACAACATTCGGGTCGTCGCTGACTGTTATCCAGATTCGCTAAATTTTTCCGAGTGGTATCACACCTTTCCTTTTTGCCCACTTAATCCGCGTCGGACTGTGTGGTTTTTATAGAGGCGCTAATTACTCCATACATTCTCTTTTCCTTTAGATTACCCCAAATTTTCATTTATATCAGTCATACCTGCACTTGTGCAAAACTTTGCATTACTTCCCAGGGGGTCACCCATCCCAGAATTGCTATGGCCTGAGCACGCTTAACTCCGAAACTTTCATGCATTTCGACACGTTAGGGCTAATATAATTTCGTCGATTGCCCCTCACGACCTTTGTCACGTAATTTTAGAGTAAATCGGGGTCTTCGCAGATTTTCTGAAAAATTTTGGTAGCGGGTCCCACCCCCGGCTAAGTCATACCCATACCATATTGCTTTTCTGAATCTCGGTATCCACCAAATTAACATTTATCTTACTATTTCCAATACCCAGAAGTATAAGATCACGTAATTCAGCAAAATACAAACTTATCCATACATACATTTCTCAAAAAGGATTGGCTGGCGTACCTGGGCGTGCACTCGAAGACGCTCCTGGGTCCTGCCGGCCGGTTAAAGCAAACACGCGGTTCGAAGGACCGCTGTAACCAGAAGCTGCACCACGTCCTCTGCCACGACCCGCTGGCGCTGGTGCTGGTGCTGGTGCTGGTGCTGGTGCTGGTGCTCCTCGCCCCGCAGGGCGCATGGCCGCTGAAGGAGAAGATGAGCCTGCAACGGACCCAGCAGGCCGGGCTGAACCCGAACTGCCCTTAAGTGGGCACTCTCTGACTCGATGGTCTGGGCTCCCACAAAAATAACAAGCGCCCGTAGCGCGGTAACACTCCCCCGGGTGGGGCCTCCCACAATAAGAACACGGGGGTATGGGTGGCCTCGACTGACCGGGACCTCTGGAGCTCTGTCCTGCGAACTGTGGGGGCGTACTGTAGGCTGGCTGGGACGAATACCTATTTCTCTGCCGCTGGGAAGGCTCGCTCTGAAATCCCTCTGAATACCCAGCCGATCTGGCTCTCTTAGGCTGGCCCCTGTCGTAACCCCTATCAGGCCGACGTTCCCTACGTCGGTCCTCCATGCCCTGGGCGTGTGCCTGTACCCGGGCTACATGCATCCCTGGCTGAGCAGCCACAGCCAAACAACCATCAATCAGATAAGAGTCCAGTCCCATCACATACCTGTGCACCCTGTCGGCCATCTCAGCTACTATGGTGGGTGCATACCTAGCCAGTGAGTCGAACTCTAGGCTGTACTCGCGAACACTCCTACCATTCTGTCTCAAGTTCAAGAACCGATCGACCCTAGCTCTTCGTAGCTCTGGTGGTAGAAAATGGTCAAGAAAGGCCTTAGTAAATCCGGCCCATACCGCTGGGGGAGCATCGTCACCCCTGGAGAGCTGCCAAGACTCATACCAATTTGCTGCCACCTCATATAATCGATACGAAGCCAACTCCACAGACTCAGTCGGCGAAGCCTTAATCAGTCGTAGTGTGCTCTCCATCTTTCTAATGAACTCCTGGGGATCCTCCTCAGGTTTTGCCCCGGAGAATTCTGGAGGATTACATGTCAGAAACTCACGAGCCCTGGAGCTCTCATACCTGTCCGTACGACCGCCCCCAAATCCATGCCTGCGAACCTGCTCCGCCATTAATGTGGTCAATAGCTGAACCGCATCTCGCATGGCCCTACTCTCCGCCCCTGCCGGTGGAGCTGGAGGCTCGGGCGCTGGAACCTCAGGAGCTTGCGGTGGAGCCGTCTCCCGATTAGCAGCCCCTGCTGTTCTGATATCCTCTCGCGAAGGGGGTGTAACAGACCCAGACGACGGGGGCACATCCTCAAGTGCAGGCTGAACACTGGCCCTGGTAACCCTCGGGGCCTGGCTAGTCTCTCCTGCTTCAATCCTCGCCTTGCCCTTCTGGGCGGCTGTTGCCTTCCTCGGAGGCATCGCTGAAACATAGCAGATCGTTAGGAGAGGATCATCCTACTAATACAGTTCTATCGCACGATCTAAGAATCCAAAGAAGGGTAACATCCTAAATGCCCTGTAGCTTCCTGTTTATAGATGTGGTGCACAACACATCGATAAACAAGACTCTACTAGACACGGCCTGTAGACATACCGAGGACTAACCGCTCTGATACCACTTTTGTCACGACCCAAACCCCGTGGGCCGCGACTGGTACCCTAACTGGATACCCATACGTACCTATCTGATCGAATTCGAATCATACAGATTTTTTTTTTTCGTTTCAAAACAGAAGTACGGAAATAGGCCGATGCAAATACGGCACGCGCGCAACCATACGTATATATACATATATACCTGAACATACAGACATTTACAGATAAGCCGATGAGGCTAACATACAGACGAAACCCGTAACCCACATATCCATCTACAGGCCTCTACAGACATACAGAATCATATGACGGGACAGGGCCCCGCCGTACCCAGAATATACACACATACGGAGTACACAGAAGACAGAAAATATATACCAAAAGATATGCTCCGGGTCAAAGGAGCTCTTCAAAAAGCAGAGTCGGAAACCTACGCGGGCGGCGTATCACCTGGTGCGTCTGTACCTGCGGGCATGTAGCGCAGCCCCCGAAGAACGGGGGTCAGTACGGAAAATGTACCGAGTATGTAAAGCAGAAACGTAACAGATATAAACATAGTCCGAACTAGAGTCACAGAAATATAACGGGCAAAATCATAAGTCAAACTAACGGACAGAATTATGATCCAGACAGACATATAGAATCGTTTTACACAAATGAACAGAATTATAGTTCGGACAGACAGACGGAATCATAATACGGACAGACGAGCAGAATCTGAATCCATACGGACATACAGAAGCAGAAGCCATACGGACAAACAGAAATAGTCGTAACATAGACGGACAGACAGCCAGTAGTATGACGGACAGAATTATGCATGCAGAGTAGCACAGAGTCACACAAAATCATACAAAGGCGTGTGCTTTATAAATACAGATGGCACACGCATATATTCATACAGATCCCGGCCCTGTCTGGGGGCGCGGTAACAGAACCCGGCCCTCTTAGTACGGGACGCGGTGGACAGACAGAATCATATCAGATCATATGCCATCCTGGCCGCCATCCCCATACACAGATCATACAGACATACAGATCCCGGCCCGTACGCCGAGGGACGCGGTGAACAATGCAGAGAAATATGCACGATAACAGAACCTGGCCCGGGTCGCAGTGAAAGAATGCATTGAGACAGACACGAATCGATAAATGAGAAACCACCTACCTACAGACTCAACATACAGACTCGATCAATCAGAAGGGTGCCAAACGGCGAGCCAAAATCAGAATATCCAGATAGTATGCATAGCACGCGCTCATATCCTAATTAGGAAGGCACGACAGATTATCAGAGTGGGATGCTCGGATGTTCAGAAATAATATTGTATAAATTACACAAAAATATCCATAATATTCACAAAATAATAGTTCAGAAGTTTTTGGAGAAGATCGGACCAAAACAGAAGTATTTTAAAAATCGTACCGGAAGTATCGGGCCTTGTGGGCCCACCTCGGACCAACCCGAGGCTACATACGTAAATTACTGATGATTGACCTTATGAGGTCACCCATACTCATTCGGAAGTGTTCCGACTCCGTTTGGGGAAGTTTTGTACAAAATCTCACTTTAAGGGCAATTTGCAATAAAATAGTTTCAATTGAATTGAAGGAATTGGAGCGTTTTTCCGTCTCGAATTCCGGGGAACGGAGTCGGACTTAAGGCTCGCGGTCGAGCCTACCACATCCAGAACATGCCTAGGAACGTAGAGAAGTGCTTCACATACCTCGATGGCGCCTTATGCTCTCTTGGCGTCAATCCAAATTTCGCCCAAAATCTGGAAATGGTCAAGTTTACCATTTGGTTAGTTTCATTCTTTCAATACTCTATCTTTACACATAATTGCCTACCGAAATTTCGGCAGCATTTCCTCTGTATATACGACATCCCCAAAAGTTAAAACACAGCCAACAACCAACACAACAACCCAGAGAATGATATCAAAACAACAACAAACATCAAGACATACATTAAGGCATCATTAGCCATCTTCCAACATAACGAAACCTTTTCCGTTTCAAACTTACATTTCCAAACCAAACTTATTATTTTCGCATCTATTATCCATCAAGATCATTATAGCATACGTCGGAGGCATATCATACCATTTCCACACAATATACACAAGATATGCAACACATACCAACTTTCCATTAAGCTACTACTTGTCCAATTTTTCCTAACTTTCAACATACAAGTTCGTTATACATTGCCATCTTCCGAATTCATCAACAATAACCATAATTTGCATCTCGATACTTTCATTTCCATTTCACTCCTTGAATCTCACGGCCACATACTATTTTTTTTCCAATCTTCACTAATTCATTCCACTTCCATTTCTAATATAATTTCTATCATAACAACAACTAGAATACATCATAAAAATTCAACTCATTACATCAATACATCAACACACACACACGGCCACTTTCCAACAAACACACCCACTTTGCAAACTTCCATATTTTCACAAATTCTATTCATTTCTACATTTCACAACATAAACAAAGCTCCATAACATAATAAAAAGGGATGGATTCTTACCTTTTCCCAATTCTTCCACTTGCCACAATAGGTAGTTTCTTGCCACAATAGTTATACCAACTTGAAGAGTACCTTGTGCTTAGTTCAAATCTCACAAGAGATGAATTTTTGAACCAAGGAATTGGCTCCAATTTTTTTTTTTTCTTTTTCTTTTTTTTTCTTCACCCACCCGAAACCTCTCTCTCTTTTCTTTGTTCTTGCTTTATGTTTTGTTTCTTGAACCTTCTCAATACTTATCAATACATATATAATTCCCCATGGAATTTAATTATTCCATGGGCTTGGACTCCTTTGGCCGGTTGGGCCCCCTTAAGTTGGGCCTTTCTCCACCTATTTTTTTTTTAGCCCAAAATGGCTAGATTTTGCAATTTATGGGACAAGTTCCCAAAATTCCAATTTTTGCCCTTGGCCACCTTTCGTAATTCCACACCATCACATTCATAACCTACACGTGCATACCAAGGAATGTCCAATTATGGCCTTATTCATCACAAGCCCATTTATCCTGAATTTTCCGAATGAACAAAAATGTCGGATGTAACATCCTCCCCCCCTTTAGGAACATTCGTCCTCGAATGTTAAATTTACCTTATGGGGCGTCATACTACTTCGGGAGGGTTCTCTTTACAATCGTCCTTTACCGACTTTCCGACATGGCTTCTCTGCCAACATTATGGGGTAATTTTTTTTTTCACATCACTGATTTAAATACCTTCATAATATATCTTCTCGTACCCCACGCAATCGTCGAACCATAAGCTATATTCTTGTAACTGACGAACGCTTTCCAGACGTCATAGTCCGTATCATTTCTTGTTACACTCCGGGGATTTCTACCACATCAATATAATCCCACTTCATACCAGACACTTCTTACCAACAGATTCAGGACTGGAACCGGACACGTAGAAGCATATCGGACGGGTTCGTAACCGGAAGCTGACATGCTAAACTCTGGCGGATGGATTCATAATCAAAAGAAGAGATACGGAAATATGTCAGACAGGAACGTATTCAGAATCAACCATACAAATCGTCTTGGGTGTCGCTTATCGACTTTTTCAAAGATTCTGCTTACTCGCCCTTCTTATCTCTCTCTTTCCCTACTATCCATACTCTTTTTCCTTTTACAGCTATCGTCATACCAGACTAACTTATGATGTACTTGGGCGTTTTCTACCCCCTGACAACATTCGGGTCGTCGCTGACTGTTATCCAGATTCGCTAAATTTTTCCGAGTGGTATCACACCTTTCCTTTTTGCCCACTTAATCCGCGTCGGACTGTGTGGTTTTTATAGAGGCGCTAATTACTCCATACATTCTCTTTTCCTTTAGATTACCCCAAATTTTCATTTATATCAGTCATACCTGCACTTGTGCAAAACTTTGCATTACTTCCCAGGGGGTCACCCATCCCAGAATTGCTATGGCCTGAGCACGCTTAACTCCGAAACTTTCATGCATTTCGACACGTTAGGGCTAATATAATTTCGTCGATTGCCCCTCACGACCTTTGTCACGTAATTTTAGAGTAAATCGGGGTCTTCGCAGATTTTCTGAAAAATTTTGGTAGCGGGTCCCACCCCCGGCTAAGTCATACCCATACCATATTGCTTTTCTGAATCTCGGTATCCACCAAATTAACATTTATCTTACTATTTCCAATACCCAGAAGTATAAGATCACGTAATTCAGCAAAATACAAACTTATCCATACATACATTTCTCAAAAAGGATTGGCTGGCGTACCTGGGCGTGCACTCGAAGACGCTCCTGGGTCCTGCCGGCCGGTTAAAGCAAACACGCGGTTCGAAGGACCGCTGTAACCAGAAGCTGCACCACGTCCTCTGCCACGACCCGCTGGCGCTGGTGCTGGTGCTGGTGCTGGTGCTGGTGCTGGTGCTCCTCGCCCCGCAGGGCGCATGGCCGCTGAAGGAGAAGATGAGCCTGCAACGGACCCAGCAGGCCGGGCTGAACCCGAACTGCCCTTAAGTGGGCACTCTCTGACTCGATGGTCTGGGCTCCCACAAAAATAACAAGCGCCCGTAGCGCGGTAACACTCCCCCGGGTGGGGCCTCCCACAATAAGAACACGGGGGTATGGGTGGCCTCGACTGACCGGGACCTCTGGAGCTCTGTCCTGCGAACTGTGGGGGCGTACTGTAGGCTGGCTGGGACGAATACCTATTTCTCTGCCGCTGGGAAGGCTCGCTCTGAAATCCCTCTGAATACCCAGCCGATCTGGCTCTCTTAGGCTGGCCCCTGTCGTAACCCCTATCAGGCCGACGTTCCCTACGTCGGTCCTCCATGCCCTGGGCGTGTGCCTGTACCCGGGCTACATGCATCCCTGGCTGAGCAGCCACAGCCAAACAACCATCAATCAGATAAGAGTCCAGTCCCATCACATACCTGTGCACCCTGTCGGCCATCTCAGCTACTATGGTGGGTGCATACCTAGCCAGTGAGTCGAACTCTAGGCTGTACTCGCGAACACTCCTACCATTCTGTCTCAAGTTCAAGAACCGATCGACCCTAGCTCTTCGTAGCTCTGGTGGTAGAAAATGGTCAAGAAAGGCCTTAGTAAATCCGGCCCATACCGCTGGGGGAGCATCGTCACCCCTGGAGAGCTGCCAAGACTCATACCAATTTGCTGCCACCTCATATAATCGATACGAAGCCAACTCCACAGACTCAGTCGGCGAAGCCTTAATCAGTCGTAGTGTGCTCTCCATCTTTCTAATGAACTCCTGGGGATCCTCCTCAGGTTTTGCCCCGGAGAATTCTGGAGGATTACATGTCAGAAACTCACGAGCCCTGGAGCTCTCATACCTGTCCGTACGACCGCCCCCAAATCCATGCCTGCGAACCTGCTCCGCCATTAATGTGGTCAATAGCTGAACCGCATCTCGCATGGCCCTACTCTCCGCCCCTGCCGGTGGAGCTGGAGGCTCGGGCGCTGGAACCTCAGGAGCTTGCGGTGGAGCCGTCTCCCGATTAGCAGCCCCTGCTGTTCTGATATCCTCTCGCGAAGGGGGTGTAACAGACCCAGACGACGGGGGCACATCCTCAAGTGCAGGCTGAACACTGGCCCTGGTAACCCTCGGGGCCTGGCTAGTCTCTCCTGCTTCAATCCTCGCCTTGCCCTTCTGGGCGGCTGTTGCCTTCCTCGGAGGCATCGCTGAAACATAGCAGATCGTTAGGAGAGGATCATCCTACTAATACAGTTCTATCGCACGATCTAAGAATCCAAAGAAGGGTAACATCCTAAATGCCCTGTAGCTTCCTGTTTATAGATGTGGTGCACAACACATCGATAAACAAGACTCTACTAGACACGGCCTGTAGACATACCGAGGACTAACCGCTCTGATACCACTTTTGTCACGACCCAAACCCCGTGGGCCGCGACTGGTACCCTAACTGGATACCCATACGTACCTATCTGATCGAATTCGAATCATACAGATTTTTTTTTTTCGTTTCAAAACAGAAGTACGGAAATAGGCCGATGCAAATACGGCACGCGCGCAACCATACGTATATATACATATATACCTGAACATACAGACATTTACAGATAAGCCGATGAGGCTAACATACAGACGAAACCCGTAACCCACATATCCATCTACAGGCCTCTACAGACATACAGAATCATATGACGGGACAGGGCCCCGCCGTACCCAGAATATACACACATACGGAGTACACAGAAGACAGAAAATATATACCAAAAGATATGCTCCGGGTCAAAGGAGCTCTTCAAAAAGCAGAGTCGGAAACCTACGCGGGCGGCGTATCACCTGGTGCGTCTGTACCTGCGGGCATGTAGCGCAGCCCCCGAAGAACGGGGGTCAGTACGGAAAATGTACCGAGTATGTAAAGCAGAAACGTAACAGATATAAACATAGTCCGAACTAGAGTCACAGAAATATAACGGGCAAAATCATAAGTCAAACTAACGGACAGAATTATGATCCAGACAGACATATAGAATCGTTTTACACAAATGAACAGAATTATAGTTCGGACAGACAGACGGAATCATAATACGGACAGACGAGCAGAATCTGAATCCATACGGACATACAGAAGCAGAAGCCATACGGACAAACAGAAATAGTCGTAACATAGACGGACAGACAGCCAGTAGTATGACGGACAGAATTATGCATGCAGAGTAGCACAGAGTCACACAAAATCATACAAAGGCGTGTGCTTTATAAATACAGATGGCACACGCATATATTCATACAGATCCCGGCCCTGTCTGGGGGCGCGGTAACAGAACCCGGCCCTCTTAGTACGGGACGCGGTGGACAGACAGAATCATATCAGATCATATGCCATCCTGGCCGCCATCCCCATACACAGATCATACAGACATACAGATCCCGGCCCGTACGCCGAGGGACGCGGTGAACAATGCAGAGAAATATGCACGATAACAGAACCTGGCCCGGGTCGCAGTGAAAGAATGCATTGAGACAGACACGAATCGATAAATGAGAAACCACCTACCTACAGACTCAACATACAGACTCGATCAATCAGAAGGGTGCCAAACGGCGAGCCAAAATCAGAATATCCAGATAGTATGCATAGCACGCGCTCATATCCTAATTAGGAAGGCACGACAGATTATCAGAGTGGGATGCTCGGATGTTCAGAAATAATATTGTATAAATTACACAAAAATATCCATAATATTCACAAAATAATAGTTCAGAAGTTTTTGGAGAAGATCGGACCAAAACAGAAGTATTTTAAAAATCGTACCGGAAGTATCGGGCCTTGTGGGCCCACCTCGGACCAACCCGAGGCTACATACGTAAATTACTGATGATTGACCTTATGAGGTCACCCATACTCATTCGGAAGTGTTCCGACTCCGTTTGGGGAAGTTTTGTACAAAATCTCACTTTAAGGGCAATTTGCAATAAAATAGTTTCAATTGAATTGAAGGAATTGGAGCGTTTTTCCGTCTCGAATTCCGGGGAACGGAGTCGGACTTAAGGCTCGCGGTCGAGCCTACCACATCCAGAACATGCCTAGGAACGTAGAGAAGTGCTTCACATACCTCGATGGCGCCTTATGCTCTCTTGGCGTCAATCCAAATTTCGCCCAAAATCTGGAAATGGTCAAGTTTACCATTTGGTTAGTTTCATTCTTTCAATACTCTATCTTTACACATAATTGCCTACCGAAATTTCGGCAGCATTTCCTCTGTATATACGACATCCCCAAAAGTTAAAACACAGCCAACAACCAACACAACAACCCAGAGAATGATATCAAAACAACAACAAACATCAAGACATACATTAAGGCATCATTAGCCATCTTCCAACATAACGAAACCTTTTCCGTTTCAAACTTACATTTCCAAACCAAACTTATTATTTTCGCATCTATTATCCATCAAGATCATTATAGCATACGTCGGAGGCATATCATACCATTTCCACACAATATACACAAGATATGCAACACATACCAACTTTCCATTAAGCTACTACTTGTCCAATTTTTCCTAACTTTCAACATACAAGTTCGTTATACATTGCCATCTTCCGAATTCATCAACAATAACCATAATTTGCATCTCGATACTTTCATTTCCATTTCACTCCTTGAATCTCACGGCCACATACTATTTTTTTTCCAATCTTCACTAATTCATTCCACTTCCTTTTCTAATATAATTTCTATCATAACAACAACTAGAATACATCATAAAAATTCAACTCATTACATCAATACATCAACACACACACACGGCCACTTTCCAACAAACACACCCACTTTGCAAACTTCCATATTTTCACAAATTCTATTCATTTCTACATTTCACAACATAAACAAAGCTCCATAACATAATAAAAAGGGATGGATTCTTACCTTTTCCCAATTCTTCCACTTGCCACAATAGGTAGTTTCTTGCCACAATAGTTATACCAACTTGAAGAGTACCTTGTGCTTAGTTCAAATCTCACAAGAGATGAATTTTTGAACCAAGGAATTGGCTCCAATTTTTTTTTTTTCTTTTTCTTTTTTTTTCTTCACCCACCCGAAACCTCTCTCTCTTTTCTTTGTTCTTGCTTTATGTTTTGTTTCTTGAACCTTCTCAATACTTATCAATACATATATAATTCCCCATGGAATTTAATTATTCCATGGGCTTGGACTCCTTTGGCCGGTTGGGCCCCCTTAAGTTGGGCCTTTCTCCACCTATTTTTTTTTTAGCCCAAAATGGCTAGATTTTGCAATTTATGGGACAAGTTCCCAAAATTCCAATTTTTGCCCTTGGCCACCTTTCGTAATTCCACACCATCACATTCATAACCTACACGTGCATACCAAGGAATGTCCAATTATGGCCTTATTCATCACAAGCCCATTTATCCTGAATTTTCCGAATGAACAAAAATGTCGGATGTAACATCCTCCCCCCCTTTAGGAACATTCGTCCTCGAATGTTAAATTTACCTTATGGGGCGTCATACTACTTCGGGAAGGTTCTCTTTACAATCGTCCTTTACCGACTTTCCGACATGGCTTCTCTGCCAACATTATGGGGTAATTTTTTTTTTCACATCACTGATTTAAATACCTTCATAATATATCTTCTCGTACCCCACGCAATCGTCGAACCATAAGCTATATTCTTGTAACTGACGAACGCTTTCCAGACGTCATAGTCCGTATCATTTCTTGTTACACTCCGGGGATTTCTACCACATCAATATAATCCCACTTCATACCAGACACTTCTTACCAACAGATTCAGGACTGGAACCGGACACGTAGAAGCATATCGGACGGGTTCGTAACCGGAAGCTGACATGCTAAACTCTGGCGGATGGATTCATAATCAAAAGAAGAGATACGGAAATATGTCAGACAGGAACGTATTCAGAATCAACCATACAAATCGTCTTGGGTGTCGCTTATCGACTTTTTCAAAGATTCTGCTTACTCGCCCTTCTTATCTCTCTCTTTCCCTACTATCCATACTCTTTTTCCTTTTACAGCTATCGTCATACCAGACTAACTTATGATGTACTTGGGCGTTTTCTACCCCCTGACAACATTCGGGTCGTCGCTGACTGTTATCCAGATTCGCTAAATTTTTCCGAGTGGTATCACACCTTTCCTTTTTGCCCACTTAATCCGCGTCGGACTGTGTGGTTTTTATAGAGGCGCTAATTACTCCATACATTCTCTTTTCCTTTAGATTACCCCAAATTTTCATTTATATCAGTCATACCTGCACTTGTGCAAAACTTTGCATTACTTCCCAGGGGGTCACCCATCCCAGAATTGCTATGGCCTGAGCACGCTTAACTCCGAAACTTTCATGCATTTCGACACGTTAGGGCTAATATAATTTCGTCGATTGCCCCTCACGACCTTTGTCACGTAATTTTAGAGTAAATCGGGGTCTTCGCAGATTTTCTGAAAAATTTTGGTAGCGGGTCCCACCCCCGGCTAAGTCATACCCATACCATATTGCTTTTCTGAATCTCGGTATCCACCAAATTAACATTTATCTTACTATTTCCAATACCCAGAAGTATAAGATCACGTAATTCAGCAAAATACAAACTTATCCATACATACATTTCTCAAAAAGGATTGGCTGGCGTACCTGGGCGTGCACTCGAAGACGCTCCTGGGTCCTGCCGGCCGGTTAAAGCAAACACGCGGTTCGAAGGACCGCTGTAACCAGAAGCTGCACCACGTCCTCTGCCACGACCCGCTGGCGCTGGTGCTGGTGCTGGTGCTGGTGCTGGTGCTGGTGCTCCTCGCCCCGCAGGGCGCATGGCCGCTGAAGGAGAAGATGAGCCTGCAACGGACCCAGCAGGCCGGGCTGAACCCGAACTGCCCTTAAGTGGGCACTCTCTGACTCGATGGTCTGGGCTCCCACAAAAATAACAAGCGCCCGTAGCGCGGTAACACTCCCCCGGGTGGGGCCTCCCACAATAAGAACACGGGGGTATGGGTGGCCTCGACTGACCGGGACCTCTGGAGCTCTGTCCTGCGAACTGTGGGGGCGTACTGTAGGCTGGCTGGGACGAATACCTATTTCTCTGCCGCTGGGAAGGCTCGCTCTGAAATCCCTCTGAATACCCAGCCGATCTGGCTCTCTTAGGCTGGCCCCTGTCGTAACCCCTATCAGGCCGACGTTCCCTACGTCGGTCCTCCATGCCCTGGGCGTGTGCCTGTACCCGGGCTACATGCATCCCTGGCTGAGCAGCCACAGCCAAACAACCATCAATCAGATAAGAGTCCAGTCCCATCACATACCTGTGCACCCTGTCGGCCATCTCAGCTACTATGGTGGGTGCATACCTAGCCAGTGAGTCGAACTCTAGGCTGTACTCGCGAACACTCCTACCATTCTGTCTCAAGTTCAAGAACCGATCGACCCTAGCTCTTCGTAGCTCTGGTGGTAGAAAATGGTCAAGAAAGGCCTTAGTAAATCCGGCCCATACCGCTGGGGGAGCATCGTCACCCCTGGAGAGCTGCCAAGACTCATACCAATTTGCTGCCACCTCATATAATCGATACGAAGCCAACTCCACAGACTCAGTCGGCGAAGCCTTAATCAGTCGTAGTGTGCTCTCCATCTTTCTAATGAACTCCTGGGGATCCTCCTCAGGTTTTGCCCCGGAGAATTCTGGAGGATTACATGTCAGAAACTCACGAGCCCTGGAGCTCTCATACCTGTCCGTACGACCGCCCCCAAATCCATGCCTGCGAACCTGCTCCGCCATTAATGTGGTCAATAGCTGAACCGCATCTCGCATGGCCCTACTCTCCGCCCCTGCCGGTGGAGCTGGAGGCTCGGGCGCTGGAACCTCAGGAGCTTGCGGTGGAGCCGTCTCCCGATTAGCAGCCCCTGCTGTTCTGATATCCTCTCGCGAAGGGGGTGTAACAGACCCAGACGACGGGGGCACATCCTCAAGTGCAGGCTGAACACTGGCCCTGGTAACCCTCGGGGCCTGGCTAGTCTCTCCTGCTTCAATCCTCGCCTTGCCCTTCTGGGCGGCTGTTGCCTTCCTCGGAGGCATCGCTGAAACATAGCAGATCGTTAGGAGAGGATCATCCTACTAATACAGTTCTATCGCACGATCTAAGAATCCAAAGAAGGGTAACATCCTAAATGCCCTGTAGCTTCCTGTTTATAGATGTGGTGCACAACACATCGATAAACAAGACTCTACTAGACACGGCCTGTAGACATACCGAGGACTAACCGCTCTGATACCACTTTTGTCACGACCCAAACCCCGTGGGCCGCGACTGGTACCCTAACTGGATACCCATACGTACCTATCTGATCGAATTCGAATCATACAGATTTTTTTTTTTCGTTTCAAAACAGAAGTACGGAAATAGGCCGATGCAAATACGGCACGCGCGCAACCATACGTATATATACATATATACCTGAACATACAGACATTTACAGATAAGCCGATGAGGCTAACATACAGACGAAACCCGTAACCCACATATCCATCTACAGGCCTCTACAGACATACAGAATCATATGACGGGACAGGGCCCCGCCGTACCCAGAATATACACACATACGGAGTACACAGAAGACAGAAAATATATACCAAAAGATATGCTCCGGGTCAAAGGAGCTCTTCAAAAAGCAGAGTCGGAAACCTACGCGGGCGGCGTATCACCTGGTGCGTCTGTACCTGCGGGCATGTAGCGCAGCCCCCGAAGAACGGGGGTCAGTACGGAAAATGTACCGAGTATGTAAAGCAGAAACGTAACAGATATAAACATAGTCCGAACTAGAGTCACAGAAATATAACGGGCAAAATCATAAGTCAAACTAACGGACAGAATTATGATCCAGACAGACATATAGAATCGTTTTACACAAATGAACAGAATTATAGTTCGGACAGACAGACGGAATCATAATACGGACAGACGAGCAGAATCTGAATCCATACGGACATACAGAAGCAGAAGCCATACGGACAAACAGAAATAGTCGTAACATAGACGGACAGACAGCCAGTAGTATGACGGACAGAATTATGCATGCAGAGTAGCACAGAGTCACACAAAATCATACAAAGGCGTGTGCTTTATAAATACAGATGGCACACGCATATATTCATACAGATCCCGGCCCTGTCTGGGGGCGCGGTAACAGAACCCGGCCCTCTTAGTACGGGACGCGGTGGACAGACAGAATCATATCAGATCATATGCCATCCTGGCCGCCATCCCCATACACAGATCATACAGACATACAGATCCCGGCCCGTACGCCGAGGGACGCGGTGAACAATGCAGAGAAATATGCACGATAACAGAACCTGGCCCGGGTCGCAGTGAAAGAATGCATTGAGACAGACACGAATCGATAAATGAGAAACCACCTACCTACAGACTCAACATACAGACTCGATCAATCAGAAGGGTGCCAAACGGCGAGCCAAAATCAGAATATCCAGATAGTATGCATAGCACGCGCTCATATCCTAATTAGGAAGGCACGACAGATTATCAGAGTGGGATGCTCGGATGTTCAGAAATAATATTGTATAAATTACACAAAAATATCCATAATATTCACAAAATAATAGTTCAGAAGTTTTTGGAGAAGATCGGACCAAAACAGAAGTATTTTAAAAATCGTACCGGAAGTATCGGGCCTTGTGGGCCCACCTCGGACCAACCCGAGGCTACATACGTAAATTACTGATGATTGACCTTATGAGGTCACCCATACTCATTCGGAAGTGTTCCGACTCCGTTTGGGGAAGTTTTGTACAAAATCTCACTTTAAGGGCAATTTGCAATAAAATAGTTTCAATTGAATTGAAGGAATTGGAGCGTTTTTCCGTCTCGAATTCCGGGGAACGGAGTCGGACTTAAGGCTCGCGGTCGAGCCTACCACATCCAGAACATGCCTAGGAACGTAGAGAAGTGCTTCACATACCTCGATGGCGCCTTATGCTCTCTTGGCGTCAATCCAAATTTCGCCCAAAATCTGGAAATGGTCAAGTTTACCATTTGGTTAGTTTCATTCTTTCAATACTCTATCTTTACACATAATTGCCTACCGAAATTTCGGCAGCATTTCCTCTGTATATACGACATCCCCAAAAGTTAAAACACAGCCAACAACCAACACAACAACCCAGAGAATGATATCAAAACAACAACAAACATCAAGACATACATTAAGGCATCATTAGCCATCTTCCAACATAACGAAACCTTTTCCGTTTCAAACTTACATTTCCAAACCAAACTTATTATTTTCGCATCTATTATCCATCAAGATCATTATAGCATACGTCGGAGGCATATCATACCATTTCCACACAATATACACAAGATATGCAACACATACCAACTTTCCATTAAGCTACTACTTGTCCAATTTTTCCTAACTTTCAACATACAAGTTCGTTATACATTGCCATCTTCCGAATTCATCAACAATAACCATAATTTGCATCTCGATACTTTCATTTCCATTCCATTTCCAATCTTCACTAATTCATTCCACTTCCATTTCTAATATAATTTCTATCATAACAACAACTAGAATACATCATAAAAATTCAACTCATTACATCAATACATCAACACACACACACGGCCACTTTCCAACAAACACACCCACTTTGCAAACTTCCATATTTTCACAAATTCTATTCATTTCTACATTTCACAACATAAACAAAGCTCCATAACATAATAAAAAGGGATGGATTCTTACCTTTTCCCAATTCTTCCACTTGCCACAATAGGTAGTTTCTTGCCACAATAGTTATACCAACTTGAAGAGTACCTTGTGCTTAGTTCAAATCTCACAAGAGATGAATTTTTGAACCAAGGAATTGGCTCCAATTTTTTTTTTTCTTTTTCTTTTTTTTTCTTCACCCACCCGAAACCTCTCTCTCTTTTCTTTGTTCTTGCTTTATGTTTTGTTTCTTGAACCTTCTCAATACTTATCAATACATATATAATTCCCCATGGAATTTAATTATTCCATGGGCTTGGACTCCTTTGGCCGGTTGGGCCCCCTTAAGTTGGGCCTTTCTCCACCTATTTTTTTTTTAGCCCAAAATGGCTAGATTTTGCAATTTATGGGACAAGTTCCCAAAATTCCAATTTTTGCCCTTGGCCACCTTTCGTAATTCCACACCATCACATTCATAACCTACACGTGCATACCAAGGAATGTCCAATTATGGCCTTATTCATCACAAGCCCATTTATCCTGAATTTTCCGAATGAACAAAAATGTCGGATGTAACAGCCCTAGCTGGGCACCTATACGTACCCGATAACCAAATTAGCATATTAACAAAATAATGTAATAATAATATTAGTGGACGCTACAGAATTTAGCATAAAAAGCAGACTTGGCACACATAGGCCGATAAGGCCATCATAGAACAAAGTATCCCAAACATATGTACAGAACCCACACAGATATATCCACAGACCTCTACAGAACATAACATAATCATAAGACGGGACAGGGCCCCGTCATACCCAGAACAATGTACATATCCAGATAGCAGTGACAGACTGTACCAAAAGATGGGCTCTGAAGAAGAGAGCGCCCCAAAATAGCAGAAATGGGATCCTAAACGTGTGGATCAGCGAACCTGTCGTCTGTACCTGCGCGGCATGAAAACGCAGCCCCCGAAGAAAGGGGGTCAGTACGAAATATGTACTGAATATGTAAAGCGGAATCACAGAGGTCAAATCATAATGATTTCAGAAAATAAGTACAAAATCCAGAGTGTCAAATGCATATTTCCAAAACAGACAGAATGTGTACAGAAACATATGTCATATCATATCCGGTCCCTGCCACGGGACTCAGCAGACAGAACGTGGCCACCCTCCCGACGCTGGTGCCACAATATAGAGGAATCAGAAAAAGGGGCGTGGCCCCGTATCATAAAATGTCATATCAAAATGGCCATAACAGATCAGATCAGAATAGGCGGACATGGCACATCATACTCCACAGACCCATGTACGCGTATACCTGCCCCCTCACATCGGGGCGCGGCGAACAATGCAGAGAATCACGCTTGACAACATATCCTGGCCCGGGCTCAGTGTGGGAAACATTGGGACATCCACGAATGGAGTAGTGAGAAACTAATGCAATTTAAAAATATCATAAATGTTTTCAAAGACTCGATGAAGCGTATCAAAGCCAAACAGATCCAATGGAGTCGGACGGGATCATAATAAATGCATTTCGGATATCATAATAAATTACAGAAGTATAACTTTCCCGAAGTCATTCCGGGTGTCAAAATAATTTATAAGATTTAATAGAATATTTAAAACAATGTTCGTTAGGCGATTAGTAGGGTAATCAAAACATTTCTTTCAAAAATTGCTTAAAAAGAAAGCTTTAATACATTAAGGGCAAAACCGGGAATAGTGGGCCCGCCTCGGGACAAATAAGGCGACGGGCTCAAATTACGCCCTCTAAGCTTATGGTATCACCTAAGAAGGTTCTACAAGCATTCTATGACTTTCCAAGTAATTTGGAGCAAAGTTGCATTATTTCAAGAAAAGTGTACCAAAGTAGTTCAATTCTACTGAAGGAAAAACTGAAATTTTCTCTTGCGGATTCCGAGGGCCAAGAGGTCCTTCGAGGCCCGGATCCGACCCTAACAAACTAAGGGCATGCCAAGGGAAGAATTGGGGTTGCTTTACATACCTTTCAAGCGCTTTACGCCTTTCCAAACTCACTTCCCGTTTCGTCGAAAAACTGCAATTGGTCAAGTTTACCAATTGTAAGCTATGAATACCAAAGTTTCAACTTAATGCATATTTGTCTACCAAAATTTCGGCAGCACTTCCCCTATACATATAGCACCCCGAGAATTTAACTCGGCTATAAATCATCAACAACAACCCAAACGACAACATCAATATCAACAATGAACATTAAAAACACAAATATCCTTCAACTAGTCATTTTTCTCACAAGTTGACATAACCTTCATTCTAACCCAAACTTTCACTAATATCAATAATTTCACATTCATCAACAATCAAAATCATCACCATATAGTTCTAGAAGCATTTCATATCGTTTTCCTCAAGTTACACACTCGATATACACAATATACAACTTTCCGTCAAAGTCATAACTTATGCAAAACATCAAATCTTTGGCATACAACTTCATAACAAGTTTCCAACTTCCAAATTCATCAATGATCATCATAATTCACAACCAAACAACTTCATTTCCTTAATGTCGGAAAATCATACTAAAACGACATAAGTTTCTACATTCCAATTCAATACAAACTTATATCATTCTAACTTCATTTACATTACAAACATCACAACAACACTTTAACACACTAAACAAACTTAATCCATTCCATTCCAAACCACTCCATACCACACGGCCAAATGCTATTTTCATCAATTCAATCAAATTTATTCCACTTTCATTCTCAACATAAATTCCATCACATTCACAACTAGAATACAACATGAATTCAACACATTCTGGCTATATAATTAGGACATACCCACGGCTACACACTCACCACACACACCCACTTTGCAAACTTCTATTTCTTCATACAATCAACACATTTCTATATACTACAACACAATCAAAACTTCATAACACAATAAAAAGGTAGAAATTCTTACCTTTTCCTCAAGTCTTCTTCACTTGGAGATATGATCACTTTGGTGATTCTAATGCTTCCCACTCCAAAAAAACTATACCAAGTCACAAAGGAACCTTGACTTAGTAAGAATTCAACAAGAAATAAATTTTTAGAACAAGATTTGTGGGAGTGAAATCTTCACCACCAAACCCGAAACCCTCCTTGCTCTTTTTTTTTTTTTTTGCTCTTGTTTGATCTTGCTTCATTCTTATCACAATTATTCTATGTATATAGTTGAAGTGCTTGGTCACATGACCAAGCACATGACCAACTAAAATGGGCTTGGATCAAGGCCTTAAGTGGCCGGCCATGACACCCCTTTTGGGCTTTACTTCCAATTAAAATTTTGAGCCCAATAGCTTGTGATTTTGTAATTCCCGAAACTAATTTCCAAAATTTCAAAATTGCCCTTAGCCTTGTCCCAGACTTTCATGACTCTATTCTTTCATGCATAACTCCTATGTTCAACAAAATATCAAATTTGACCTTATATCTCAAAAATCCAATATATGACAAGTTTTTCCAAACGTGTGAAAACACGGGATATAACAGAAACAATTGACACTGCAATATATTTGATATGGATGCTTAAATTTCAAGTGAGATCCCTTGCTGAAACAAGTTAGTAAGATCTAAAAGCCGGCAATAAATGGATAGAAGTCAAGATGGTATTTGAGACAGTGCTGAGAATTATTTGTAAAGATCTTGAATGATATGACATTAGGAAGTGGGTGCTTATAAAAAGAAAGAGTACGACAAGAGAATGGTAATGAGTAAATTAAGAGATATTAAAAAGGATAGCAATGCTATACTAGATTAGAGGCTAAGATTTGGCAATATAGTTGTGCGCTAATAATATTGCGACTTATAAGTAGCAAAGGGAAGGGATAGAAAATCTCCTATAGTAGGATATGAGAAAATCAAAGGGGTGAATAAAGGAAGGGAAAGGAGTATAACAAGATACGCTACAAGCGAGTTTTAGTACGGATGAGTTATGTAAAGCATAATGAACCATGAGAAGGAAAGGTTATGACTAAGATTGGATATGTTTTATATAAGTTGCACAAGAATAGTTATGCAACCTACGAATATTTGTACGCTAAGCATGAGACCAAGAGAGTACTTGATAAGAAGAGTAAGGATTCGGTAATAAAAATACGGTTGAGATATTTTGGGTGCATTAAGGCAAGATGTAAAGATGGTTTAAGCCAAATTATCGAGATAGAAGTAGTACTGAGGGCAAATAGGCCTGGCCATGATTGAGCCGAAGATTTATCTTGATACCTGTTGTAAGATACGAGAGGAGAATGCAAAGGTAAAGTATAAAGGCTAGTGAAACAATGCTAAGGTATTTTTCGGGCTAATTTGAGCACCTTTGCATATTCTGAAAAGATTGCGACATAATGTGAGGCAGAAAAACTAAGAGCAAATCTGAGTAAAGAGGAAATAGAAGAGTTTAAATAAAAAAATAAAGAAGCAACGCGAGATAATATGCCTAAAGTGTTACAAGTTGGATTAAGGGAAATTGTGAAATGGTTTAAGCGAGATGATCAGAACAAATGGGTTACTGGATGACCGTGAATTTATATGTCAAATCAAAAAATTCTTTCAAAAATTATACCAGTTAATGATAGATAGATTACAGAGCAGCTATGTAAAGTTATAATATGAGGGAGCTCCAGTGCTACTTGATAGACAACTCTAAAGATCGAGATTAAGAGCTAGAAGGTAAAATGACAGTCAAAGTCTTTTAAGGGAGTATTGGGAGCGCATGACTGGTTTAACATTCGAGGACGAATGTTCTAAAGGAGGGAAGTATGTTACATCCCGTGTTCTCATGCATTGGAAAGTATGCGAGTTAAATGATATTAGTAATGGACATGAGGTTATTCCCCAAGCGTATAGGTAGTTAAAGTGATGGTAGACATGTATCGTGAGGATTTGAAGTTAAACCAATCTAAGAAAATAAATTTTATCGAGGTTCGAGATTTATTTGATGAAATACGGTCCAAGCTATAATATCCCGTATTTTTGGACTAGAAAATTGAATCGTCCAACAGGAGCAAATTTACCCGAGCCCGGAGAATTCGATCATATCCAAGGATAAAAATCAAGAGCTCGGTGTATACAAGGAATGAAGTCCCAAAATGATTTAAGACAAAAAAATGCGACGACGATGATTGAAAATAATATTTTATGTGTGGAAAATGAGGTTGTGAATTAGTGTTATGTCACACGATCATGACAATGAGTATATGAAGTATAGTAAAAACGATTACTATTTTAGTGAATTGGGATCAAGAAATTAATCATGTGTGTAATTGATTAAGTGGAGAAATGTAGTAGAAGAAAAGGAATTAATTTGGATTATGGGACAAATAATTTATGGACATAATCCACATGGAAGCTTGTTAAGGTAAGAAATATCCTCTCCTAAATGTATTGGAGTTATCCGAGTCGAATCTACGCTGCTAGATGAAAGAAATACGAAAGTTATATCGGAAATCAAATAAAATGTTATTGTTATCATATGGGTTGTTTGGTGGTTGTTATGAATTGTTTTGTGGGCTAGAATATCGTGGAATTGGCTGTGGTTTCATTGTTGTGTTTGTTGTTATAATATGTATATACGAAAATAAGGAAGTGTATACAAGTATCAGTATAGGAATATATATTGTGGGCTGTTTTGGAGGTAATTTAAGAATGGATTTAATTTTAGTTTGATATGAAATTATTAGTATTGTTGTTATTGGTATAATGATTGATATTTTGGCAAAGTTGGAATCACGAGGATTATTATGTTTTTAGGGAAAATGCTGCCCGAATATCGTTAGATTTCAAAGTAATTAAGGATTGGTTTGAAAGAGTATCTTAATTTAATTATTGGCATATTTGGTATTATTTGTAGATGGTATGAGATTAGTGAGATGTGGGCCAAATTCTATGGAGTTAAGTTATTGTTCCGTTTCTATAGAACTTATGTGATGACGTTGTTGAAGTCTTTGTTTGTGATTTGGAAATGATATGAAGTTTGGTTAGAACGAATGATACAGGGGATTCATTAAATCATTTTGTTAAGTTAATATGAGTTTATAGCTAATTCCGACAGACTGATTTGAGCATATCGCTTTGGGATATAGACTTGCAGGTTCAAGAAATGAGACCTAGGATGAGTAAGTAAGCGATGAGCTATGTAAAGCTAACCCTTCTTTCTTTTGGCATGATCTTTATAAAACAAACAGACGACGTATATATGACTCCAAAGAAGCTCCTATTCTTAGAGCCACTAGGATGGCTAATGTTCTTGACTTCCAGAACCTATTTCATTATGTCTTGATACGTGTATATGATTCCAGAAATTCTATTTTAATATAATCCGTAGTGACATTCGAAAGGTACTTGATATGACTATTGTCTAAATTTTCAAATGATGGTTCATTTTTATTATTCTATTGAGTCTCAGATATGATTTAATTTGCATATGGTTGCTCATTACTCTACTCGTGCATGCCTCAATACATCTTTCACTGAGTCTCGGGCCAGGATACGTTCTCGTTTACAGTTTCACTGCATTGTTCACCGAGTCCCTCACTAGAGGGCCGGGTACGGTATATATATATATATATATATATATGTGTGTGTATGTGATGGTGTTATGATGTGATGATGTGATGGTGTTATGATGTGATGATGTGATGGTGTTATGATGTGATTATGGCGCCAAGGATGGTATGTGGCGACCTTATCCACCGAGGCCCATAATGGGCCAGATATGATATACGATATTGATATGAATGATTTTCATTTCATAAGGCAAGTGTATTGATATTTTAAAAGTCATACTTGTTTCTGGTAATCTCTATTTCAGTTATGATCCTCTTTATTGTATTTCATGCTTTATATACTCAGTATATATTCCGTACTGACCCCCCTTTCTTCGGGGGGCTCCGTTTCATGCCCGCAGGTACAGATAGTCGATTTGGTGACTCTTCAGCATAGGACTTTACTAGCTGTCTTGGAGAGCTCCATTGTTCCGGAGCCTAGACTTTTGGTACAGATCTTTTGATGTACATATATGTTTATCCAGGGGTACGGCGGGGCCCTGTCCCGTCATATTTTACTATCGATACTCTTAGAGGTCTGTGGACATATGTGTGGGTTGCGTATAAGTTCTGTTCAGCAGTGTCTATACGATGTGCTATGGATATGTTCGTATGTAGTGGCAGCCTTGTCGGCTTGCGTATAATTTTATGATTTTGTTAGTTGAGACTCCTCAGGAGACAGTTTATCTGGATATATACATATGATGACGGTATTAACCTTCAGAGTTCTTTTGCAAGTTTCCATATTGTTCATAGATTTAGTTTGACTATGTCTAGTAGATATGTATATGAGTGTCCAGCTCGGGCACTAGTCATGGCCCAAGGTGTTGGGTCGTGAGAAAAACACCCGACGATCCTCAAAGATCAGAGTGGTCGAACCTTTTCTGGTAATACTCAAGTCAAACCACGTGAGGATCTGCTCGAAAACCCCTTCAACGTTCAAATTTAGCACGGGTCTTTGACTCGATTTTGAATCCATATTTCTAATTCCCGCCCAATGAAACCCTAGCGGTTCTACTCTCCTATAAATGTTGGCTTCGAGTTTCATTTTGGGGGATTGGAGTTCGGGAGCCGCCTGGAAATTCCTTTAAAAATTAGAGCCTCTTCTTTAGCCGCCTGAAAAAATTCCATAGAAATTAAAAGCTTTCGTTTTGGCCGCACAAAATCCCCTTGAAAAAATAAAAATAAAAAGAGTTCTTTTCCTCAGTCGCCAAAAATCCCCTAAGCAAATTTTAATTTTATCAGTCTTGTTATTTCTGGGTATTAAGTTAAAAGTGTTCGAGCGAATATCGAGACCCCGCACCCTGTTCGCTGCACCCGAAGAAGGTGCGTTAATCCCCTTCTGTTTATTTTTCATCTTTCGCATCTTTAGCTTCTTAATTGTTATGTGTTAACGTTAGTTTATGGCTCGCATGATTTAGCATATTATTATGTTAGTTCAGTTTTGAATTTGTGAAGCATGTTTGTATGCTGTGGTGACTGGATGAAGTGCCTATGCCTCGATTTTGCTTAGTGGTTAGACGTATTTCAGTATGATAGGTTAGTTTAATATTGTATATCTTAGGCGTCATAGTCCACTAGGTCGAATGTGACTAGTTGTATTGGGTTTGCAGTTGAGTAATTTGAGAATAGCATGAAGATTATTGATTGTTTTTCGGCAGCAAGATATGATATCTCTTTTGTTTAAGTTAAAAACTTGTTTAAGAGGTTTGCATAGTTGTTTACTGCTTATATAATCTCTTGTATGTGCTATAAGGTTAATAATGTAGAGATTAAGGAATTGAGAAAGGAATCTCTTTGTCTGAGAATCGTTATTGTCTCGCTAAAAGAAAAGAAATTTATTTGGTTTGTGGCTTTCAGTCATCTTATGGAGAATATTGAAAAAATGAATGACATGAGCAACCAGTAGGCTTTGCCAGCAATGTTTGTTATGTTTAACTTTGTAAGCATGTAATAGGCTTAAATTTGTATAAAAGGATAAAAAAAAACAAATCTGAGCTTGTATGTGTGATCTTATATGTTCCGGTATAAAAAATGAAATATTAGGCCCTGTCACTTCACTTGGCTTGGTTCTGTGATTCTCGTTTCCCTTTCGCGTTGTTTTTGTTTTATTTTAGGCTCGTTTGTTATGTGTTGATTCATTTTCGGCCTCTATGGATTTGTGTATTCAGTATCTGTGTATGTGTTAGGATAGTCCAGTTCTGTGCCTTAGTTGTTGTATGCTTTGGTTGTTGTTCGGTTTAATTTTCAGTTAATAGTAGCTTAAGCATAATTAATGTGCATTAGTTGTTATTTCTAGTATCTTTGTTAATAATGACTTAAGCACGATTAATAGACATTAGTTGTTGTTATTAACAAACTTGTGAATGTTAGTAGTTCAGCATGATTAGGTATTTTAAGCCACTTTTTTTAGGTTAGTTACTTGTTAATATTAACATCGTCCAGTTTAATATGCTTTTCATATGCTGCTTTAGTTTATTTCCTGTTAATAGCGACTCAACATGATTAGAGTGTCTTTGCTCACTGTCTAGTTAATGCCTTTTAGTATTAGCCTGATTAATGAACCTGTGCTAGCATGTGTTGTGATGTGTTAACTTGATTATGCATTCTGAGATTCAAAACAGTAGTAACGTATTTGCAAATTATAATTCTCCATCCTCTCTTTTCAATTTCTATTTTAGCTATGGTTTGATTATGTTTGTGATATTTGGTTTGTAGTTTTTCAACCCCTGTTTCTGTTTGTTTAAAGTTAGTATCAACGATACCACAACAACAACAACGGTATACCCAGTTGAATGTTTAACTTAGTATGGGGTCAGTTAATTAAATTCCATGGATGTGACTTGCCCAGGGCAGAGGAAAAGGAAGGAAAGGTTTTTTGAGTTTGCTTGACAAATTTAGTCTAATACTACTACTCCCTAGCTGTTGGCGTTCCTCCGTGAGAGAATCATACACCATAGGGACCCTCTAAGATTTTTGTTAATAAAGAACAACAATGATGTCATGTAAAACGAACAACATTGGCACTAAATAGTTGAAATTGGAAGGTCCATTAGACTGAATATGTAGAACCTTACTCATTCAATGATTGAATATGTTAAATGTATTTAGAGTGCAGACAGTATAATGTTTCTTATGCGCTGAGGATGTTTGAGGCCTTTTCTAAGTCCTATAGTCAAATTATGCGTGCAAATTGCCTCTTGACATTCGCATTTGTTATTTTGAGTTGGTCTTTTAGCCTGACTGTGTTGTGCTAATTGCCTGAATGAATATACTTAAAAATACATCGTATGTACATAATCTACAGATCTGCTTTGAATTTATATGTTACATGTTTAAATTTATTCCTTGATTAGATGCTAATCCTTATCTTTATTTTTATGCATGACTACCGCATATGAGTCCGAGAGACTCGTTCTTCTCCCGCATTCGGAGTTGGGCTAAAAGCCCAACATAATCTCGCTTAAGTCGTCTCTGTCCAGTCCAGTCCGCAGTACCTAAAAAAATAAAATAAAAAATTGGGCCGAAGCCCAACTGCAGCAGCCGATCCGCAGCAGTTCTACAAAAATGGGCTGAACCCATTTGATTTTATTTATGCCTCTACTTTTTTTTTTTTGCGTAGTTAATTTGTATTATACGACTAACCCTTTGTTTTATTTTTGTTTTGATAATCTAGATGAACCTCAGCGAATTTAGTGGGTTAGCCTTAGTATAACGGGTAGTAAATTTAAGAGAGAAACTCACAATTAATTCCATAAGTTTCAATTTCTTCTTTTTATATTAAAGTTATTTATAGTATCTTAATATTTACTTTCAAAACAATTTATTTTTAAAATAGCATATTTCGAATCAAAGGAATTATGTTTTATTTATTACTATCTTAGAAAATTAAAACGTCACTAACATGCAAATATTAATCCAAGTATATTTTATAACCATTTTATATTAATCCGATTATACATATTTTTGAGCCGAACATAATTAAATAAAAGTGATAAAAAGAGAGAAACTCATGCCCTTTGCATCACATTAAAAATATAAGCCTAGGCTTTTCTATATCACCATATTTATATAATATAATTTTTACCTAAAGATCGCATTTGTTAAGTGTTCTCTTAAGAAGTTATTAGGTAAATTATTTATTTCCTGCAAATCTTATTTTGAATAGCATTACTATATTTTTTTAAAGCCTTAGCATTATCTTTAAGTTCTATTTAGCATTTAAAATCTTCTTTTATGCAAATTATTATATTATTCTACAAGTCTTATTTAAATAGCATTCTTTCTTCAAAACCTTAACAACCTTTACAAGTCTTATATTAAAAATAGCCTTTAAAGTCTTCTTTTATACAAATTATTGTATGTTCTGTAAATCTTATTTTAGCTAACATTATTTTCCTTTAAAATTTTAGCAATATTTGTAAGCTATTTTTCTAAAATTTAAACATTATATTTAACCTTAATTAATTAACCTAAGTTTGGCCGGATAACCGTAGTTAACAGATCCGAAAGGGTGCCTAACCCCTTCCCTTTAGGATAATTAGAACCCTTACCTAGAATTAAAAATTAAGCAGACCATTAACGGAGGTTTAGAAAGCTTTACCTTAGTTAGTAATTAGGTGTTCTAATTCACGTTAAAATTAATTAGGTGGCGACTCCTTAAAAGCAATTTAGGAATCTCCAATATGTTGTACTCCAATTTGGACCCCGTTTAAATGGGGTATAACACTAGTGAAGGGCACGACACATACGATGTTGTGATAAGAAGGAAATAGCATTTGATGACCCTAATCGAGATTCAAAGACATTTGACGCAAGGGAAGAAGGTTATCAAGAGACGCAAAGGATATGTTGCGTGTCGAGTAAGAATCATGGGCGACGAGTTAATGATGGTGTAATGATGTCTTAGAGGAGAGTGATAATGTCCCTTTATATTGGTATTGAGGTGTTAAACAAGTGTCAAGAAGGTTCCATAAAGATTGGAAACCAAACGAGTCAACGAGAAAGAGTTCGGATGAACTGGGCATTATACAGCCCAACATATTGGCCGTATGTTTGGCCGTATAATTAGCCCAGAATGTCACACCTCACTGGACCAAACATACGGCAAGACATAAGGCCCGTATAAAATGTACGGACTGTATGTTGGTTCGTATGTTCTGGTCGGGACAGATTCCAAGTTAATATAAGGACCCCTCCCTCATTTTAATTCAATTCATTTCAGTTCTCCACACCTCAAGAACCCTCTAGAACTCTCTCCATTATTCATCCACAAGAAACCAAGAGAAATCTATGATCAAATACATCAAACCCACAAAAATCAAGTGTAGAAAACATATAAAAGTTCATCTAAGTCAAGAAATCCCAAAGGAAGTGAGCTAGGGTTTTTGTGCAAGAAGAGGATTCCCCCTCAAGGCTTATTCATCCGTTATCTAAGGTGAGTTTTATGATTATTTTTGGTTGTTTAAGGTGTTGAAAGTTAAAAACACATGGATTGTAGAAAGATATAGAAAGTGGGTCATAAATGTGGGAATAGTGACATTGTTGGGTGAAGGTTTGGATTTAATTATGAATATTGGTATGTGGCGGTTGTAAGTATGTTGTGAATGACATTTAGACCATGGAATAAGTATTATGTATGAGAAAACGCGATAGTTAACTATAACCACAATTATGGAGAAATTGAAGAGGAATTGTGAAAGGCAGATAATGTAGGTGAATGATGATTGTTGTCTATTATACTGTGAATGTTGTTATGAATGTTTGGGAGTTGATATAGAATATAGGAAAAGTTGTATAAACAAATGAAATGTTGCCTAATTTTCTTTAGCTTTAGTAAGCACGTTTAAGTAATCGATTAGCTAATGTTCATGCGACTTCTCTTGAAGGTAGAAACGTGGGCATTAAAAGAGAACAAGCAAGCGATAGATTAGTTAAACGGAAAAGGTGTGTGAGGCTAGTCCTTTCTTTCTATGGAATGAATCCGATGGCATGATTTTTCCTTCTTCTCCATGAATTCCCTATATCCCGAAAAACTAAGAGTCTATGTTCATGAATAGCTATATGAGATAAGAGATATGTTATGAGCCCAATAATGATGATGATGAGCTTGAGTCTAAAGATTCTATAGTTCATAGGATGATGTTCCTATAAAGTTAATGATGTCTTTTTCGTATACACTTACCTTATATACTATTTCCTTCAAGGTGAGGCAGAATACTTATAAATGCTCCATAATGAAATCGGGGGTTCATGACCTTATGTCACCTCGATAAAGTATAGCTATCTTTTAGTTGTTATACATGCATTATGATGAGTACATGTTGATGATATTACATCGTGCATATATGGCACGGGCAGACACACCACTGCAGTGGGAAACTTACACCCCGGACGCGGGAGGCCTAGACGCAGGTTATTGACTATCACACCGTACCTATATGGACGGGCAGCTTAATGATTATCACACCATACCTATATGGACGGGCAGCTTATACATTTACGCATACATGATATGATGATGATTATGAAGCAAGCCAGCATGCATTATCTCTTTTACAAGTGACAGTCAGATACAATTGCTCCTTATTTGATGCTTCTTTTATATCATTGACGTATTATTATTATTTGTGCCTTTCATACTCAGTACAATGTTTGTACTGACGTCCGTTTTCTTTGGACGCTGTGTTCATGCCCACAGGTAGACAGGGAGGTGATCTTGATCAAGACTCGTAGGAGCTAGTAGCTGATTTGAGAGCACTCCATTATTCCGGAGGTGCCTTTGATTATTTTTTTGTGTACATATGTATATTTTTGGCACGCCGGGGTCCTGTCCCGTTCCTATGTCCTACCATTCTAGTAGAGGCTCGTAGATACACAGGTGTGGGTTATAAGGTCTCACGAGGTTGCTATTATACTTATATATGTATTATTTTGATAGCCGAAAGGCATATGTATATAAAAGTGATTATGTTCTCAAACGAAAAATGAACTTTCGATGGTGAGTAAGAGAATGAGTGGTGCTCGGTAGTTATCCCCGGGTACCCGTCACGGCCCCTAGTCGGGTCGTGACAAAAGTGGTATCAGAGCAGTTACGTCCTAGGAAGTGTCTACGAGGCGCCTCTAGTAGAGTCTTGTTTATGGTGTGCTGCGCGCCACACTAATAAACAAGAGGCTACAGGGCATTTAGGAAAAATGTCCATCTTTAATCTTAAGAGATCGTGCGATAGAGATGTGTTATAAGATTTTCTCCTACCTAATAGTATGCTATGATTTCAGAAATGCCGCCAAAGGAAAAAGCTACAGCCGCCTAGAAGGGTAATACTACGACAAAAAAGCGGGTAGAAAGAGAGCCGCCAATGAATGTAGAAGAGGGCGAGTCACATAATGAGGACCTATCTAATACTTCCTCTACCCCGCCCAATGTAGAAGAACAAGGAGGAGTTTCAGCTCCAATTCCTCCACCGGTTACTTCGGGTCAACAAGTGACCGAGTCTATTAATATATTGACACAGTTAGTTGCCGCCCAGGCATAGCGGCGGAATGTGAGTTTAAGTGATCGGGCGGAAGCTAGTACCAGAGCCCGTGATTTTATGAGTTTGAATCCTCCGATGTTTTTCGGGTCAAAGCCGGATGAAGACCCGCAAGGTTTCATTGATGAGATGCTGAGAACATTGAGGATTATTCATGCCTCCGAAACTGAATCTATGGAGTTGGCATCTTATAGACTCCGAGATGTTGCAGTATTGTGGTATAATAATTGGCTAGCAGCAAGAAAAGAAAATGCGCCTCCCCCCGCGTTGCAAGAATTTGTAGATGCTTTCATCCACCACTATTTTCCACCCGAGGTCCACCGAGCTAGAGCGGATAGGTTCTTAAATCTAAAGCAGGGAAATATGAGTGCCCGGGAATATAGTCTTCAATTTAATTCATTGGCTAGATATGCCCCGACTATGGTGGCCGAGATGGGAGATAGGGTACACAGGTTTGTGAGTGGCTGAGGGCCACATTTATTTAAGGATTGTTTAACGGCTTCGTTGCAAGACGGGATGGATATTTCCTGAATACAAGCCCACGCCCAGAATTTAGAAGGACAACAACTTCCGCAAAGGGGTGATCGTGATATCGATAGAAGGCAAAGCAAGAGGGCTAGATCTGTGGGGGTAGGCAGTGATTATAGAGGGGGATCATAGCAGACACATTCTAGGCACTCAGGCCAGTCGGTAACTAGTGCCACGATTTACAGGTAGGAGATTTGATCGCTCCTTTCCTTCAGGACAGGGTCAGAGTTCGAGAGCTTCGGGTTCCCAATTTGGGGGAGATTATAGCCAGAGGAGACCCCCAGTACCGCAATGCAGCTAGTGCGGTAGGTTACATTCCGGATGGGGTCGCCAAAGTTCGGATGCTTGCTATGCCTGCCGTCGGGTTGGGCATATGATGCGAGATTGCCCGTCGATGAGTGGTAGAGTTAGGGTTCAACCTACAGGATCAGTGGCTGGTTCATCTTCAGTGCGCCCGGTAGGGTAGACTCCCTAGATGTCAGCAGGACGAGGCAGAGGCAGAGGGGGAGCATGTACTTCAGGTGCCACTCAGCCCCGTGTGTATGCTTTAGCCGGGCGACATGATCTTGAGTCCTCCACGGACGTGGTTACAGGTATATTATCCAATTTTCCATGATGTGTATGCATTGATAGATCCGGGTTCTACCTTGTCTTATATTACCCCCTATGTTGCTGGTTGTATTGAGGTGAAACCTGAGCTAATTAAAAATTTTGAGGTATCTACTCCGGTTGGTGATCCCGTGATAGCTAGACAAGTGTATAAAAATTGTGTACTTGTGATATGCAATCGCCAGACCAAAGCTGATTTAATTGAGCTAGAAATGTTAGATTTCGATATGATTATGGGTATGGATTGGTTGGCTTCATGTTATGCCAATGATGATTGCCGAATGAAAGTAGTTCGATTTCAATTTTTGGGAGAGCCCGTGCTGGAATGGAAGGGTAATACAACATCTCCAAAAGGTAGGTTTATTTCCTACCTTAAGGCTAGGAAGATGATAGCTAAGGGCTATATTTATCACTTAGTCCGAGTACATGACACCGAAGCAAGGTTGCCAACTTTCCAATCTGTTCCGGTAGTGAATGAGTTTCTGAATGTATTCCCAAATGAATTTCCCAGCCTTCCTCCAGAAAGAGAGATTGACTTTGCTATTGATGTGTTTCCGGACACGAAGCCTATTTCTATTCCTCCTTACCGAATGGCTCCGGCAGAATTGAAAGAGCTAAAGGCACAGTTGAAGGATTTGCTTGAAAAGGGGTTTATGTCACGACCCAACCCCGTAGGCCATGACTAGTGCCCGAGTTGGGCACTCGTATACGCACCTGTTAGCTATATGATCAGTTCACAACAATCATAATATGGAACTTATAATGACAAAAACATAGTCTCGGAACTGTCGCCTAAATGTATATATATATTTGGCAACCTATCTCCTGAGGAGTCACAACTATCAACAGATAACACAGTACATAAGTCGACAAGGCTGTCATAACAGGTGGGAACCTCCCAACTATATATATAAACGCAAGCCGACAAGGCTGCTACCACAACATGACAATATATGTAAGCCGGCAAGGCTGCCACAACGATAGAACACGCATACTAATCATACACACAGCTGATCACATCTGGATACAACCCACATACATGTCTACAGACCTCTAAGAGTTTCAACAGTGAAATATGACGGGACAGGGCCCCGTCGTACCCTTAGACAACATACACATATATTTAAATAAAAAAGGATTTATACCAAAATTTGGGCTCCGGAACAACGGAGCTCTCTAAGACAACAGAAAGGGAATCCTAAGCTAGCGGATCACCAAGGCGAGTATCTACACCTGCGGGCATGAAACGCAGCCCCCCGAAGAAAGGGGGTCAGTACGAAATATGTACTGAGCATGTAAAGCATGAAATACAGTAAAGGATCATAACTGAAATAAGAAGTAAAGGAAACAAGTACAATGTTCAGCATACCAAAACGCTTGCCTTTGAAACATAAATCATGCATGTCAATATCAGATATCATATACATATATGTCGTACCCGGCCCTCTAGTGAGGCACTCGGTGAATAAAGTCATCATATGCCCTCCTGGCCGCCATAACATGTCATCATATCATCATCATGTCATCATATCATCATGATATATATATATATATACCGTACCCGGCCCTCTAGTGAGGGACTCGGTGAACAATGCAGTGAAACTGTGCACGATAACATACCCGGCCCGGGACTCGGTGAAGGATATATTAAGGCATGCACGAGCAGAGTAGTGAGAAACCATATGCAATTTTAAGCATTATCAAGGACTCAATGGAAAAATCAAAACTAACTATTATTTGAAAACCAAGACAATAGTCATATCAATTACCTTTCGGATGTTCCGGTGGATTATATCAAAATGGAACTTTGAAATCATATATACATATCAAAACATAAAAAGAAATATAAGTTATGGGGATCAAGATCATTAGCCATCCTAGTGGCTCTAGGAATAGAAATTTCTTTGGAATCGTATATATATCGTCTATTCATTTCACAAAGACCATGCCAAAAAGAAAGAAGGGTTAACTTCACATACCTTTGGCATTTATTCGTAACACAACACGTATACGCTGCCCAAAGTTTCAACCTGTATTAAGACGTCAAGAATTATGGTTAAGCTACGGGGAGATTCAAAACGTATTCTAACGTTCGTAATTCCTTTCTAGATAATTAGACGACGTTTCCCTTGTTTTCAAGCCAACCACATCACAACCAAGCCAACATTAATAACCACACGTTCAAGTGCTAATCCGAGACTACTCAATACAATATTCGAGAACGTCTCAGACAGCCCACACAACATTCCAAACAGCCCACGCAATATTCCAAACAGCCCCCATTCACAACATTCAATAACGATCCACATACGACTACTACGTCTTCAAGTTATTCCTCATAGTCCTTAGCCTTAATGTTTTCATTTAAACTACTTTATAACAGCCCAACCAACATACAACACAATGCATAATCTTAATTATCATTAATCTTCCAAGCGCAACAATATCAACAACAACGTATCCAAAACAGCCCCTAACTATTACACAAAAGATGCTCGGAATTCCTGCAAACGCTTACGAACATATCTAGCAAACCACATACGATTCTTACACATTATTTCATATCTTCTTTTCATGTAATTTCAGTAAAATGTGACCAGCAGCCACACGACAACTACATCTTCAATTCATATGCAAATAAGCTACATTATTATCACTATAATCCTTCCAACAACCCACAAACAAATTTAACTGCAACTCTAACCATTTAATACCTTTATTCTCATCATAAGATTCATAACAACAACAATCAAAATACCAAGTTCAGTCCACCACCTTCTACAAAACAGTCCCTACACGGCCTCAAATTTACATTTCAACAAAAATAACAATCACGTTCATATCAACACAACTTCACCTTTAACTTTCCAATTATTTTCATTCTTTTACTATGTAATCTATGATAGCAACAACCATAATATTAGTTACAATCAGCTCACTATTTTAACACCAAACAGCCCCCTACGGCTTCCACAATGCCTCAACATCTACACACACAATTTCATACATGCAATTCACATTTACACATTCATAACACATCAAAATCACCCTTAAAACAGCCCCTACGGCTTCAACAACATTCCAACACCAATATTCATAATTTCATACATGCAACATATATTTACACATCTACCACACGTTTTAAACCACCCTTAATACATGCAAAAGAAAGTTAAACCTTACCTTAAACACTTGACTTCTCAACTTGACTAGAATTTGTGCCTTGAATTTAATTCTTGTTCTTGCTATCTAGGTTCAATCCCACGTTGTTATACACCTTCCAAAGGGTTGAAATGCTTGAAGAAATATTTTTTTGACCAACAAATTTGGAGCTTCACTTTTGCTCAGCCATGGCCGTGAGTCCCATGGCTTTTGTTCTCTCTCTCTCTCTGTAGTTTATGTGTTGAAGATGAAATGAGGATTTGGCTGATTTTTAGTCATCAAATTAGTTTAAATATGTTGCCTACAAGTTGGACACATGTCCCACTCATGGCTTAAGCCAATCAAATGGCCTTGAGACTAAATTTCAATCTCTTTTTCTCCACTAGTCTCGGCTACATGGCCGAGCCTCACTTTCTCTCCTTTCAATTTAATTGTTTACAATGCAAATGAATGTGTAGTGGATGAATCAATATTTAAATGCATATTTGTATGTCTCCCATAAGGTCCCCACATGAACCTTTTATCAATTGCAATCATACAAGGATGAATTGTCAATATTTAAATGAGTCTTCCAACATGTAATAGCATGCCTTCATATAATAATGAATTGCCAATATTTAAATGAGTAATAGCCTTATTTTAGATGACTTTGAGTCATCACTAGGCATTGGCACGTTAATGTTACTCTTGGCTCATTGTTGCCACTAATTTTTAATTAACACCACAATTAAGTAGTTCCTAATCTCCAATAATATTTTTATACTAAGTAAAATTTATAAAAAATTAGTTCTAATTTAGAAATTAAAAATTAAAGGTTTCTATTTCGTGTCCGGGAAGGGTTTCGTCCTTAATTCACGTCGATTCCTTCGCTAATAACTCGACGTATAAAAATACGGGGTCTAACATTTTATTAGACCCAGTTCATCACCGTGGGGTGCACCAGTCTTTTTTGTGAGAAAGAAAGATGGTCCCCTACGAATGTGCATCGATTATAGACAGTTAAATAAGGTGACGATAAAGAACAAATATCCTCTCCCAAGGATTGACGATTTGTTTGATCAACTATAGGGTGCCAAGTGGTTTTCTAAAATAGACTTGAGGTCGGGCTATCATCAAGTGAGAGTTCGAGAAGTGGATACTCCCAAAACAGCCTGCAGAACGAGATATGGCCATTATGAGTTTCGCGTGATATCGTTCGGATTGACCAATGCTCCGACAGTGTTCATGAATTTGATGAATAACGTATTCAGGCCTCTCTTGAATTTATTCGTGATAGTATTTATTGATGATATTCTGGTGTACTCTCGCACATAATCAGAACATGCCGATCACTTACGTATTGTTCTTGGAATTCTTCGAACCCAAGAATTGTATGCAAATTTTTCAAAGTGCGAGTTTTGGCTGAATTCTGTGACATTTATGGGTAATGTTATTTCATATGATGGCATTCGAGTTGACACTCAGAAAATCAAAGTTGTGAAGACTTGGCCAAGGCCTACGACGCCTACAGAAGTCCGTAGTTTTCTGGGATTGTCTTGTTACTATAGAAGGTTCGTAGGGGGATTTTCCTCTATTTCAGCCCCATTGATGAAGCTAACCCAGAAGTCAGTTAAATTTCAGTGGAATGATGCTTGTGAATGCAGCTTCCAAGAGTTGAAGGACAGATTAACCTCAGCTCTGGTCTTAACACTTCCAGAAGGGTCAGATGGTTATGTTGTGTACTGTGATGCTTCCGGTGTTGGGATAGGATGTGTGTTAATGCAGCACGGTAGAGTCATTGCTTATGCTTTGAGACAGCTGTGGAAGCATGAAAGAACTACCCAACTCATGATCTCGAATTGGCTGCAGTCATTCTGTCACGACCCAACCCCGTAGGCCGTGACTAGTGCCCGAGTTGGACACTCATATTACCTGTTAACTATGATCATCTACAGCTAGCATATCGAGAACTTATTTATATAAAAAGGCAAGGCGTTATTTTAAAGCTGTGACATATATGCATGTCATAGCCACCTGTCTCCTAAGGAGTTACAATTTCCAACAACAAACATATATATATCTACGCAAGCCGTCAAGGCTGCCACTACACGCAACATCCCAAACATATATATATATATATGTGCAAGCCGACAAGGCTGCCACTACGAATGGGTACGCCCCAAACATAAGTCATATCCATACAACGAAACAACAACTATATACAGACCCACACAAATGTCCACAGACCTCTAAGAGTAATGACAGTGTCATATGACGGGACAGGGCCCCGTCGTACCCCGAACAAACACATATATATACAACAAAAGGGATTTATACCACAAGCTAGGCTCCGGAACAAAGGAGCTTCCCAAAGTAGCTGGATAGATGTCCTAGGCTGGCGGATCTCCAAAACGAGCGTCTGTACCTGTGGGCATGAACGCAGCCCCCCGAAGAAAGGGGGGTCAGTACGGAATATGTACTGAGCATGTAAAGCGTGAAATATAGTAAATAGAATCATACTGAGACAAGGAGTGTAGGACCAATGCAACAAACAGAAATCCATAAAACTTACCTTTGAACATAATTCATATTTATCAACCTCATACCAATATCAATATAGAGTTTAGTAGTCAAAGCTGAATAATCATTCTGTACATAACATATATAACGTGTCCCGGCCCTCTAGTGTAACACCCCGTACTTTTAACGAAAGTTTTGACCACGATCCTAGACTTAGAAAATCAGATAAAGAATGTGGGAATTGAAATTTTTCCGTTCAGTTGTGATATGGTGGTTTATGCCCACGAACAGTGGTCGTATTTCAGTTTACTGGCCGTAAACCAAGTCGTGAACGGAAACCAAGAATTTCTGAACATTCTGTAATTTGACATTTTTGAGGTCATAAGGTTAAATACGGACCGTATTTCACTTTACGGCCCGTATTTCAAACCTTATTTGGAATTTGGGAAAACTTCCTTGATGAAAGTTGTAGATCTTTGAAATACCTTTCCAACGGTATCTTATGGGGGTCAAACGGACATCTGTGCAAAGAGTTATGGCCATTTTACTGAAGAGACACATTGCAGTCCGTGTGCAAAATACGACCCGTAAAGTCAGTTTACGACCCGTAAACTGAAAATACGGCCAGCACAGTGCTGGACGTAAACTGTATTTTCCAGAACATTATATATTCGTCCATATCAGTTCAAGTCATTATTTTTCATTCCCTCAAACCCTAGAACAACCTCCTACTCTCCTCCAACATCAAGAACACCAAGGTAAGTCCATTCTAATTATTCCAACTCCATTCTAACATATATCCTTGTAATCTAAACAAGAAATCATCATTCCTAATCTAGGGTTTTCAAGAAAACCCATCTCAAGAATCAAGATTTAGGAAATCTTCTCCAAAATTCAAGTCTTTAATTCAAGTTTTGGAGCAATTAAGGTATGTCTCCCTTTTAAAATCACTATTTGAAACTATTGTTGGAAGTATAAATTTTATTCAAGATTCCTTAATGAATGAAAGGAAAAGCAATCTTTTTATGTTTCTTGAACTCTAATTCATGTCTAAATGATGGTTAATGTGTGTGAGGGGACAAACCCACATTAAACCTAGATTGTAACAAACCCTATATATGTATAAGATATTATGAATGTTTTTTTTTTCTCTATGAGAGATGCTTAATAATGACGGTTAAGGTTGGTGATGACATTCTCATTGATGAATTGGGACATGGAAATCTTTCATAAAGAAGTTATACGTTTCAAAACTTTGATTGGAATGACTTATTCTTTCGATATGGCATAATGAACTTTAATGTTATTGATGGTGTGACTACTTTGAGACAAATTGTGAATCGGCTTCTATGCCATGGACTTTGTTATTGTATTTGCCTTGCTATTCGGGAGGAAGAGTAGCCACTATGGATCCTAGTGTATTAATTGCCATGCCATTCGGGAGGAAGAGTGGCCACTTCCGGGTTTGCTACCTGGGGTGTATTAATGGCCTTGCTATTCGGGAGGAAGAGTAGCCACCCTGAATCCATATTTCGGTGTATTGCGCAGTGTTTAGGGAACCTCTACGGTTATCCCTTCGATGTGATTGGTTCTTGGGCCTGTATTGGCATGTGAGATATTCTTATTCTCTTATGGAATTGGTGATGATTATCTTAATTGATTAAAAAGGCATATTTGAGATTGTATCTTGACAAGAGGCTTTATAAATGGGTTTTGATGTTTATTATTGAGATACATAAACTGGATAACTGTTCTTATATCGCTCTCACCTGACTGGCAAGACTAATTTCTTTATGCATTACGTATTCTATTTTCATAGTACTTGTTGTCCCTGAGGCACTCACTGAGTACGAAGTACTCAGGCATACCATTGTTGTTTTTGATGGTATGTTAGGTAACAGAGAAGAGCAGGCTCGTGATACTCTCGACGCTTAGGAGGACTTGCTGTTGTTGTTGATTTGGTGAGCCCACATCCTTGTTGGTGGGACACTTCCTGTTTCACTTATTATTCTAGATTTCCGGCCGGCGTCCCGATGAGTCAAACTATTACCTCTTTATCCTAGAAGCTCCATAGTATAAATTCTTGTGGGTAGTTGTGGAGTTTTGTTAACTCTTGGGCGTTGTCACGTTTTGATTAACTTTTATGATAATAAAGACTTCCGCTGAATTAGTTCATGTATTCATGATTTGTTACATTAAATTTATAAATTGTTGGAGGTGAATGTTGAACCTGGCGGGTTCAAGTATTATTATTATTATTATTATTGTGTTGTTTAGGTTCTTCCGATGTTGTTCATGACCTCGGATGCCGGTCACGTCTAGGGTGGGTTTTGGGGCGTGACAAGTTTGGTATCAGAGCCTAGGTTTAAATACGTCCTAGGATTTTTGTTGGTGTCTGTGGAGCTGTGTCTAGTGGAGTTTTCCTTGTGCAGCCTGATCACCTGCATGATTGAGAAACTCCCAGGACATTTATAGGTGTTTCCTATTCTTCTTGATTCTAGATTGTGCTGTAGAGCTTAAAGTCCTTTTTTGGATCGTTCTAATTCGCTTGTTAATTCGTGCCTTGCAGAAATGACATTGACGCGACCTAAAAATGGTAAACGAGGACGTCTCGTAAAAGTTAAGCGAAATCTGGGGGGCGCGAATGCTGGTAATGGAAATGATGCTAGAAATCAAGCACCACCTCCAGCGCCGCCTGATCCTGCTGTCCCTGTTGCGGGTGTACCCGATCTTGGTAGTATGCAAACGGCTATTCAAATGTTGATTGTATTGGTTGCTGCTCAGCAACAACGTGGAGGTGTGGGACCTCATGTTGGAGGCAGATTTAAGCAGTTCCTAGACTTAAAGCCACCAGAGTTCTTTGGGTCACGAGAGTTGGACGACCCCCAACACTTCTTAGATGAGACCTTTAAGGCATTGAGGGCATTGGATGCCCAGGATTCAGAAGCTGTGAGGCTTGCTTCGTATCAGTTGAAGGATGTTGCTCACGTATGGTTTGAGATATGGGAATCTGAGAGAGGTGACGCTGCTTTAGCTCCGACGTGGGCTGAATTTGAGGAGGCATTCATGGAAAGGTTCTTGTCTGATGAGGAAATAATTGCTATGGCTACGAAATTTGAAAAGCTGGAGCAGGGTAACAAGTCAGTTCGCGAGTATAGTTTGGAGTTAACACGTCTGTCAAAGTATGCTTTATACATGCTTCCGACTGAAAAGCATAAGTTGACTCGTTTTGTGAAAGGCTTGGTACCACATATCAAGTCTGCATGTGCTGCTGTTGCTATGTCTCCTACTTGCACTTTCTCATCTCTGGTTGGGTTTGCTGAACAACAAGAAAGTTGGAAAAATGAAGAGAGGGTGGATCGAGATCAGCACAAGAAGGCCCGATCAGCGGGTGGTTTTAGTGGTAATAATTATAAGGGAGGGCAGAGTAAAGGGTATTATGCACCTGCTCATTCTGGCACTTATTCCCATGCTAGTGTGCCTTCTGGTAGACAAGGCCAGAAAAATAATAACAATACTGGTAGGTTGTTGCAGGGAAGTAGTCGTCCGCCAGTGTGGGAGAGTCGTATTTGTCATCACTGTGGTATTCCGGGGCACATTAAGAGGGACTGCAGAAAGTGGCTACGTGAGATGGCTACTATGAATAATCAAAAGAATGATTCGCCTGTTTCTGCATCTGCTAAAAATCCGTCTGCTGGTAATGCTACCAATAATTATCAGAATGCTCGTAATAATGGCAAGGGAAAGGAAGTTGCTAATACTTCTGGTGGAGGGACAACTCGACTTTATGGGCTGACTCGTAGGGAGGCAGCTGAGTCTTCTGACGCAGTGGTTACAGGTATTCTTACCATCTGTACTCATGATGCTTACTCATTGATTGATCCGGGTTCAAATTTATCCTATGTGACTCCTTATTTTGCTCTTGATATGGGTATGAAACCCGAATCTTTGTTGGAACCCTTTGCTGTTGATACGCCTACGGGTGTTCCTGTTATTGGTTCTAGAGTGTATAGAAATTGTGTTGTTGTGATTAAAGGCCGTGAGTCCGTGGCCGATTTGTATGAACTTGAGATGGTGGATTTTTATGTAATTATGGGGATGGACTGGTTGTCTGTGTGTTATGCTAATGTGGATTGTCGCCATAAGTTAATTCGTTTTGCCTTTCCCGATGAGCCCGTTATTGTGTGGGAGGGTGAAATTGCCAAGCCAAAGGGTAGATTTATTTCCTATCTTAAGGCGCATAAGATGATTACTAAGGGCTGTATTTACCATTTGGTTGTTGTTAATGATACAAAAGCCGTAGTACCCAAATTCACATCTGTTCCCATAGTGAGTGATTATCCAAAAGTATTTCCCGAAGACCTTCCTGGTATTCCTCCTGATAGAGTTATTGATTTTGGAATTGATGTTATTCTCGACACTCAACCTATTTCTATTCCACCTTATCGTATGGCTCCAGCGGAGCTAAGGGAATTAAAGGATCAATTGAAGGACTTGTTGGATAAGGGTTTTATCCGACCAAGTTCCTCACCTTGGGGTGCTCCAGTCTTGTTTGTTAGGAAGAACGATGGTTCCCTGAGAATGTGTGTTGACTACCGTCAGCTTAATAAAGTGACCATTAAGAATAAGTATCCTTTGCCTAGGATAGATGATTTGTTTGACCAACTTCAGGGTGCTAAATTCTTTTCGATGATTGACCTGAGGTCTGGATATCATCAATTGAAGATAAAGGAGGAGGATATCCCGAAAACTGGTTTTCGTACTCGTTATGGGCACTTTGAGTTTCTAGTCATGTCCTTTGGATTGACTAATGCGCCTGCCGCATTCATGGATTTAATGAACCGTGTGTTTAAGCCGTATCTAGACCGCTTCATTATTGTGTTTATTGATGACATTTTGGTGTACTCTAAGAATCGTGAGGATCATGCTAATCATTTGAGGATAACATTGAAAACACTTGAGGAGAACGAGTTGTATGCAAAATTCTCTAAGTGTTAATTCTGGCTTGATTCTGTGGCTTTCTTGGGCCATGTGGTGACCGGGGATGGCATTAAAGTAGACCCTCAGAAAATTGCAGCAGTGAAGGATTGGCCTAGACCCACTAGTGCGACTGAAATTCGTAGTTTCTTGGGTTTGGCAGGTTATTACCGAAAGTTTGTGGAAGGTTTTTCGTCAATAGCCTCTCCACTAACTAAATTGACACAGAAGACTGCTAAGTTTCAATGGTCTGAATCTTGTGAAAGGAGTTTCCAAGAGCTTAAGGCAAGGTTGACTTCGGCTCCTATTTTGACGTTACCTTCGGGGTCTGGTGGATATGTGGTGTATTGTGATGCTTCTAGAATTGGTTTGGGTTTTGTGTTGATGCAGAATGGTAAAGTGAATGCTTATTGTTCGCGTCAGTTGAAGAAGCATGAGAAGAACTATCCGACTCATGACTTGGAGTTGGCTGCTGTGGTATTTGCTTTGAAAATTTGGCGTCATTACTTGTATGGTGAGCATTGTGATGTTTTTACTGATCACAAGAGTCTACAATATATCTTCAAGCAGTGAGAGTTGAACCTCAGGCAGAGGAGGTGGTTGGAGTTGTTAAAAGACTACGACTTGAATATTCTGTATCATCCTGGCAAGGCTAACGTGGTTGCTGATGCTTTGAGTAGAAAATCCATGGGCACGTTGGCTTATTTGCGTGCTCATGACATGCCCATGGGGAAAGAGATTCGAAGACTCGCCAGCCTTGGGGTTAGGCTTGATGAAACTAAAGATGGAGAATTAGTGGGAATCAGTCCATCACGGTCTGATATTGTAGAAAGGATTAAATTCAAGCAATATGATGATGAACTTTTGGCAAAGTTGAGAGATGGAGTGGAAAGGGGTGAGTACACTTCATTTACTGTTGGGACTGGCGATAGTGTTCTGCGATTGCAAGAACGATTGTGTGTTCCCGATGTTGATGGTCTTCGACAAGAACTAATGATGGAAGCTCATAGTTCCAAGTATTCGGTTCATCCGGGATCAACCAAGATGTATAAAGATTTGAAACAACACTATTGGTGGAAGAGCATGAAGGTTGATATTTCTAACTTTGTGGCTAAGTGTTTGAGCTGTCAACAGGTGAAAGCTGAACATCAAAGGCCTGGTGGCTTGGCTCAGAACATTGAGATTTCTTCAATGGAAATGGGAGATGATAAATATGGACTTTGTTACAGGTTTACGTCGCACAAGGGCCAAGTATGATTCAATTTGGGTGATCGTAGATAGACTCAAAAAGTCTGCCCATTTTCTTCCTGTAAAGAAGTCATATGCCGCGGCAGAGTACGCCATGTTATATTTGAAGGAGTTTGTTAGGTTGCATGGTGTTCCAACATCTATCATATCTGACAGAGGTACGCAATTTACTGCTCATTTCTAGCAGACGTTTCAAGAAGGTTTGGGGACTACAGTGAAACTGAGCACAGCCTTTCATCCTCAAACTGACGGGCAAGCAGAGAGAACTATTCAAACTTTGGAGGATATGTTACGTGCTTATGCAATTGATTTTGGAGGAAGTTGGGATGAACACCTACCTTTGGTGGAATTCGCTTACAATAATAGCTATCAAGCTTGTATTTAGATGGCTCCTTATGAGGCTCTTTACGGGAGGCGTTGTCGGTCTCCAATTGGTTGGTTCGAACCAACGGAAGTAGAGTTGTTGGGTCCTGATTCAATTCATGAGGCGATCCAAAAGGTAAATCTTATTGTGCAACGACTAAAGACTGCCCAGAGTAGACAAAAGTCTTATACACACATAAGGCGTAGAGAGTTGGAATTTGCTGTTGGTGACAAGGTTTTCTTGAAAGTGTCACCTATGAAGGGGGTAATGCGTTTTGGCAGAAAGGGAAAGCTTAGTCCTCGCTACATTGGTCCTTGTGAGATTACTAGAAGAGTTGGGAAGGTAGCTTATGAGTTGAGATTACCGGCTGAGATGTCCATGGTTCATCCGGTGTTTCACATTTCGATGTTGAGGTTGTATAAACCTGACCCCTCTCATGTGTTGAGCTATGAAGAGGTAGAGATTGACGAATCCTTGTCTTATGAAGAAGAACCAGTTCAGATTTTGGATCGCCAAGTTAGGAGGTTGAGAACAAAGGATGTTGCGTCGGTCAAAGTGTTGTGGCGAAATCATAATACTGAGGACGCTACGTGGGAAGCGGAAGAGGACATGAAGAAGAGATATCGTCACTTGTTCCCTATTTCAGGTATGATTTGAGTTTTGAGCTATTTGTTTGCTAGGTGATTGTGTGGTTAAAATTCATGTTTACTATCCTCATTCGAGGACGAATCATCTTAAGGTGGGGATAATGTAACACCCCGTACCTTTAACGAAAGTTTTGACCACGATCCCAGACTTAGAAAATCAGATAAAGAATGTAGGAATTGAACTTTTTCCGTTCAGTTGTGATATGGTGATTTACGCCCACGAACAGTGGTCGTATTTCAGTTTACTGGCCGTAAACCAAGTCGTGAACTGTAACCAAGAATTTCTGAACATTCTGGAATTTGACATTTTTGAGGTCATAAGGTTAAATACGGAGCGTATTTCACTTTACGGCCCGTATTTCAAACCGTATTTGGAATGTGGGAAAACTTCCTTGATGAAAGTTGTAGATCTTTGAAATACATTTCCAACGGTATCTTACGGGGGTCAAACGGACATCTGTGCAAAGAGTTATGGCCATTTTACTGAAGAGACACAGTGCAGTCCGTGTGCAAAATACGACCCGTAAAGTCAGTTTACGACCCGTAAACTGAAAATACGGCCAGCACAGTGCTGGACGTAAACTGTATTTTCCAGAACATTATATATTCGTCCATATCAGTTCAAGTCATTATTTTTCATTCCCTCAAACCCTAGAACAACCTCCTACTCTCCTCCAACATCAAGAACACCAAGGTAAGTCCAGTCTAATTATTCCAACTCCATTCTAACATATATCCTTGTAATCTAAACAAGAAATCATCATTCCTAATCTAGGGTTTTCAAGAAAACCCATCTCAAGAATCAAGATTTAGGAAATCTTCTCCAAAATTCAAGTCTTTAATTCAAGTTTTGGAGCAATTAAGGTATGTCACCCTTTTAAAATCACTATTTGAAACTATTGTTGGAAGTATAAATTTTATTCAAGATTCCTTAATGAATGAAAGGAAAAGCAATCTTTTTATGTTTCTTGAACTCTAATTCATGTCTAAATGATGGTTAAGGTGTGTGAGGGGACAAACCCACATTAAACCTAGATTGTAACAAACCCTATATATGTATAAGATATTATGAATGTTTTTTTTTCTCTATGAGAGATGCTTAATAATGACGGTTAAGGTTGGTGATGACATTCTCATTGATGAATTGGGACATGGAAATCTTTCATAAAGAAGTTATACGTTTCAAAAATTTGATTGGAATGACTTATTCTTTCGATATGGCATAATGAACTTTAATGTTATTGATGGTGTGACTACTTTGAGACAAATTGTGAATCGACTTCTATGCCATGGACTTTGTTATTGTGTTTGCCTTGCTATTCGGGAGGAAGAGTAGCCACTATGGATCCTAGTGTATTAATTGCCTTGCCATTTGGGAGGAAGAGTGGCCACTTCCGGGTTTTCTACCTGGGGTGTATTAATGGCCTTGCTATTCGGGAGGAAGAGTAGCCACCGTGAATCCACATTTCGGTGTATTGCGTAGTGTTTAGGGAACCTCTACGGTTATCCCTTCGATGTGATTGGTTCTTCGGCCTGTATTGGCATGTGAGATATTCTTATTCTCTTATGGAATTGGTGATGGTTATCTTAATTGATTAAAAAGGCATATTTGAGATTGTATCTTGACAAGAGGCTTTATAAATGGGTTTTGATGTTTATTATTGAGATACATAAACTGGATAACTGTTCTTATATCGCTCTCACCTGACTGGCAAGACTAATTTCTTTATGCATTACGTATTCTATTTTCATAGTACTTGTTGTCCCTGAGGCACTCACTGAGTACGAAGTACTCAGGCATACCATTGTTGTTTTTGATGGTATGTTAGGTAACGGAGAAGGGCAGGCTCGTGATACTCTCGACGCTTAGGAGGATTTGCTGCTGTTGTTGATTTGGTGAGCCCACATCCTTGTTGGTGGGACACTTCCTGTTTCACTTATTATTCTAGATTTTCGGGCTGCGTCCCGATGAGTCAAACTATTACCTCTTTATCCTAGAAGCTCCATAATATAAATTCTTGTGGGTAGTTGTGGAGTTTTGTTAACTCTTGGGCGTTGTCACGTTTTGATTAACTTTTATGATAATAAAGACTTCCGCTGAATTAGTTCATGTATTCATGATTTGTTACATTAAATTTATAAATTGTTGGAGGTGAATGTTGAACCTGGCGGGTTCAAGTATTATTATTATTATTATTGTGTTGTTTAGGTTCTTCCGATGTTGTTCATGACCTCGGATGCCAGTCACGTCTAGGGTGGGTTTTGGGGCGTGACAAGTTTGGTATCAGAGCCTAGGTTTAAATACGTCCTAGAATTTTTGTTGGTGTCTGTGGAGCTGTGTCTAGTGGAGTTTTCCTTGTGCAGCCTGATCACCTGCATGATTGAGAAACTCCCAGGACATTTATAGGTGTTTCCTATTCTTCTTGATTCTAGATTGTGCTGTAGAGCTTAAATTCCTTTTTAGGATCATTCTAATTCGCTTGTTAATTTGTGCCTTGCAGAAATGACGTTGACGCGATCTAAAAATGGTAAACGAGGACGTCCCGCGAAAGTTAAGCGGAATCTGGGGGGCGCGAATGCTGGTAATGGAAATGATGCTAGAAATCAAGCACCACCTCCAGCGCCGCCTGATCCTGCTGTCCCTGTTGCGGGTGTACCCGATCTTGGCAGTATGCAAACGGTTATTCAAATGTTGATTGTATTGGTTGCTGCTCAGCAACAACGTGGAGGTGTGGGACCTCATGTTGGAGGCAGATTTAAGCAGTTCCTAGACTTAAAGCCACCAGAGTTCTTTGGGTCACGAGAGTTGGACGACCCCCAACACTTCTTAGATGAGACCTTTAAGGCATTGAGGGCATTGGATACCCAGGATTCCGAAGCTGTGAGGCTTGCTTCGTATCAGTTGAAGGATGTTGCTCACGTACGGTTTGAGATATGGGAATCTGAGAGAGGTGACGCTGCTTTAGCTCCGACGTGGGCTGAATTTGAGGAGGCATTCATGGAAAGGTTCTTGTCTAATGAGGAAATAATTGCTATGACTACGAAATTTGAAAAGCTGGAGCAGGGTAACAAGTCAGTTCGCGAGTATAGTTTGGAGTTAACACGTCTGTCAAAGTATGCTTTATACATGCTTCCGACTGAAAAGCATAAGTCGACTCGTTTTGTGAAAGGCTTGGTACCACGTATCAAGTCTGCATGTGCTGCTGTTGCTATGTCTCCCACTTGCACTTTCTCATCTCTGGTTGGGTTTGCTGAACAACAAGAAAGTTGGAAAAATGAAGAGAGGGTGGATCGAGATCAGCACAAGAAGGCCCGATCAGCGGGTGGTTTTAGTGGTAATAATTATAAGGGAGGGCAGAGTAAAGGGTATTATGCACCTGCTCATTCTGGCACTTATTCCCATGCTAGTGTGCCTTCTGGTAGACAAGGCCAGAAAAATAATAACAATACTAGTAGGTTGTTGCAGGGAAGTAGTCATCCGCCAGTGTGGGAGAGTCGTATTTGTCATCACTGTGGTATTCCGGGGCACATTAAGAGGGACTGCAGAAAGTGGCTACGTGAGATGGCTACTATGAATAATCAAAAGAATGATTCGCCTGTTTCTGCATCTGCTAAAAATCCGTCTGCTGGTAATGCTACCAATAATTATCAGAATGCTCGTAATAATGGCAAGGGAAAGGAAGTTGCTAATACTTCTGGTGGAGGGACAACTCGACTTTATGGGCTGACTCGTAGGGAGGCAGCTGAGTCTTCTGACGCAGTGGTTACAGGTATTCTTACCATCTGTACTCATGATGCTTACTCATTGATTGATCCGGGTTCAAATTTATCCTATGTGACTCCTTATTTTGCTCTTGATATGGGTATGAAACCCGAATCTTTGTTGGAACCCTTTGCTGTTGATACGCCTACGGGTGTTCCTGTTATTGGTTCTAGAGTGTATAGAAATTGTGTTGTTGTGATTAAAGGCCGTGAGTCCGTGGCCAATTTGTATGAACTTGAGATGGTGGATTTTTATGTAATTATGGGGATGGACTGGTTGTCTGCGTGTTATGCTAATGTGGATTGTCGCCATAAGTTAATTCGTTTTGCCTTTCCCGATGAGCCCGTTATTGTGTGGGAGGGTGAAATTGCCAAGCCAAAGGGTAGATTTATTTCCTATCTTAAGGAGCATAAGATGATTACTAAGGGGTGTATTTACCATTTGGTTGTTGTTAATGATACAAAAGCCGTAGTACCCGAATTCATATCTGTTCCCATAGTGAGTGATTATCCAAAAGTATTTCCCGAAGACCTTCCTGGTATTCCTCCTGATAGAGTTATTGATTTTGGAATTGATGTTATTCCCGACACTCAACCTATTTCTATTCCACCTTATCGTATGGCTCCAGCGGATCTAAGGGAATTAAAGGATCAATTGAAGGACTTGTTGGATAAGGGTTTTATCCGACCAAGTTCCTCACCTTGGGGTGCTCCAGTCTTGTTTGTTAGGAAGAAGGATGGTTCCCTGAGAATGTGTGTTGACTACCGTCAGCTTAATAAAGTGACCATTAAGAATAAGTATCCTTTGCCTAGGATAGATGATTTGTTTGACCAACTTCAGGGTGCTAAATTCTTTTCGAAGATTGACCTAAGGTCTGGATATCATCAATTGAAGATAAAGGAGGAGGATATCCCGAAAACTGGTTTTCGTACTCGTTATGGGCACTTTGAGTTTCTAGTCATGTCCTTTGGGTTGACTAATGCGCCTGCCGCATTCATGGATTTAATGAACCGTGTGTTTAAGCCGTATCTAGACCGCTTCATTATTGTGTTTATTGATGACATTTTGGTGTACTCTAAGAATCGTGAGGATCATGCTAATCATTTGAGGATAACTTTGACAACACCTGAGGAGAACGAGTTGTATGCAAAATTCTCTAAGTGTGAATTCTGGCTTGATTCTGTGGCTTTCTTGGGCCATGTGGTGACCGGGGACGGCATTAAAGTAGACCCTCAGAAAATTACAGCAGTGAAGGATTGGCCTAGACCAGCTAGTGCGACTGAAATTCGTAGTTTCTTGGGTTTGGCAGGTTATTACCGAAAGTTTGTGGAAGGTTTTTCGTCAATAGCCTCTCCACTAACTAAATTGACACAGAAGACTGCTAAGTTTCAATGGTCTGAATCTTGTGAAAGGAGTTTCCAAGAGCTTAAGGCAAGGTTGACTTCGGCTCCTATTTTGACGTTACCTTCGGGGTCTGGTGGATATGTGGTGTATTGTGATGCTTCTAGAATTGGTTTGGGTTGTGTGTTGATGCAGAATGGTAAAGTGAATGCTTATTGTTCGCGTCAGTTGAAGAAGCATGAGAAGAACTATCCGACTCATGACTTGGAGTTGGCTGCTGTGGTATTTGCTTTGAAAATTTGGCGTCATTACCTGTATGGTGAGCATTGTGATGTTTTTACTGATCACAAGAGTCTACAATATATCTTCAAGCAGTGAGAGTTGAACCTCAGGCAGAGGAGGTGGTTGGAGTTGTTAAAAGACTACGACTTGAATATTCTGTATCATCCTGGCAAGGCTAACGTGGTTGCTGATGCTTTGAGTAGAAAATCCATGGGCACGTTGGCTTATTTGCGTGCTCATGACATGCCCATGGGGAAAGAGATTTGAAGACTCGCCAGCCTTGGGGTTAGGCTTGATGAAACTAAAGATGGAGAATTAGTGGGAATCAGTCCATCACGGTCTGATATTGTAGAAAAGATTAAATTCAAGCAATATGATGATGAACTTTTGGCAAAGTTGAGAGATGGAGTGGAAAGGGGTGAGTACACTTCATTTACTGTTGGGACTGGCGATAGTGTTCTGCGATTGCAAGGACGATTGTGTGTTCCCGATGTTGATGGTCTTCGACAAGAACTAATGATGGAAGCTCATAGTTCCAAGTATTCGGTTCATCCGGGATCAACCAAGATGTATAAAGATTTGAAACAACACTATTGGTGGAAGAGCATGAAGGTTGATATTTCTAACTTTGTGGCTAAGTGTTTGAACTGTCAACAGGTGAAAGCTGAACATCAAAGGCCTGGTGGCTTGGCTCAGAACATTGAGATTCCTCAATGGAAATGGGAGATGATAAATATGGACTTTGTTACAGGTTTACCTCTCACAAGGGCCAAGTATGATTCAATTTGGGTGATCGTAGATAGAGTCACGAAGTCTGCCCATTTTCTTCCTGTAAAGACGTCATATGCCGCGGCAGAGTATGCCAAGTTATATTTGAAGGAGATTGTTAGGTTGCATGGTGTTCCGACATCTATCATATCTGACAGAGGTACGCAATTTACTGCTCATTTCTAGCAGACGTTTCAAGAAGGTTTGGGGACTATAGTGAAACTGAGCACTGCCTTTCATCCTCAAACTGACGGGCAAGCAGAGAGAACTATTCAAACTTTGGAGGATATGTTACGTGCTTGTGCAATTGATTTTGGAGGAAGTTGGGATGAACACCTACCTTTGGTGGAATTCGCTTACAATAATAGCTATCAAGCTAGTATTCAGATGGCTCCTTATGAGGCTCTTTACGGGAGGCGTTGTCGGTCTCCAATTGGTTGGTTCGAACCAACGGAAGTAGAGTTGTTGGGTCCTGATTCAATTCATGAGGCGATCGAAAAGGTAAATCTTATTGTGCAACGACTAAAGACTGCTCAGAGTAGACAAAAGTCTTATACAGACATAAGGCGTAGGGAGTTGGAATTTGCTGTTGGTGACAAGGTTTTCTTGAAAGTGTCACCTATGAAGGGGGTAATGCGTTTTGGCAGAAAGGGCAAGCTTAGTCCTCGCTACAGTGGTCCTTATGAGATTACTAGAAGAGTTGGGCAGGTAGCTTATGAGTTGAGATTACCGGCTGAGATGTCCATGGTTCATCCGGTGTTTCACATTTTGATGTTGAGGTTGATAAACCTGACCCCTCTCATGCGTTGAGCTATGAAGAGGTAGAGATTGACGAATCCTTGTCTTATAAAGAAGAAGCAGTTCAGATTTTGGATCGCCAAGTTAGGATGTTGAGAACAAAGGATGTTGCGTCGGTCAAAGTGTTGTGGCGAAATCATAATACTGAGGACGCTACGTGGGAAGCGGAAGAGGACATGAAGAAGAGATATCCTCACTTGTTCCCTATTTCAGGTATGATTTAAGTTTTGAGCTATTTGTTCGCAAGGTGATTGTGTGGTTAAAATTCATGTTTACTATCCTCATTCGAGGACGAATGATCTTAAGGTGGGGATAATGTAACACCCCGTACCTTTAACGAAAGTTTTGACCATGATCCTAGACTTAGAAAATCAGATAAAGAATGTGGGAATTAAAATTTTTCCGTTCAGTTGTGATATGGTGGTTTACGCCCACGAACAGTGGTCGTATTTCAGTTTACTGGCCGTAAACCAATTCGTGAACTGAAACCAAGAATTTCTGAACATTCTGGATTTTTGACATTTTTGAGATCATAAGGTTAAATACGGACCGTATTTCACTTTACGGCCCGTATTTCAAACCGTATTAGGAATGTGGGAATACTTCCTTGATTAAAGTTGTAGATCTTTGAAATACCTTTCCAACGGTATCTTACGGGGGTCAAACGGACATCTGTGCAAAGAGTTATGGCCATTTTACTGAAGAGACACAGTGCAGTCCGTGTGCAAAATACGACCCGTAAAGTCAGTTTACGACCCGTAAACTGAAAATACGGCCAGCACAGTGCTGGACGTAAACTGTATTTTCCAGAACATTATATATTCGTCCATATCAGTTCAAGTCATTATTTTTCATTCCCTCAAACCCTAGAACAACCTCCTACTCTCCTCCAACATCAAGAACACCAAGGTAAGTCCATTCTAATTATTCTAACTCCATTCTAACATATATCCTTGTAATCTAAACAAGAAATCATCATTCCTAATCTAGGGTTTTCAAGAAAACCCATCTCAAGAATCAAGATTTAGGAAATCTTCTCCAAAATTCAAGTCTTTAATTCAAGTTTTGGAGCAATTAAGGTATGTCACCCTTTTAAAATCACTATTTGAAACTATTGTTGGAAGTATAAATTTTATTCAAGATTCCTTAATGAATGAAAGGAAAAGCAATCTTTTTATGTTTCTTGAACTCTAATGCATGTCTAAATGATGGTTAATGTGTGTGAGGCGACAAACCCACATTAAACCTAGATTGTAACAAACCCTATATATGTATAAGATATTATGAATGTTTTTTTTTCTCTATGAGAGATGCTTAATAATGACGGTTAAGGTTGGTGATGACATTCTCATTGATGAATTGGGACATGGAAATCTTTCATAAAGAAGTTATACGTTTCAAAACTTTGATTGGAATGACTTATGCTTTCGATATGGGATAATGAACTTTAATGTTATTGATGGTGTGACTACTTTGAGACAAATTGTGAATCGGCTTCCATGCCATGGACTTTGTTATTGTGTTTGCCTTGCTATTCGGGAGGAAGTGTAGCCACTATGGATCCTAGTGTATTAATTGCCTTGCCATTCGGGAGGAAGAGTAGCCACTTCCGGGTTCGCTACCTGGGGTGTATTAATGTCCTTGCTATTCGGGAGGAAGAGTAGCCACCGTGAATCCATATTTCGGTGTATTGCGCAGTGTTTAGGGAACCTCTACGGTTATCCCTTCGATGTGATTGGTTCTTTGGCCTGTATTGGCATGTGAGATATTCTTATTCTCTTATGGAATTGGTGATGATTATCTTAATTGATTAAAAAGGCATATTTGAGATTGTATCTTGACAAGAGGCTTTATAAATGGGTTTTGATGTTTATTATTGAGATACATAAACTGGATAACTGTTCTTATATCGCTCTCACCTGACTGGCAAGACTAATTTCTTTATGCATTACGTATTCTATTTTCATAGTACTTATTGTCCCTGAGGCCCTCACTGAGTACGAAGTACTCAGGCATACCATTGTTGTTTTTGATGGTATGTTAGGTAACGGAGAAGAGCAGGCTCGTGATACTCTCGGCGCTTAGGAGGACTTGCTGCTGTTGTTGATTTGGTGAGCCCACATCCTTGTTGGTGCGACACTTCCTGTTTCACTTATTATTCTAGGTTTCCGGGCTGCGTCCCGATGAGTCAAACTATTACTTCTTTATCCTAGAAGCTCCATAGTATAAATTCTTGTGGGTAGTTGTGGAATTTTGTTAACTCTTGGGTGTTGTCACGTTTTGATTAACTTTTATGATAATAAAGACTTCCGCTGAATTAGTTCATCTATTCATGATTTGTTACATTAAATTTATAAATTGTTGGAGGTGAATGTTGAACCTGGCGGGTTCAAGTATTATTATTATTATTATTATTGTGTTGTTTAGGTTCTTCCGATGTTGTTCATGACATCGGATGCCGGTCACGTCTAGGGTGGGTTTTGGGGCGTGACATCTAGTGAGGGGCTTGGTAATTAAAATCATAGCATCATAAACATGTACATATACGTGTCCCGACCCTCTAGTGAGGGACTCGGTGAAATAATGATCATATGCCCTCCTGGCCGCCGTCCCCGTATCATCATAACATGATATCATCATATCATCATGTCATCATATCATCATGTATATATATAACGTGTCCCGGCCCTCTACTGAGGGACTCGGTGTGTAATATAGTAAATATGCGCACGAAAACGTGTCCTGGCCCGGGACTCAGTGAAGGATGTAACGGTAAGCACGAGCAGAGTAATAAGCAACCACATACATACAAATCACCTTTTGAGATTCAATAGATAAATAAACTAATCGGCTCTTAAGCATTAGGATAATAATCACATTAAGTTCTTCCTAAATGCTACTACAAACTATATCAAGGAACGTTTCAGGATTCATATGCATGTATCAATCTAACAAGATATAGCTTATGAAAGTCAAGTATGCTTCTAGTTATGCAATTCTTTAAGAGTAGGAACTTTTATACCTCATTTATTAGTCAATCATATAATAGCTTGACTATCCTAAAAGTTCTAGCATCAAGAACGAATAAAAATCATGAGTCATGCTTGGAATTAGAGAGTAGAATTTCCCCAAGGCTTATATCATATCTTACTTACTTCTAGGACATGCCAAAAGAAAGAAGGGATAGGCTTTACATACCTTTAGCATTTAGTCATATTATAACTCGTACTCGCTGCCCAATAGTACCTTATCCTATATCAAGATATAAAGAGTTACGATTAGTCCACGAGGGAATTCAATACGTATTTTAACGTTAATAATCCCCTTCTAACATTTAGACGACGTTTCGTTCGCATTCAACCCAACTAGTACTCCAAGCTAATATTGCTAGTCATACTTTCAAGTATTAACCTGAGATTATTTAAACATGATTCGAGGGAACTTCGGACAGCCCGTATATTATTCAAAGCAGTCCCTTATCCGCGGCCAAAATAGCACACACAACATTATCGTTTACAATTCGAAATTTTCCAACTTCAACCATAACAACAACAACAACAACATTACTTATATGATTATTAGAACTGTTTTAGCATCATTTTAACTCTTACAACAGCCCACAAACCATTTCAATTTCAACTTGAATCATTAACTCCATCTTCACTAAACGTCCATACCAACAATCAACGTTCAAAATACACTAATCTACCCCTTTCATTAAAACAGTCCACGGTTTGGACTGTTTTTCTACTACAACATAAATCATTTCTTTTACACCTCAACTCACATATTCATAAGGCATACAATGCACAAGAATGTCCATAACAACAACAATTAAAGCATCACATAAGACTGTCCATTAATTCCTCTAAACCAGCCCCTACACGGCTTCAACACAACTACAACAACTTCATGATTTTCATTTGTTTATTCATACTATAACACATTCCTTCCATTCCTAATACATGTACAAGAAGATTAAACATTATTTCCTATAAACCTATAACACACGGCCCACTTCAACTTCAACAACAACAATCCAATACCAACATGCACAACCATATACATTCAATTCACCATAAAACATATGAGAAGTGATCAATTCTTACCTTGTCACTCAATCCTTCAATCGGCTAGCCCTTCAAATTCACTTATTGAATTTTAACACTTGTTCTTGCTATTCAAATGAATGCTACACGTTATTATGCACCTTCAAAGGAGTTGAATTGCTTAAGAAACTGATTGTTTTTTGATCAATTTCACAACTCCATTCTCGGCTAGCTCTAGCCGAGACCCTCTCTCTCTCTATCTCTAATGTTCTTGACTTTGTGAAGATGAAAATGGTTTGGTTAGTGATGAATGAATCAGCATTCTTACTATATATATGATGTTCATGGGTTAGACATGTGTCCCACTCAATATTTGAGTCAATTATCATTGACCATCTCCACATTACATACACGGCCACACTTGGCTTTGTTTAATGGACTGATTTAGTTTTTAATCCCACTTAATAATCTAATCATGGTTAATTTAATCCCAACTTTCCGTTAATACTACTATAGCAAACGAAATTTATAGGCAACTTGTGACCTGAAACGAAACCGGAAGTTAAAGTCTCTACTTCGTACCTTAAAATAGACTTGTTTTTAACTTGTCGCGTTTAGTTTAAAATGTCCCAATGTATAAAAATACAGGATATAACATTCTTCCCCCCTTTAGAACATTCGTCCTCGAATGTTAAATTTATCCCATCGGGTTCTATAAGAGTTTTGGGAAGGGTTCCCTTTATCAGCATAGATTGATCAGACAGGTTACACAATTAAGCAAGGGGGTTTAGGTTACCTGTAGGTGTCGGAAACAAGTGAGGATATTTCTTCCTCATCTCCTCTTCAGCTTCCCAAGTCATCTCCTCTCTGTTATTGTTCCGCCACAACACTTTAACCGAAGCCACGTCTTTGGTTCGCAATCTCCTGATATGTCGATCAAGTATAACTATAGGCTGCTCTTCGTAGGATAACTTTTCTGTTACCTGGATCTCATCTGCAGGAAATACCCTGGAAGGGTCACCAATGCATTTGCGAAGCATAGACACATGGAACAGTGGGTGTACTACTTCTAGATCAGATGGTAGGTCTAATTTGTAGGCAACCCGGCCTATTCTGCGAACAACCTGATAAGTCCAATGTACCTCAGGCTTAACTTCCCTTTTCTGCCAAACCTCATGACCCCCTTCATGGGTGACACCTTCAAGAACACCCAGTCACCAACCTGAAATTCCAAGTGTCGCCGTCGGTTATCTGCATATGATTTCTGCCGACTCTGGGCTGCCAGTAATCTTTCCTGAATAAGCTTTACCTTATCGACAGCCTGCTGAACCATATCTGGGCCTATCAACTTAGTCTCACCAACGTCAAACCAGCCTATAGGTGATTTGCACTTTCTGCCATATAAAGCCTCGTACAGTGCCATCTGGATACTAGAATGGTAACTGTTATTATAAGCAAACTCAATAAGCGGCAAGTGATCATCCCATCTACCTCTAAAATCAATAATACAGGCCCGTAACATGTCTTGTAATGTCTTGATGGTTCGCTCGGACTGTCCGTCAGTCTGAGGATGAAACGCTGTAATGAGACTCACTTGTGTCCCCAGTCCCTCTTGGAAGGATCTCCAGAAGTTAGCTATAAACTGGGCTCCTCTATCAGAGATGATAGCTGTGGGAACTCCATGAAGTCTCACTATCTCCTTAAGATACAACCTGGCATAATCTTCAGCTGAATATGTAGTCCTGACTGGAAGGAAGCGGGCTGATTTCGTCAGTCTATCAACGATGACCCACACAGAATCATATTTCCGTGGAGTGCGAGGTAGACCTGTGACGAAGTCCATATTGATTACCTCCCATTTCCTAGTCGGAATCTCCATCTCCTGCAATAGTCCCCCAGGCCTCTGGTGCTCGACCTTAACCTGCTGACAATGCGGACACTGGGCAACAAATTATGCTAGCCCCAGAAAACTACGTACCTCAATAGGTGTCGTAGGTCTCGGCCAAGTCTTGACAGCTTCAATCTTCTGTGTGTCTACTCGAATACCATCAACTCCAATAATATGCCCCAAGAATGCTACTGACGTTAACTAGAATTCACATTTAGAAAATTTAGCATATAACTTCTGGTGCTGGAGTATTCTAAGTACCCTCCTCAAATGATCTGCATGTTCCCCTTCTGATCGCGAATAAACCAGAATATCATCAATAAATACAATCACAAACAGATCAAGAAACGGCTGGAATACTCGGTTCATTAAATCCATGAACACTGCTGGAGCAGTGGTCAGCCCAAAAGACATTACCCTAAACTTATATTGCCCGTATCGGGTCCTGAATGCAGTCTTTGGAATATCCGCCTCTCTTACCCGCACCTGATGATAACCTGACCGCAGGTCTATCTTCGAAAAACACCTAGCGCCCTGCAGCTGGTCAAATAAATCATCGATCCTGGGGAGAGGATACTTGTTCTTTGTTATCACTTTATTCAGCTGCCTATAATCAATACACATCCGCAGCGACCCATCTTTCTTTCTTACAAATAATACCGGCGCTCCCCACGGTGATGTACTGGGCCTGATGAAACCCTTCTCTAATAAATCCCTCAGTTGTTCCTTCAATTCTTTCAGTTCTGCAGGTGCCATTCTGTAAGGAGGAATAGATATGGGCTGAGTGTCTGGCAATACGTCTATAATGAACTCTATCTTACGCTCAGGAGGAAGACCTGGAAGTTCATCTGGAAATACATCTGGAAATTCATTAACCACTGGGACTGACTGAAGAGTTGGTACCTCTGCTTTCAAGTCATGCACACGAACCAGATGATAAATATAGCCCTTTCTAACCATCTTCCTTGCCTTGAGGTATGAAATAAACTTACCCCTCGGCGATGTTGTATTCCCCTTCCATTCTATAATTGGCTCCCCTGGGAACTGAAACCGAACTACTTTGCCTCTGCAATCAACGCTAGCATAACAGGAAGCTAACCAGTCCATCCCCATAATAACATCAAATTCAGTCATATCTAGCTCTATTAAATCTGCCTTGGTGCAACGATCACATAGGACTACCAAACAGTTTCTATACATTTGTTTTGCTATAAAAAAATCCCCTACTGGTGTAGCTACCTCGAATGGTTCTATAAATTCAGATTTTATCCCAATTTTACTAGCAATAAGGGGAGAAATATATGATAATGTGGAGCCTGGGTCTATCAATGCATATACATCTCGGGAGAAAATCGATAATATACCTGTAACCACATTTGGCGACGCCTCCTGATCCTGTCTGCTGGCTAAAGCATATATGCGGTTCGAAGGACCGCTAGAACCGGAAACTCCGCCACGGCCTCTGCTACGGCCTGCTGATGTCGGAATACCTCACCCCATAGGGCGCATAGCCACCGAAGAAGATGAACCAACAACTGATCCAGTAGGCTGAGCTGCACCACCTGAACCACCCCTAAATCGACACTCCCTCATAGTATGGCCTTGACGGCCGCAAGAAAAACAAGCACCAGTAATGCGACGGCATTCCCCCGGATGGCGCCTGCCACATCGAGGACACTGAGGTATAGATGGCCTCCTCTGGCCTGAATCCCTGTGCATCTGGAAACCTGAAGTCATGGAGCTTTGACCAGCTCCTGAATACCCCGTGCTGTCAAACCTCATACCGGTGAATCGTGGCAGTGCACTCCGTGCCAGCTGAGAAGGATATCTGCTATGCTGCTGCTGAGGCTGCCCGCCTCGAAACTCACCAAAATACCCAGCTGATCTAACTCTCTTGTGCTGACCCCTATCATGCTCTCTATCTGTTCGACGCCCTCTACGCCGGTCCTCAAGTACCTGCGCATATGCCTGCACTCGAACAATGTCCATACCAGGCTGGGAAGCCATTGCCATACTGCTATCAATCAAGTAATTGTCTAGCCCCATCACGTAACGATGTACCCTATCAGCCATGTCAGCTACAATAGTAGGCGCGTACCTAGCCAGCGAATCAAATTCGAGACTACAATCTCGATCACTTCAGCCATCCTGTCTCAGGTGTAAAATTCTATCCACTCTGGCCTGCCTCATCTCCGGAGGCAGAAAATAGCCCAGAAAGGCCTCCACGAACTCGTCCCATACTGCTAGAGGGGCATCCTCACCCCTAGACAACTCCCAGGACTCATACCAATTAACCGCTACATCACGCAACCGATATGAAGCCAATTCAACCGACTCAGTCTCAGAAGCTTTAATTATTCGCAACGTACGCAACATCTGTCGAATAAAATCCTGTGGATCCTCTGCTGGCTTTGACCCATAAAACTCTGGGGTGTTACAAGTTAAGAAATCACGGACCCTCAAACTATCATGTCTGTCCGCATAATCACCTCCCAATCCGTGTCTGCGGGCCTGCCCCGACACTAACCTGGTCAATAACTGGACTGCGTCTCTCATAGCCCTGTCCTCCGCCCCTAGCTGGGGAGCAGGAGGCTCGGGTGCTGGAACCACAGAAGTTGGTGGTGGAGCCGTCCCCCGATCTGCAGCTGCTGCTGCCCTAGGCTCCGCTGGTAATGGCGGGGTAGCGAAGCTCGCTGACTGGAGTCTAATCTCAGGCTCAGATTGGGCATGAGCCCTAGTAATCCTCCGGGTCTGGCTGGTCTCTCCAGCTATGGCCTTGCCCTTCTGGGCGGTTGTCGCCTTCTTTGGAGGCATCACTGTAAGCATAACAATCCGTTAGGGAGGAATTATCCTGATAATACAGCTCTATCGCACGATATAGAATAAGAAAGAAAGATGACACCCTAAATGCCCTGTAGCTTCCTGTTTATAAATGTGGTGCACAACACATCGATAAATAAGACTCTACAAGACACGGTCTGTAGACACTCCGAGGATGGACCGCTTTGATACCACTTTTGTCACGACCCAACCCTGTAGGCCGTGACTAGTGCTCGAGTTGGACACTCATATTACCTGTTAACTATGATCATCTACAACTAGGATATCGAGAACTTATTTGTATAAAAAGGCAAGGCGTTACAAGCTGTCACATATATGCATGTCATAGCCACCTGTCTCCTGAGGAGTTACAATTTCAAACAACAAACATATATATATCTACGCAAGCCGACAAGGCTGCCACTACACGCAACATCCCAAACATATATATATATATATATATATATATGTGTGCAAGCCGACAAGGCTGCCACTACGAATGGGTACGCCCCAAACATAAGTCATATCCATACAACGAAACAACAACTATATACAGACCCACACAAATGTCCACAGACCTCTAAGAGTAATGCCAGTGTCATATGACGGGACAGGGCCCCGCCGTACCCCGAACAAACACATATATATACAACAAAAGGGATTTATACCACACGCTAGGCTCCGGAACAAAGGAGCTTCCCAAAGTAGCTGGATAGATGTCCTAGGCTGGCGGATCTCCAAAACGAGCGTCTGTACCTGCGGGCATGAACGCAGCCCCCCGAAGAAAAGGGGGTCAATACGGAATATGTACTGAGCATGTAAAACGTGAAATATAGTAAATAGAATCATACTGAGACAAGGAGTGTAGGATCTAATTTAACAAACAGAAATCCATAAAACTTACCTTTGAACATAATTCATATTTATCAACCTCATACCAATATCAATATAGATTTTAGTAGTCAAAGCTGAATAATCATTCTGTACATAACATATATAATGTGTCCCGGCCCTCTAGTGAGGGGCTCGGTAATTAAAATCATAGCATCATAAACATGTACATATACGTGTCCCGGCCCTCTAGTGAGGGACTTGGTGAAATAATGATCATATGCCCTCCTGGCCGCCGTCCCCATATCATCATAACATCATATCATCATGTCATCATATCATCATGTATATATATAACGTGTCCCGACCCTCTAGTGAGGGACTCGGTGAGTAATATAGTAAATATGCGCACGAAAACGTGTCCTAGCCCGGGACTCAATGAAGGATGTAACGGTAAGCACGAGCAGAGTAATAAGCAACCACATACATACAAATCATCTTTTGAGACTCAATAGATAAGTAAACTAATCGGCTCTTAAGCATCAGGATAATAATCACATTAAGTTCTTCCTAAATGCTACTACAAACTATATCAAGGAACGTTTCAGGATTCATAAGCATGTATCAATCTAACATGATATAGCTTATGAAAGTCAAGTATGCTTCTAGTTATGCAATACTTTAAGAGTAGGAACTTTTATACCTCATTTATTAGTCAATCATATAATAGCTTGACTATCCTAAAAGTTCTAGCATCAAGAACGAATAAAAATCTTGAGTCATGCTTGGAATTAGAGAGTAGAATTTCCCCAAGGCTTATATCATATCTTACTTACTTCTAGGACATGCCAAAAGAAAGAAGGGATTGACTTTACATACCTTTAGCGTTTACTCGTATTATAACTCGTACTCGCTACCCAATAGTTCCTTATCCTATATCAAGATATCAAGAGTTACGATTATTCCACGAGGGAATTCAATACGTATTTTAACGTTAATAATCCCCTTCTAACATTTAGACGATGTTTCGTTCGCATTCAACCCAACTAGTACTCCAAGCTAATATTGCTAGTCATACTTTCAAGTATTAACCCGAGATTATTTAAACATGATTCGAGGGAACTTCGGACAGCCCGTATATTATTCAAAGCAGTCCCTTATCCGCGGCCAAAACAGCACACACAACATTATCGTTTACAATTCGAAATTTTCCAACTTCAACCATAACAACAACAACAACAACATTACTTATATGATTATTAGAACTGTTTTAGCATCATTTTAACTCTTACAACATCCCACAAACCATTTCAATTTCAACTTGAATCATTAACTCCATCTTCACAAAACATTCATAACAACAATCAACGTTCAAAATACACTAATATACCCCTTTCATTAAAACAGTCCACGGTTTGGACTGTTTTTCTACTTCAACATAAATCATTTCTTTTACACCTCAACTCACATATTCATAAGGCATACAATGCACCACAATGTCCATAACAACAACAATTAAAGCATCACATAAGACTGTCCATTAATTCCTCTAAACCAGCCCCTACACGGTTTCAACACAACTACAACAACTTCATGATTTTCATTCGTTTATTCATACTATAACACATTCCTTCCATTCCTAATACATGTACAAGAAGATTAAACATTATTTCCTATAAACCTATAACACACGGCCCACTTCAACTTCAACAACAACAATCCAATACCAACATGCACAACCATATACATTCAATTCACCATAAAACATATGAGAAGTGATCAATTCTTACCTTGTCACTCAATCCTTCAATCGGCTAGCCCTTCAAATTCACTTATTGAATTTTAACACTTGTTCTTGCTATTCCAATGAATGCTACACGTTATTATGCACCTTCAAAGGAGTTGAATTTCTTAAGAAACTGATTTTTTTTGGATCAATTTCACAACTCCATTCTCGGCTAGCTCTAGCCGAGACCCTCTCTCTCTATCTCTAATGTTCTTGACTTTGTGAAGATGAAAATGGTTTGGTTAGTGATGAATGAATCAGCATTCTTACTATATATATGATGTTCATGGGTTGGACATGTGTCCCACTCAATATTTGAGTCAATTATCATTGACCGTCTCCACATTACATACACGACCACACATGGCTTTGTTTAATGGACTGATTTAGTTTTTAATCCCACTTAATAATCTAATCATGGTTAATTTAATCCCAACTTTCCATTAATACTACTATACCAAACGAAATTTATAGGCAACTTATGACTTGAAACAAAACCGGAAGTTAAAGTCTCTACTTCGTACCTTAAAGTAGTCTTGTCGCGTTTAGTTTAACTTGTCGCGTTTAGTTTAAAATGTCCCAATGTATAAAAATACGGGATATAACACATTTGTGCATTAAAAATGTGGAGACACTACTTGTATGGTGTGCATGTCGATATTTATACAGATCACAAGGGTCTTCAGTACATTTTAAAACAAAAGGAGTTGAATCTGCGGCAGAGGCGGTGGTCAGAATTATTGAAAGATTATGATGCGAGCATTTTGTGCCACCCTGGAAAAGCAAATGTAGTAGCTGATGTGCTTAGCGGCCGATCAATGGCAGTCTATGCGAAGTTCCTCCGGAAAAGAAAGAGATGATTCATGAGCTCCACCAACTATCTAATCTTGGAGTACGTGTAATTAATTCGGGTAGTGCAGGGATTGGTATTAATAATCCCACAGTTTTGTCCTTGCATTTGGAAGTGAAAGAGCGACAATATAAAGATCCTCAATTGAGCCATTATAGAGACGTATTTCATGAAAAAGAGAAGTATCTATTCGAAATCTCCACAGATGGAATTCTTAGATACCGAGGCAGGCTATGTGTGTCGAATGTTGCAGAGTTGCGCCGTCGAATTCTAGAAGAAGCCCATTATTCTCGGTATTCTATTCACCCTGATGCAACCAAGATGTATCATCATATCAAGTTGATATATTGGTGGGATGGCATGAAGAGAGACATAGCAGAATTTGTAGCCCAATGTCCAAATTGTCAGCAAGTGAAAATCAAATATCAAAAGCCAGGAGGGTTATGGCAAGCAATGAAAATTCCTACTTGGAAATGGAAAGTGATCAACATGGATTTTATTGTGGGGTTACCTCATTCTCGAGGCACGTATGATTCCATATGGGTGATCGTGGACAGACTCACGAAAGCAGCTCATTTTCATCCAGTCAGAACTACATACTCAGTAGAAGATTATGCGAGGTTGTATCTCAAAGAGATTGTGCGACTCCATGGTATTCCAATATCTATTATCACAGATAGAGGAGCACAGTTTACAGCCAAGTTCTGGAAATCCTTCCAAGAGGGTTTAGGTACTCAAGTGAAGCTTAGCACGACATTTCATCCGCAGACTGATGGACAAGCCGAACGTACTATTTAGACTTTGGAAGATATGCTATGGGCATGTGTACTAGATTTCGGTGGTAGTTGGTATGATCACCTACCTCTGATTGAGTTCGCATATAACAATAGCTATCATTCCAGTATCCAAATGGCTCCGTATGAAGCTTTATAGGGAAGGAAGTGTAGATCCCCAATTGGATGGTTAGAAATAGGAGAAGTACAGTTGTTGACAGCCCTGAATTAATTCAACAAGCGGTAGAAAAAGTCAAGATGATCCGAGATCGATTGTTGACAGCCCAAAGCCGCAAAAAATCTTATGCGAACAACCGCCGACGAGCCTTGGAATTTCAGGTTGATGATTGGGTATTTTTGAAGGTGTCGCCTATGAAAGGGATGATGAGATTTGGAAAGAAAGGGAAGTTAAGTCCTCGATACATTGGACCTTATAAAATTATCTGCAAGGTGGGTCATGTAGCCTACGAATTGGACTTACCTTCAGAGCTTGAATCAGTATCCAGTCTTCCATGTGTCAATGCTTCGCAAGTGTGTTGGAGATCCCATAAGGATTGTTCCAATAGATTATGTTCAAGTGAAAGAAAAGCTAGCATATGAAGAAGTTCCCATTGCCATCTTAGATAGGCAAGTACGAAGACTTCGAAATAAGGAAGTAGCTTTGGTCAAAGTTTTGTGGCGAAAAAACAATCGAGAAGAAATGACGTGGGAAGCGGAAGAGAAAATGAAATCCACATATCCGCACTTATTCCAACCCCCAGGAGAGATTCAAGATGAAACACTAACAATATGAGGTATGTATGCTTCTTTTCATGTTTTTGGTCGTGTGTGGCCAATTTATAGTTCTATTATATTGTGGCCCTATGAGGCAATATTATTATGGGTTGTTGTGATAGGCCATTAGTGCCATATTACAGGGGAAACTCTGGCGAAATGTTTGTAGAATTCCCGAGTGTTTAACATTCGAGGACGAATGTTCCAAAAGGGGGGAAGAATGTTACACCTTGGAAAATTCCCCATTAACGTACAGTGAATAGGCTAGCGAAGGGAAAAATTCATACGATGTTGTGATAAGAAAGAAATAGCATTTGATGACCCTAATTGAGATTCAAAGACATTTGACGCAAGGGAAGAAGGTTGTCAAGGGAAGCAAAGGATATGTTGCGTGTCGAGTAGGAATCATGGGTGACGACTTAATGATGGTGTAATGATGTCTTAGAAGAGAGGTATAATGTCCCTTAGATTGGTATTAAGGTGTTAAACAAGTGTCAAGAAGGTTCCATAAGGATTGGAGACCAAACGAGTCAACGAGAAAGAGTTCGGATGAACTGGGCATTATACGGCCTAACATACTGGCCGTATAAATTATACTGGTTGTATGTCTTGCTGTATAATTAGCCCAGAATGTCACACCTCACTGGACCAAACATACGGCCAGACATACGGCCCATATAAAATGTACGGACCGTATGTAGTTCCGTATGATCTGGTCGGGAAAGATTCCAAGTTAATATTAGGACCCCTCTCTCATTTTAATTTATTTCATTTCACCTCTCCATACCTCAAGAAACCTCTAGAACTCTCCCCATTATTCATCCACAAGAAACCAAGAGAAATCTATGATCAAATACATCAATCCCACAAAAATCAAGTGTAGTAAACATATCAAAGTTCATCTAAGTCAAGAAATCCCAAAGGAAGTGAGCTAGGGTTTTTGTGCAAGAAGAGGATTCCCACTCAAGGCTTATTCATCCATTATCTAAGGTGATTTTTATGATCATTCTTGGTTGTTTAAGGTGTTTAAAGTTAAAAACACATGGATTGTAGAAAGATATAGAAAGTGGGTCATAAATGTGGGAATAGTGACATTGTTGGGTGAAGGTTTGGATTTAATTATGAATATTGGTATGTGGCGGTTGTAAGTATGTTGTGAATGACATTTAGACCATGGAATAAGTATTATATATGATATAACGCGATAGTGAACTATAACCACAATTATGGAGAAATTGAAGAGGAATTGTGAAATGCGGATAATGTAGGTGAATGATGATTGTTGTGTATTATATTGTGAATGCTGTTATGAATGTTTGGGAGTTGATATAGAATATGGGAAAAGTTTTATAAACAAAGGAAATGCTGCCCAATTTTCTTTAGCTTTAGTAAGCACGTTTAAGTAATCGATTAGCTAATGTTCATGCGACTTCTCTTGAAGGTAGAAACGTGGGCATTAAAGGAGAACAAACAAGTGATAGATTAGTTAAACGGAAAAGGTATGTAAGGCTAGTCCTTTATTTCTATGGCATGAATCCGATGGCATAATTTTTCCTTCTTCTCCATGAATTCTTTATATCCCGGAAAACTAAGAGTCTATGTTCATGAATAGCTATATGAGATAAGAGATATGTTATAAGCCCAATAATGATGATGATGAGCTTGAGTCTAAAGATTCTAGAGTTCATGGTATGATGTTCCTATAAAGTTAATGACGTCGTTTTTCGTATACACTCACCTTATATACTATTTCCTTCAAGGTGAGGCAGAATACTTATAAATGCTCCATAATGGAATCGGGGGTTCACGACCTTATGTCACCTCGATAAAGTATAGCTATCTTTGAGTTGTTATACATGTATTATGATGAGTACATGTTGATGATATTACATCGTGCCTATATGACACGGGCAGACACACCACTGTAGTGGGCAGCTTACACCCCAAACGTGGGAGGCCTGGACGCAGGTTATTGACTATCACACCGTACCTATATGGAAGGGTAGCTTAATGATTATCACACCGTACCTATATGGACGGGCAGCTTATATATTTATGCATACATGATATGATTATGATTATGAAGTAAGCCAGCATGCATTATCTCTTTTATAAGTGACAGTCAGATACAGTTGCTCCTTATTTGATGCTTCCTTTATCTCATTGACGTATTATTATTATTAATGCCTCTCATACTCAGTACAATGTTTGTACTGACGTCCGTTTTCTTTGGACGCTGTGTTCATGCCCACAGGTAGACAGGGAGGTGATCTTGATCTAGATTTGTAGGAGCTAGTAGCTGATTTGAGAGCACTCCATTGTTTCGGAGGTGCTTTGGATTATTCTTTTGTGTACATATGTATATTTTGGGCACGACGGGGTCCTGTCCCGTTCCTATGTCTAGCATTCTTGTAGAGGCTCGTAGATACACAGGTGTGGGTTATATGGTCTCACGAGGTTGCTATTATACTTATATATGTATTATTTTGAAAGCCGAAAGGCTTATGTATATAAAAGTGATTATTTTCTCAAACGAAATATGATCTTTCTATGGTGAGTAAGAGAATGAGTGGTGCTCGGTGGTTAGCCCCGGGTACCCGTTACGGCCCCTAGCCAGGTCGTGACAAAAGTGGTATCTTCCTACACCATCTAAGGTAAGTTTTCTGGTATTTCCATGTTGTTTAAGGTATTGAAAAGTTGAAACACTTGGATTGTAGAAGAATATAAAAAATGGGTCATGAATGTGGGAATAGTGTCACTTTTGAGTAATAGCTTGGGTTGAGTCATGATTCTTGATGTGTTATGATTATGTTTATGTTATAAATGATGTAAAGAGCATGATAGAAACATTAGATGAGAATGAATGTAATGTTGTGCTATGATCATGATTGTGAATGACCTTGAGAGGAAAATTGTGGGAATTGGATAATGATGAATTTGATAAAAGTTATTGATGATGATATTATGAATGTTGTTAGTGACGTTTTGGAGTTGATATATGATATGGAGAAATTAGTATAAAGAAAGGAGATGTTGCTCAATTTTCTATAGCTTTAGTTCAAACACGCTTATGTTATCGATTATCTAATATGAGTATAAACTCTCGTGAAGGTAGAAACGTGAATATTGGAGAGGAACATTCAAGCGGTAGAATTGTTAAACGAAAGAGGTATGTAAGGCTAGTCCCTTCTTTCTAAGGCAGGACTCCTATAGCATGAATCCTTCTATCTTTCCATGATTTTCCTACATATCGAAAATTATGAGTCTACGATTATAAAGAGTAATCTAGTATTTCTTCTTTTTAATATTTGGAAAATATTTTTTAGCGATTCTAATTTTTTAATATTATTGGGAAAAGTATTCAAAACACACTCAAACTATAGCCAAAATTGCCATAACACACCTCAACTTTGCGGGGGTCCTATGACCCCCCTGGACTTATTTTTTGTGTATTATTTGCGCTTTCAACCGGTGACCTGGATTAGAAAGTGAAGCCACTCTCCTTCAGCGCGTAAGAGATGATAAAAACGATATGGACCAGTGTATATTTGCCACATGGCCGTCCAAATAACGATTTTAATTCCCCAAATCCAATATCAAAACCCCTCAAACGGCTACATCTTCTCTTCTTCCACATTGATTTCTTCCCCAAATTTTGTGGTAAATTTATTCTCTTTATGTTTCAATTCTTACCCAAGATTGGATTCTTACAATTTCTTTCCCTAAATTTCTGATTAAAAATTCGGGTTACTATGGAAGAAACAAGATTGGATTTGAATAAGCTTTGTATGGACAATGAAGATCCAATGTTGAATGCGGAGGTGCAATGCAGTCATGGTGTGTTGCTCCCATTGAAGACTTCCTGGTCCGACAACAATCCCGGAAGAAGATATTGGTCTTGCCCCTACTATGGTTCGAAGAAGTGTAAATTTTTTCGATAGAGGGATCTTTCCAAAGTTGATGAAAGATCGAAATACATTATTCCAAAGTTGGTGAACAAAATGAAGGAGATGCATGGAGAATTAGCTTCAAAAGAGAAGAAAATTAAGGAGATGGAAGAAGGATGTGGAAGTTCCGAAATTGCCGAGATGTTGAAAGAGATTGAAATGGAAGAACAATCTATCTCAAGTCATATGAAAATGAAGGAGACGGAAGAACAATCAAGTGTGATTAATCTGGGCGAAATTGAAAATGCAAAAGAGATAAAATCGAAAAAGAAGGGGATCAACAAATTTAGCTCTAATTTGATTTTCACATTTTGTATCTTGTTTTGTATCAGTTGGTTAATGCGAGGAAATGCTTCGACTTGTCGTGACCAATTGCCTTAGTGTTTCTTGTATTTTTTAAGTTCTGGGTTTAGTTTTGTGCTCGATTTTAGGTAGGCAGTGCTTGGGAAAATGTCTTTTGTGTTGTGGTTAATGTTAGTTAGGAACTACTTTTCCATTTTCTCTTGTCTTCTGGTTAATGTATGTTAGGAAATCCTTTCTAGTTTTCTTTTGTTTTGTGTTTAATGTTAAGTTCGAAATTGATGAATGACATCCCTTTAATTTAGAAAGCAAAGGTGTTACATGTGCTCCAACGTAAACCTTGCTTAAATTAAAAACATGGAGACCAGTCTAATCTATTTCTATGATCTCCTATTTTTTTTTTCAACAAGGAAGTGTATCCGGTCCGTAGCAACGTCACAAGCCTTGAAACACAATACATCCCCTATCCTGAATCGGTTAGCATCTATAAATTCTTTCCATCCTTGATAGAACCGCGTATGAGCACCAACTTTGTATTTCATTAAGTATGCACCTCTTTCAGAAATTACAATAGCTTCACGGTCATTGTCTGGGAGAAATTCAAGAATCCTACTTGGAAGGATCTGCGGAAAAACATGTGATTACTAAAACTAAAATAACAATTGAAAATAACAAATAAATTAGATGAACACTTACGAAATCATCCTTGTCGATGTATGATTTGGTCAATTCTTTTCTCAAAATAAGCTACCATTTTCGAATTAAGGCTCATCTTAGAGGTTGTGTAGAATGCTATTTTTTGATAGTATTAGAGTGTGAGTGAAAGCCTATATTTATAATGTGTTTTGTAATAAATTCCCCACTACTTCACCCCCAACCACCTTAGTTGTTGTTGACCACCTTTAAATCCGGTCAAAAGCTTGACCACATTTAGTGAGCAACGTTCAAAATGCTTGACCAGATTTGGTAAGCAACATTAATGTAGTTCAAATGCATGACCAGATTTCAGTTGGTCCATAAACTACACTTTCAAAAAGACTAGATCTGTTGGAACATAGGTTCCATATTCTGGACATTAAAAATGTGCACCAACAATGTCAAATAGAAACAGACATTGTGGACATTAACGGTTGAATCAACTGCTGAAAGAGACAGGACTTAATAATAGAAACAGACCTTGCTATATATAAAAAATTGCACCAATATAAGTTTGTACAAAAGTAGTGCAGTAGCATAATGTCACAAAACAAACATCTAAACCACAGCTACTTTAGTTTGTTTATGAACTGCAAAAACTGCCAACTACATAAACTTGTTCTGCCAACTACCAACATATTAACACTACTTCCATGGATCCTTTGTCTGTGAGTTCTGGGTTACTATCACGTTTTTCATTTTCTTTACCCTCATCTCTTCAAGCTGGCTTGATCTCATTGATGCTTTGCCCTTCCACCTAACTCCATTCCTTGCTTTGTGACCAAGGTCCCCAGTAACATCAGCTGACCTTATATGCTTTGTTGGAGCAACATCAATTATCCTACTACTTGGCAAGCCATGCTGTAGACAAAGCAAAATAATTGTTTATAGTTAGTAAACTCAGTTGCAACAAACATACCCATTCCAACAAATATTTCAGCTCTTACATTGTATGTTGTAAATCCATTTTCTGCAACAAATACACCCATTCCAACAGTCCTAGGCCTTTTGTAAGGGGTAGTTTGAGAGGTTTTTCTTGGTCTTCCCCTCCTCACATTAGAATGAGAAGCAGCAGGTTGATCAGGTGCATTGGCTGCAACAGGTGCAGCACTAGAAGCTTGAGAGTTTTTTCTTGGTCTTCCCCTACTAACATTAGACTGACAAGCAACAGGTTGGACAGGTGCATTGGCTGCAACAAGTGCAGCATAACTTGTTGCATTTTCAAACCATTTAGCAGTAATGGTTGTCCTCCTTGTTCCCATACCTCTTGTTGGTGCTTGAGAAGTACTTCTGCGCCTTGCACTTGTTGTTGGTGGTGCTTGAGAAGTACTTCTGGGCCTTGCACTTGTTGTTGTTGGTGCTTGAGAAGTACTTCTGGGCCTTGCACTTGCTGTTGTTGGTGCTTCAGAAGTACTTCTGGGCCCTGCACTTGCTGTTGTTGGTGCATCAGAAGTACTCCTTGGCCTTGCACTTGCTCTTGCTGGTGCATCATAAGTCAATGGATTTTGCTGGTGCTTCAGGTGCTTGAGAAGTCTTTCTTGGCCTTCCCCTAGCTCTTGCAGCTGCAGCACTTGATTCAGCAAAGCTTGCCTGAGATGCTGCAACAATATCTGGTCCACTGCCATAGCTTGTTCTACTAGAATCCTACCAAAAACAGTAGTGTCAAGTCAAAACCATTACCACAAAGAGTATAAAAAACAGAGGTTACTATAAAAGGTCATACCTTCAAAGGACAACCTCTTTTATTATGGTTTTTACCATGATAAGTGTTGCAAGTCATGTCAACTCCTTTTCTTGACAACTTACCATATCTTTTTGACTCAGTTGCTTCTCTTCTCCTCACCTTCTTTGGTCTGCCTGGCATAGGATTTACAACTGGTGGTGCAACATAGGGGTTATTGGACACAGGCCACATTTTCATATTGGTGACTGGTTGAAGAAAATGACAATAAGTCCTCAAGTAGGCCTCCTTACTGTAGCAACTATCAACAAACGCAATGGGTTCATACTTCTTATATAATATGGCAGCAAGGTCATGTTGACATGGTATTCCCTTGAGCATCCAGTCCCTACAACTGCAAGTTCTATTTCTCAAATCAACAGTAAGTTGATATGGCCAATCACTAATTTCAAACCCTCTCTCACCATTGAAATCAATATTACATTCCATTGACTTCTTTATATTGATTTCTAGTACCCTCAGTGCCATTGGAGATATATTGGTTAACCATGTTTTTGGAAATTGACTCAACTGACCTATTCTAGTCATTACCTTCACTCTAATCTCTTCAAGCATAGTGATAATGGTTTTATGCCTTGGTCCTAAAATCCAGGCATTGAAGCTCTCAGACATATAATTGTCCACACTATCACACTTAATGTCAGTTCTAAAGTACAGTTTACACCAAGTTTCAGGTGGGTAGTACAGTAAATCTGCAACAATATCCTTACCATCCTTGGCAGTACCAAGTTGTTTCATTTTGTCTATATTTATCTTCATCTCTCCTTCAAATCTGCTTTTTGCCCACTTCCAGAATTGGTTCTTTCTTTGAAGACCTCTCCATCCTTTTGCCCAGTTGGCTAGGATGTGTCTTGCACACATCCTGTGCTCCACCAGTGGTAACAATTCTTGCATATCTGATTGAAGCCCCTACAATTTTGACAAACAGTTATATATGAATGGACAGAAACTAAATGAAGAAAAAAAAAGTGATTGTCATACCTTTTGCATGTCTGATATCACTGTCTAGTTGCTGCCATCTCCCATTCCCAAATCAGCTATCAACAATTTCAAAAACCATGTCCAAGTGTTCTTATTCTCATATTCCACTATAGCCCAAGCAATAGGCAGCATTTGATTATAAGCATCTTTAGCAACAGCAGCCAATAGCTGTCCTTTGGTTATTCCCTTTAAGAAACAACCATCCAAACCAATACATTTCCTACAGCCACCTAAAAAGCATTTTTTCAAAGCATCAAAGCAAATATAAAAACTTTCAAACACCAACCTACCACTTTCACCAGAGTCATCAACCTTAACAACACAAGTACTCCTAGGATTAGTCCTCAACATTTCATCCCTATAGTCAAATATTCTTCCCAACTCTAACACATGATCACCCATGATTTCTTGGAGTACTTTAGCTCTAGCTCTCCTGGCAGTGGTTTTTCCAACATGTATGTTAAGTTCTTCCCTAATCAACTGCTGAAACTTGAAAATCCTAATGTTTGGCTGTTCTGTAATTCTATTCTTGTAATGCTTAGACAAGAACTTAGCATTGCACATGTAATTTCTAGTAGTCTTGACACACCTATGTTTAGGGTTGTAGGTTTTGATCATGAAATCATTAGTATTCTTGTCAAGACTTGCATATAGCAGCCATGGGCAGCCATCCCTGCACCTCACCCTAACCTTTTTGGGATCATTGACAAATTTCTCTAACTGCACACCCCTTTGAAATGTATATTTTGTAACAGCATCCCTAAAATCATTTACATCCTCAAAAACCAACCCCAACTCCCACATCACTTTTTCAACAGTTTTGTCAAAAATTATCCTTCTCCTAGCCCTCCTAGACCCTGACTCATCATCTGTATCTGATTCAACACTATATGCATCAGAACTGACATACAGTGGCTCATCCCCAGCAACCTTACCTTTCAAGCTTGTGTCAGGAGTAGCAGTTTCATCAAAGCCCAGATCTGGACCAACTTCACCAACAGGAATTTTTCCAGGGTCATTTGGTATCCTTTCTCTTCTTTTCCTTCTCTGATATGACCTCCTTTCAGCCCTCAAATTTATGCACTCTTCATGAACATCATCACTTTCATGTTCAGCATCATGTTCAATAAATAGTTCATCTTGGTCAGACTCAGAACTATCAACAGTGGACTGGTCAGATTCAAGAATAGGAAATTCACTACTTAATGGGTTTTCAGAAGCAGCAGTTTCAGCAGCTACTGGTTCAGCAGGTGCTGTAGTTTCAGTAGTTGCTGGTTCTTTATTAAAAGCAAACCCATCCCCTTCTTGGATACCCCCATCCCTTTCTTCATTACAAGCACCCAAAGATTCCTCATTGGGGCTAGTGTATTCCAGCAAAGCAATGGGACCATCTACATTATCTAAATTATCAACCATGTGACAGACATAGATTTCAATAGTATCCCCATTTTCAAAACTTTGTGAAATTTCCATAATGTCCCTACCAGTTTGGATTTCTACAACACTGTCACTATTAGGTCTCCTAACACAAAATGAACAACGTGTAGTATACCTTAGTTCTTTAATATAATCCCTTAGTTCAAAAAAGGACATCCTATCCACATCAATATCCAAAAACTCTGTTATTTGTCCACCCTCATACTTTGGTTGCCCACTACTGACATCAAAACCCACCATGATACCATCTCAATGTTACTAATACAAACCCACTCATACCTGAAATTACAATTCAATAATAGTACAAACAATCAATACCACACATATACAATAACAATATATGGTCAACAACAATCACAACCCCACACACACAGCAAATAACAACAATTAAATTCAGACTTCTGACAATACAAGGCCCAACAGACCCCAAAATCACATTTTGGGGTGAAAATAAATTGGATGCACTTACAACAGTAATACTACACGGCATAATCTTACACATCTCTTAACCCCAAATAACCCAATTTAAACTAAGAAAAACCCATAATTGTTTAACAAACCCTAGAAATTCATACGACAATGTCACAAATCCTATATAATATAGAAAAAATAAACTTTACGCGTACAATACTGACAAAGAACACGACTAACCTGGTATTTTTTCAGTTCACTAAAAGCTTGCCACTACCTTCAAGATAAATCGACGATTTCGGGTCAAAATCCACCGCGATGTTACCACTTAAACTTAGTTTAACTATGATTCACACTGATTTGCAGAATAAAATGGTATTTGAATGATTAAAATGGTAGAAATCGAGTGGAAAGAGTCTGTGAGAATTCTTGATTTCAAATTTATGAGCGCGTGCATACACTCGATGTCGTTTGAGTGACTTTGTCCGGTTGAAAGCGTAAATAATACACAAAAAATAAGTCCGGGGGCGTCATAGGACCCCCGCAAAGTTGAGGTGTGTTATGGCAATTTTGGCTATAGTTTGAGTGTGTTTTGAATACTTTTCCCAATATTATTTGTTTTATTAGGACTAATGTCTATTTCTGGAGTTACTTTCTTAAGAGCTTCATACAAGATAAAGAAAAGAGACACGTTACGAGTATGACAATATTGATGATGAATCTAAGTCTAGAAGTCGTAAAGTTCATGAATGACATTCCTACGAAGATGATGATCCTTATATGATTCCTATGATATTATTTCCCCTACCTCTCCATGATTTTCTTACATTCCGGGAACTATGAGTCAACATTGATAAAGATCTTCTTATGAGATAAAGATGAGGAATATGTCATGAATGTGATAATAATGATGATAAGTTTAAGCCTAGAGATTCTAAAGCAAGGAATGATGTCTATGAAGTTAATGATCCTATTTACGATCCCTTGATGTTGTTCATGGTGTACACTCACCTTAAAATGTTAGTTTCTTCAAGGTGAGATATGATGAATATGGTCACTTCATAATGTAATCGGGGGTCTCGATCTTATGTCACCCCGACATTGTTATAGATTGTCTATAAGCTCTAATGCATGTCCATGACTAATGTTCCAAAAAGTTACGAGTCTATGTTCATAGGGGGGGTTTCATATGAGATAAAGGTAAGAGATATGCTATAAATACGATAATGGCAATGATGAGCCCAAGTTTAGAGATTATAAAGCCTATCATACAATATTTTTACGAAGTTCACGCTACGATTATGATATGATTTTCATAGGTTGTCTTAAAATTCAAATGCATGTTTTATGGAAAGTTATGATAAGCTTATGAGGTGTATGTGATGACAATGATGATGATGAGATATACCGAGCTTTGTTATGGCCGGGTACAAAAGACATGTATGTGATATTGTCGAGCCACTATGTGGCCGAATACGGATATTGTCGAGCCACTATGTGGCCAAATACGGATATTGTCGAGCCACTACGTGGCCGAATACGGATAATGCTTTATGTGTTTGAGCAGATACGGTACTACGATATATATATATATATATATATATATATATATATATATATATATATATGATACGATGATGTATGCGCTATGACGATACATGTACTATGATTATATATGATATAGGCATGAAAGGTATCCACCCTTAAAAGTTACGCAAGTTATATCTTCATCTTATGTCTTATAACTTCTCTATTATGTTCATTTCATTCATGCCTTTCATACTCAGTACAATATTCGTACTGACGTCCATTTTCTTTGGACACTGTGTTCATGCCTACAGGTAGACAGGGAGGTGATCCAGGCTCGTAGGAGCTATTAGCTAACTTGAGGGCACTCCATTGTTCCGGAGGTGCCATTGACTTATTCTTTTGTGTATATATATGTATTTTGGGCACGACAGGGTCCTGTCCCGTCCCTATGTCTAGCATTCTAGTAGAGGCTCGTAGATACGCATGTGTGGGTAGTATAGTTGTTATATCCCGTGTTTGCGCATTCGGAAAAATTTGGAATAATCTTGCCTTGTAGGAAATAAGGCTATGTTTTTATTTTATTTAACATATGTGTGATATTCATGGAAAATATTGATGCGGAGACATCGGAGAAGGCTAAGGGCAAAATTGGAATTTCGGAAACTAGTTTCGTGAATTACAAATATTGTCTATAAGTGAGTTGGGCTTGAAAACAAAAAAAAAAAAAAAGGGGAAAAGGCCCATCACATGTCCGGCCATAGGAAAACAATGGCCCAAGGCCCATGGAAATTTAATCCATGGAATTACAAATATTGTCTATAAGTGAGTTGGGCTTGAAAACAAAAAAAAAAAAAAAAAAAAGGGGGGGGGGGGGGGGGGGGAAAGGCCTATCACATGGCCGGCCATAGGAAAGAAAATGGCCCAAGGCCCATGGAAATTTAATCCATGTGATAAATAGGATAAAGAGGACCATTTTTCATTCTTACACAAGAACCTTCAAGAAAACAAGAAGTGAAGAGCAAAAAAAGAAAGGGGGTTCAGCCCCCCTTCAAAGAGAAAAAATAAATTCCAAGACTATTAATCTTGATCCAAAAAAAAAATCCCTTCCTTCTTGAATTCTTAACAAGTTCAAGACGCTCTACAACGTGGTATAATTGGTTAAGCGAGAGGACGAAGTTTGTGGCAAGTGGAAAAAAAATTGAAGAAAAAGGTAAGAACTTATTCTTTTGTGTTATGGAACAATTATATATGTTATGATGCTGGGAATTGGATAAGAATCATGGAATTGTGGTGTGTGTGTGCATGGCGTGTGTGTGTGTGTGAAGCATGTATGGCCGTGAGCCACAATGGTATGGGGATGGTGAATTATATTTTGTTTAGGTTGTTAGTGGTGTCGTTGTGGCGTTTATGACGTAAATAAAGGTTTAACGATTCGAGTTGGTATCGAAAATGGTTGTGGGTAGTTATGGGGAATTATATGGTTTTTATATAGTTTTTATATAATTATGAAAGTAGAATTCTAGAATGTGAATCATTGTTATTGTTATTGAATTGGAAGAAGATCATGCGATTTAGTAGTTTTGTCGCATTTGTGGAAGTTTCGGAGGAAATATGGAATTGGCGGGAATACTTGAATCCATGAATATTATTTGGAATGTTGTTGAATTATGTTGAAAAATCTTGAAGTAGTAAATAATGGTGATAATATTGATATTAGTTTGGAATTGTGAAGTTGGAATGGAAGTTGTTTGACTATGTAGAAAAGAAGACTATTTATGTTATAATGTACTTTGTGATGATTGTTGATGTTGTTGGTATGGTTGTGTTGTTGTTGTTGGTGATATTTTGAGCCGAGATGCTTCTCGGGGATGTTGAATTTATAGGGGAAGTGCTGCCAAAATTTGGTAGACAATATGAATTTAAGTTTGAATTCTTAAAGTCTTGCAATCCCTAATTGGTAACTATGACCATTTGTAGATTCTGAGCGAAACGGGATTTGAGTTTTGGACGAGCGTAAGACGCATATAAGCTATGTAAGGCTACCCCATTCCTTCTTTTGGCATGTCCTAGGTATACTAGGTCGATATCGGAGGCTTGGAGGCCATTCTGTTCTTGGAAATCCGAACTAGAAATTGGGTACTATTCATTCAATTCAATTGAAGCATAAAACTCTCAATTGTGTTAAAAAGTGATCTAATGTCCGAAACGTTTGTAAATGTATTCGAATCGCTTCGAAACTTACACGTATGATCCCATAGACCCCAAATGTCTGTAACTCATGTCCGCCACCTCGACTTGACCCGAGGTGGGCCCGCTAACTCCGAAACTCTTTTGTTTGCCCTATAAGGCTCATTTTTGTATAACGTCGGCAAAAGACTTTTGTTTATGAACTTGGCTATTGTAAAATAATGTTTTGATTGCCACGATGTCCTAAATTATATTTTGAACCATAATTACCGTTTTGGAAATACTTTTGTGAAATGAACCTCGTTTTGATTAATTGTTCGAACTATTTTTGACTAATGAGTCAACATATGATTTTGTCAAGTTTGCAAAAGTATTTTGATATGTAAATTGCATTGTTTGCTCACGACTCCGCTCGTGCCCTTATTATGATTTCGTTCACCGGTTCCCGGGCCGGTTATGATTCGTGCGCCCTATGATTAATTCGGTTGTATGCTGTGTTACAGTTCCCGAGACCTCGCCATAGGGCCGGGTTCCGTTTGGAGTTATGCTGTGATATGGCTGGTGATATGTTATGAGGATATGTTTGTGTTCGGGGATGTAGGAGATTTGAACCTTCATGTGTTATGCTGTGTGTGGCACCTGCGTCGGAGGGGTGACCACGTTCCTGAGCTTTGCATGATTTTTATCTGCATTATGTACATACGTTTTGGTACAGATTTTGATATACTGGTCAGTATTCCTTTTGTTTGTATCCTGTTTGGTTTCAGTTATGGTTTATACTTCTGCACTCTATGCTTTACATACTCAGTACATCTTTCGTACTGACCCCCTTTCTTCGGGGGCTGCGTTTCATGCCCGCAGGTACAGACGCCGGTGATCCACTACTGTAGGCTCTCCGTCCTGCTATTACAGAGTGCTCCTTTTGATTCGGAGCCCATATGTCGGTATAAATCTTTTGTGATGTACATGTATCTGTATATTTGACTATTTGGGGTACGACGGGGCCCTGTCCCGTCATATGTTTTCGTTTTGTATTTGTAGAGGCCTGTAGTCATGTTTGTGGGTCGAGGGTCCTATATGTGTCTATTCGATTACGATATGTGTCTTAATGTGGTCCGTCTGTTATGGTGGCCGAAATGACCCTTATGTTTATATTTGTACATATGATCGGCGATGTGCATTCCGCCGCTTCTATTTGTTCCAATATGATCTTTTGGTATGCGACCGCCTAAGACAAGTTTTGTTTTAAATTATGTTTAAAATAACTATTGTGAACTCTGAGCTAAGTTTGGATATGATAATTGGATATATAAGTCTGTCTGGGTGCCCAAGTAGGGTGCCAGTCATGGCCCACGGGGCTGGGTCGTGACAAAAGTGGTATCAGAGCGGTTTGTCCTCGGAATGTCTACAGGCCTGTGTTTCGTAGAGTCTTGTTTATCGGTGTGTTGTGCACCACATCTATAAACAGGAGGCTACAGGGCATTTAGGGTGATCCCTTTCTTTGGATCTTAGATCGTGCGATAGAGCCAGCTGTAGGAAATGAATTCCTTTTTTTTTTTTCTAACCCTTGATTGCAGCTGGAGAGCGGTATCGACGTAAGACAGCGACTGCTGACATTGGAAGCTACACAGTACTCAGGTAAGCAATGGTATGAAAGACGTATGCTGGGTAAGGTATTCTGAAGCACGATTAAAACATAAAGTCGAACATTGAAAAGAGAAACAAACATGAAAAGTGTAGCAGGTGCAGTTGAGTTGGGCATGTGAGGTAAGCCTCAGCATATTTATACTTTTATTTGAAATTGTTAGCCCCGTGTGGCTATGAGGCGATATGATATGATATGTATATATGTATATGTGTTGGCCCTGCGAGGCATGGTTGGTATTTCCTGTGTACAGGTTTTGGGATAGTAAGAAATACAGAGGAACCTCTGCCCAAATTTTTCTAGAAATACGAAAAGGGAAATGAGATATAAATTCTTAACCTGTCTTGAAGGTCGATACCGATAGGGTAAATCTACTATGTTGGATTAAAGTTTGAGATACTCTCCATGTCATTTGTAAGAAGCATTACCCTTATTTGGGAAATTTTATTTCGAGAAAGCATATATAAGCAGCAAATTTGCAGTTCATTTGAACGGACCAGAATACGTCCCAACCACATCGTGCTTTAGAAAAGCCCATGCTGAAGGGCAAAAATGTCCAACGATTAAGTTTTTTTTTATTGGAAGGATACGAAGTGTATGACAGGTAGTTGAGAATTAAATGGTTCGCTCACGACTCAAAAAGAAAAATATAAATATGGTGGTAATTATGTGAATTAAGATTCCGCGAAGTTCGTCAGACTTCAGTTTTATTTTGCTGGTAGTTGGATAATGCCTTATAGTAACATTTTATGAATTTTTATCGACTAATCGGAGATGGAATTTGTGGAATGAAAACCTAAACTTGTGGGCGGTCTAGAATTATATATATACATGAAGGTAAATATTGAGGGTTTACAAAAGGGGCGACACGGTAACCATATAGTCAGAAAAGTAAAAGAATCCTCGTTAGGCCGGGGTGGGACCCGCTAAGAGAACGTTTTGAAAAGTTGTTAAGGCCCCGACTTGTCTCAAATTACGTGACAAAGGCTGTGGGGGGGGGGGGGGGAATTGGTGTGATTACACGGTCTTAACGTGCCTAAATTCATTAAAGTGGTAGGGTTAAGCGTGCCAGGGCCAGAGCAATTCTGGGATGGGTGACCCCCTGCGAAATGTACAAAAATGTTCGCAAACTTAGATATGAGAGACGAATAGGAAGTTCTGGGTAACCAAAAGGGAATTAGGATGTGTGATATGGCTAGAAACTTTATAGGGGCCACACGAGCTGAGACGGATTAGATTGCTAAAAAGGGAAGAAAAAGTAGCGCAACTCCGAAGCTAGAGTAAGTATGAGCGAGTGATTGAAGATCAACTGTAAAAGGAATAGTAGTGATATATATGTATGTGTAGGGCCCCCATTTATGACTGCGTCGATTGATCGGCGAACCCTGATAGCCATTGTTGTAATATATGGAAAACGTTAACAAAATAGAATTTATGAGACAAAGTGAAAGGTATGATACAGATGTTACGAGATAAACAGATATTGATTTTGCTATGGGTTAAGATTTGAAGATGCTAATACGGCGATATTTTGGAAAGAAAAGAGAATAATTGAGTGGAAGGTAAGGAGACCAAAGGGGGGTGAACCGTAAGGAACGTAATTAAGCAGAGCTCCTAAAAGAGTCGACGGGCAAGGCACGAAATTACTTGCGAAAAATGAACTGGAATGTAATAATGCAGGGCAAAAGAAAAACCTATGGCATGGAATGATGAATCATGCGAATATTGAGTAATTTGACTATCGAGAAAAATAGAACAACGGATAAGGGACGGGTATGAAGGAAGGATATGATTATTAAAGGATAAATTGCTATATTAATTAAATTATTCGAGTGCCAGCTATCATATAAGATTTTGTACTATATAACCGAGAGTTCTCATCGCCTCGTGATTTGGTTAAGGTCTTGTACGAAGAAAACCAAGTTATAGATTAGAAAGAAAAGACACGGATACGGTATAAGTATAACCCCAAAGGGGGGGAAAGCGGATGAAAGTGAAGTAAAGTAAGTACAAATGGAAATAATTGACACACACAAGATCAAAGCGATAAAGAATTAGCCTAGGTCTTCGACATCAACTGAGGTACATAATTTTTGGGATTTGCCGGATATCACAGGAGGTCTGTGGAGACTTTGTGTCTGCTACGACACTATTATCGAAGCTAACTCAGAAGGTAGTGGAACTTCAGTGAACCGGTACTTTTGAATGCAGTTTCCTGTTGCTGCAGGAAAAATTAATTACAGCTCCAATCCTAGTTCTTCCAAAAAGGGGGCAGACGGGCAAGTTATTTATTATGATGTTAATATGTTGTATCATCCTGGAAAAGCTAGTGTAGTAGTTGACGTACTTAGCCGCAAGTTCGGTGGCAGTTTGACTGATATACAGTCTGATAAGAAAGAATTGGTTCTTGACAATTTATCAGTTAGTCAGCTTCGGAGTCCGTTTGGTAGATTCTGGAGATACTGGAATTTCTGTTCGAGAAATTACTGAGTCATCAATTATGGTAGAGGTAAAACAGCGCCGGTTCGAGGATCCTATTCTGGTACAGTACAGAGATACAACCCTTGACAAGAAATGACCCAGTTCGAGGTTTCACCTGATGGATATTGCTATACAGAGGCGGATTATGTGTGCCTGACGTTGCAGGGCCGCAATGGCCAATTATGGGCGAAGCACATAATGTTCGACATTCTGTTCATTCTGAATCCACGAAAATGTACCATGATCTTAAATGTTTATACTGATGGGACAGTATGAAAAGGGACACTGCATAGTTCGCTGACCAATGCCCAAATTGTCAGTGAGTCAAGATCGAGCATCAAAAGCCCGGCGGATTTCTACAGGAAATGAAATTCCAGCTTGGAAATGAGAAATGATTAATATGGACTTCATTATGGGTTTACCGCGCACTCCACGCAGGTATGATTCTATTTGAGTTATTGTTGATAGATTGACGAAATCAGCCCGTTTTCTCCTAGTCAGGACTACTTATTGGGCTGAGAATTATGCCAGATGACATATTAAAGAGATAGCAAGATTTTACGGAATCTCTGTATCTATTATAACCGACAGAGGTGCCCAGTTTACGGCTAACTTCTGGGGATCGTCCCAGGGAGGGCTGAGAACTCATGTGAGTCATAGCATAGTATGTCATCCTCAGTCCGACGGACAGGCCGAGCGTACTATTTAGACACTGGAAGATATGATACGGGTATATGTTATTGATTTCAAGGATAGTGGAGGTGATCATTTACCGTTAACTGAATTTGATTATTATAATAATAGTTATCGTTCTAGTATCCAGATAGCACCATACGAAATACAAGACCTTATACGGTAGAAAATGCAGATTTCTGATTGGTTGGTTCGATGTGGGAGAAACTAAATTAATTTAGCCGGATGTGACTAATCGCCTGTGAAGGGCGTAATGGGATTCGGTAAAAGAGTAAGCTTAGTCCGCGGTACATCGGGCCGTATCAGATTATTCGGAAGATAAGCGAGGTCCACTATGAGTAGATTTACCATTTGATCCGGAGGCACTACATCCGGTATTCCTTGTATCCATGCTCCGCAATGTGTCGGTGATCCTTCCAGAAAACTCCGGTGGATGGTATTCGGGTGACGGAAAACTTGTCTTATGAAGAGCAACCTGTGGCTACTCTGGATCGTCAGGTGAGGAGGCTATGTACCAAAACAAAATGTACCCTCCGTTAAGGTCTTTTGGCGAAACAATGATAAAGAGGAAATGCCATGGGGAGCAGAGGACGAAATGAAGAAAAAGTATCCCCACTTGTTTCCTACGCCCACAGGTAATCCAAGCTCTTAAGTTGGTTATATTGATTGACAAATGACTTATGTGTGCTATTCCTAAAGAGAGACTCCCCACCATATTTATAAAACCCTATAAGGCTAATGTAACATTCGAGGACGAATGTTCTAAAGGGGGGGAGAATGTTATATCACGTGTTTGCGCATTCGGAAAAATTTGGAATAATCTTGCCTTGTAGGAAATAAGGCTATGTTTTTATTTTATTTAACACATGTGTGATATTCATGGAAAATATTGATGCGGAGACATCGGAGAAGGCTAAGGGCAAAATTGGAATTTCGGAAACTAGTTTCGTGAATTACAAATATTGTCTATAAGTGAGTTGGGCTTGAAAACAAAAAAAAAAAAAAAGGGGAAAAGGCCCATCACATGTCCGGCCATAGGAAAACAATGGCCCAAGGCCCATGGAAATTTAATCCATGTGATAAATAGGATAAAGAGGACCATTTTTCATTCTTACACAAGAACCTTCAAGAAAACAAGAAGTGAAGAGCAAAAAAAGAAAGGGGGTTCAGCCCCCCTTCAAAGAGAAAAAAAAATTCCAAGACTATTAATCTTGATCCAAAAAACAAATCCCTTCCTTCTTGAATTCTTAACAAGTTCAAGACGCTCTACAACGTGGTATAATTGGTTAAGCGAGAGGACGAAGTTTGTGGCAAGTGGAAAAAAAATTGAAGAAAAAGGAAAGAACTTATTCTTTTGTGTTATGGAACAATTATATATGTTATGATGATGGGAATTGGATGAGAATCATGGAATTGTGGTGTGTGTGTGCATGGCGTGTGTGTGTGTGTGAAGCATGTATGGCCGTGAGCCACAATGGTATGGGGATGGTGAATTATATTTTGTTTAGCTTGTTAGTGGTGTCGTTGTGGCGTTTATGACGTAAATAAAGGTTTAACGATTCGAGTTGGTATCGAAAATGGTTGTGGGTAGTTATGGGGAATTATATGGTTTTTATATAGTTTTTATATAATTATGAAAGTAGAATTCTAGAATGTGAATCATTGTTATTGTTATTGAATTGGAAGAAGATCATGCGATTTAGTAGTTTTGTCGCATTTGTGGAAGTTTCGGAGGAAATATGGAATTGGCGGGAATACTTGAATCCATGAATATTATTTGGAATGTTGTTGAATTATGTTGAAAAATCTTGAAGTAGTAAATAATGGTGATAATATTGATATTAGTTTGGAATTGTGAAGTTGGAATGGAAGTTGTTTGACTATGTAGAAAAGAAGACTATTTATGTTATAATGTACTTTGTGATGATTGTTGATGTTGTTGGTATGGTTGTGTTGTTGTTGTTGGTGATATTTTGAGCCGAGATGCTTCTCGGGGATGTTGAATTTATAGGGGAAGTGCTGCCGAAATTTTGGTAGACAATATGAATTTAAGTTTGAATTCTTAAAGTCTTGCAATCCCTAATTGGTAACTATGACCATTTGTAGATTCTGAGCGAAACGGGATTTGAGTTTTGGACGAGCGTAAGACGCATATAAGGTATGTAAGGCTACCCCATTCCTTCTTTTGGCATGTCCTAGGTATACTAGGTCGATATCGGAGCCTTGGAGGCCACTCTGTTCTTGGAAATCCGAACTAGAAATTGGGTACTATTCATTCAATTCAATTGAAGCATAAAACTCTCAATTGTGTTAAAAAGTGATCTAATGTCCGAAACGATTGTAAATGTATTCGAATCGCTTCGAAACTTCCACGTATGATCCCATAGACCCCAAATGTCTGTAACTCATGTCCGCCATCTCGACTTGACCCGAGGTGGGCCCGCTAACTCCGAAACTCTTTTGTTTGCCCTATAAGGCTCATTTTTGTATAACGTCGGCAAAAGACTTTTGTTTATGAACATGGCTATTGTAAAATAATGTTTTGATTGCCACGATGTCCTAAATTATATTTTGAACCATAATTACCGTTTTGGAAATACTTTTGTGAAATGAACCTCGTTTTGATTAATTGTTCGAACTATTTTTGACTAATGAGTCAACATATGATTTTGTCAAGTTTGCAAAAGTATTTTGATATGTAAATTGCATTGTTTGCTCACGACTCCGCTCGTGCCCTTATTATGATTTCGTTCACCGGTTCCCGGGCCGGTTATGATTCGTGCGCCCTATGATTAATTCGGCCGTATACTGCGTTACGGTTCCCGAGACCTCGCCATAGGGCCGGGTTCCGTTTGGAGTTATGCTGTGATATGGCTGGTGATATGTTATGATGATATGTGTGTGTTCGGGGATGTACGGAGATTTGAACCTTCTGGTGTTATGCTGTGTGTGGCACCTGCGTCGGAGGGGTGACCACGTTCCTGAGCTTTGCATGATTTTTATCTGCATTATGTACATACGTTTTGGTACAAATTTTGATATACTGGTCAGTATTCCTTTTTTTTGTATCCTGTTTGGTTTCAGTTATGGTTTATACTTCTGCACTCTATGCTTTACATACTCAGTACATCTTTCGTACTGACCCCCTTTCTTCGGGGGCTGCGTTTCATGCCTGCAGGTACAGACGCCGGTGATCCACTACTTTAGGCTCTCCGTCCTGCTATTACAGAGTGCTCCTTTTGATTCGGAGCCCATATGTCGGTATAAATATTTTGTGATGTACATGTATCTGTATATTTGACTATTTGGGGTACGACGGGGCCCTGTCCCGTCATATGTTTTCGTTTTGTATTTGTAGAGGCCTGTAGTCATGTTTGTGGGTCGAGGGTCCTATATGTGTCTGTTCGATTACGATCTGTGTCTTAATGCGGTCCGTCTGTTATGGTGGCCGAAATGACCCTTATGTTTATATTTGTACATATGATCGGCGATGTGCATTCCGCCGCTTCTATTTGTTCCGATATAATCTTTTGGTATGCGACCGCCTAAGACAAGTTTTGTTTTAAATTATGTTTAAAATAACTATTGTGAACTCTGAGCTAAGTTTGGATATGATAATTGGATATGTAAGTCTGTCTAGGTGCCCAAGTAGGGTGCCAGTCATGGCCCACGAGGCTGGGTCGTGACAATGGTCTCACGATGTTACTATTGTATCTATATTATTATTTTGATAGCCGAAGGACTTATGTATATAAAAGTAATTATGTTTCCAAATGTAAAAAAATGGTTTTTCCTATGATTACGAGTACATGAATATTAAAGAAGTGTATAATGAGTATGATGAGTAATAGAATGAGTGGTGCTCGGTGGTTAGCTCCGGGTACCCGTCACGGCCCCTAGTCGGGTCGTGACAGTGCATTTATATACATATATATAGGTATGTATGCGTTGCCTGCCACTGATCAGTTGGGGATAGCATCGAGTCCCGCAGGGGCCCAGTACGGATAACATCGAGTCCCGAAAGGGCCGGGTAAGATAACACCATGTAAGATGCTATATATATGTATATATATATATTACCGCGCCTTAACGGCCAGACGAGATATTACATATGGATATGTATGGAATTTTTGTTTTTTAAAAAAAGCTGAGCATGCACCACATTCGCCTTAACAGGGCATTTAGAGGCACAGGCTGATCCCTTTTATGTTACTTATCCTCATACGTTCATTATATTATTTTCCATGTTCGGTATCCCTCAATATGTCACCATTCATGCCTTACATACTCAATATATTGTTCGTACTAACGTCCCTTCTTGTGGACGCTGCGTTCATGCCCCCAGGTGTTGATAGACGAGACAAGGATCTTCCATAGTAGGCTGCCTGCAGGTACTAGTTCTGATTGGTGAGCTCCATTTCTTCCTGGACCACTGCCGAATCTGTATATATATATATATATATATATATATATATATATATATTTATGTATGATTTTGTTCATGGTATGTCGGGGGCCCTGTCCCCACTTGTATACGTCAGTCATGTTCATAGAGGCTTTGCAGACAGTTCATGTGTATAGCTTAGTCATAGTGTGACGATAGTAATGTTGGCATCATGGGTCTAATGTACATATACTTATGCATGATATTATGTTTGTATTTAGCCTCTCGATCCTATTGTTTCCATTTAAGACACAAAGGATGTAAGTTATAAGTTGGTTCGCGGTTTCCGTAAGGTGTCGGGTGCCAATCACGCCTTACCAAGGGTGGGGTGTGACGTTGACATGCCTATTCACATGTATACTTCAGTTGGAGATTCGATAGTGGTTGATCGAGTATATTGATCCTGTTTAGTTACCTTTACAGGTTATGACATTTGGGTTGACTTATTGAATCTGGATATAGTTGATTTAGACATCATATAGGGCATGAGTTGGACTGTCACTCTAGCCGTGCCAGGTATTACTAGACTTTAGTGGAGGGGTACTCCTAGTCTCGCCCCCAAGAAAATTATTTCCTTCCTTCGAACTAAGAAGTTAGTTGATAAAGGATGCTTGGCCTACTTTTCCCATATTTGTGATACCAGTGTTGACACTCCTTCAGTTGAGTTTGTGCCGGTTGTGAGCAAGTTCGCGGAGGTGTTCCCAACAGATTTGCTAGGTATGCCAGCTGACCGTGATATTGACTTCTGCATTGATCTAGAGCCCGGTACTCACCCTATTTCCGTTCCGCCGTATAGGATGGCACCGACCGAGTTGAGAGAGTTAAAGGAACAATTACAAGATTTTCTTAGTAAGGGTTTCATTTGTTACACCTCGTAGTTTCATCCGTTGAGATTCGTTAGGTCTTAGTTGTCCTAATCGCGGCAACGGGAGTTACCTTAGGATATATGAGAGTACATGTTCCCATATTATGGTTATAGGTGTTTAATCCCATGAAATGAGCTATTGAAGGATTTAAGAACAAACAAAAACGGAATGGGGTTTGTGGGAACTTTGGTAAAACTTGGCAAAATTTTCGGACAGAATTTGGTCCAAATTGGTGGGGGCATATCTCCTATAATATGAGGATTTTTGGTGTGTTTCTTTTTTCCAGATTAAAGTTCATCGAGTCTAGTTTTCAACGCAACAAACTAGGGTTTCATGCTTATTACATATTATCAAGAATGTTTATTTGTTGAACAACTTGGGTAGAAGGAAAAAGTGGAAGATGAGTTCTAAATGTTGTTTTTATGAGGCTTTTGAGTAGTAAGCTAACTTGAGTTATTATTCTTAGTATAATATGGGTATAATATTGCTATGGAAAGTAATAATGGTGATGAAGAAGCATTATATGAAAATGTGATAAAATGGGTATGAAGTTGCTTGCATAAGTTGAACACAAGGATGAATTTTGAAGACTAGATTGAATGCGAATACTTGATTATGATATTGTGGATATTATTGTGGTTGTTTGGGAGTTGTTCTGAAATATAGTGGAAGTTGACGAAATAGGGGAAATGCTGCCCAATTTTCATTAGAACATGAATTATTCTACTTTAAAGTGAAGAGTGTCATTAAGGCTTAACCATGATATGAATCCTTCCAAATGTAGATTATTCAATCTTCGACGGGGAACGTTAAATAGTTAAGGAGACAGAGAGGTATGTAAGGCTAACCCTTCTTTCATTAAGGCATGGTTCCCTTGCTATATGTATCCTTCCATGAGTTCCATAATATCTTCCAAATGACTCTATCTCTAAGGTTTCCAAAGCGTATGATTCTCGATACGTTCCCGATTCTATTGCCTCTTTTATATAATAGTTAATCCTCTAAGGATAAATATAACGAAAATGATGATGTCAATGATGACGATGATACACATGAACTCCTATGTATACGGATTTAGGTATGTATGACTATTATGTAACACCGACCTTATATGGCCAAGTATGGAACCTATCGCGTGCACACCACTGCAGTTGGGTACGGATAACACTGAGCCTTGGTAGGGCCAGGTATGTATGACACCGAGCCTTGTCATGGCTAGGTATTTGAAACCACCGAACCTTCATGGTCGGGTACACTATGGGTATGAATATGTATATGAATATGGATACGAATATGGATATTTGTATATGTATATATGTATGTACACGAGCACACACTAGAAATGGAAGGTCCCTATGAAAGACAAGTAAGTAATTATGATGATGGCTCTACTACTCCTTGATTCCCCCATCCTATGCAATTTCTTGTGTTGTCTTTTATGCTCAGCTTATGATATTGATTATGTTTTACATACTCAGTACATTATTCCTACTGACGTCCTTTTATTTGTGGACGTTGCGTCATGCCCGCAGGTGGACAGGGAGACAGGACTGATCCATAGACTTCTCACTCAGGGACTATATAGAGAAGCTCTATTTCATTCTGAAGCTACCACTTTTGGTACTATTCTTTTGTGTACATACCCATGGGCAAGGCGGGGTCCTGTCCCGCCTATATGACGTGACATACTCTCCATAGAGGCTCGTAGATAGTTGTATATGATTAGATGTCCTTAGCCTTGTCGGCTCATATTTTGTATGTCATTTTGATAGCCTCGTCGGCTTGTGTATATGGATATGGGAATTATTATTGATGATGATATAAATGTGTTGTTGCCCAACGATATTAGAACTATTGATGCATATAAATTATAAGTAAGCATGTGGCTCACCTAGATGTGAATATGAGAGTACGATAAGAGGTGTCTGGGTGGATTAGCACCGGGTACCCGTCATAGCCGTCCGGTTGGGTCGTGACAAAAGTGGCATCAGAGTGGTTCTGTCCTAGGGTGTGTCTATGAGCCGTGTCCAGTATAGTCTTGGTTATGGGTGTGTTGCGCGCCACACTTATAAACAAGAGGCTGCGAACATTTTAGGAATGAATGACCTTCTTTCTTCATAAGATCGTGCGATAGAGCTTGACATAGGAACTTATTTTTCCTTAATCATGTGTAATGTATTTCAGAGATGCCTGTAAAGAGAAAGGCTACGGCAGCCCAAAAGGGCATGACAGCAGCAGAAAAGCGGGCTGAAAGAGCACCGCCAACGGTTGTAGAGGAAAGTGGGTCCCAGAATGCGGCTCAATCTCAGTCCTCCCATTCAATGCCTATTTTTGAGGAGCGTGAGGGAGCCTCAGCCAGCTCCAGCACCTCCAGCTCCTCCACCGGATGCTTCAGGCCAAGATGTAAAAGAGGTCATTCATTTTCTTACTCAATTGGTTTCCGCCCAGACTAAGCGGCAAAGTACTGGGCAAGGTAATAGGGCTGTCAGTGAAAGGGCCCGTGATTTTATTAGCTTGAACCCTCCGGAATTTTTTCGGTCAAAGCTGGATGAGGACCCTCAGAATTTTATTGATGGAATGTTGAGGACAGTTCAGGTGATACATGCTTCGGACACCGAATCGGTGGAGTTAGCATCCTATAGATTGAGAGATGTTGCGGTTCATTGGTACACAGTTGGATGGCTTCACGGGGAGCCAATGCGCCTCCCCCTATATGGCAAGAATTTGTAGATGCCTTCCTCCGACATTATTTGCCTCCAGAATGTTATATCCCGCATTTTTGTATGTTGGATTATCTGTAAGCTAATCGACATAAGTTTAAGGACGAGATTATTTTTGGGATATGAGACAAGGACTTTTACTCCCGATTTTTAATATGGCACAACTTGCTTGTAAATTCCAATTAGTATAGAAATATTAGTGGTGATTAGGGATTAATTAACCATGATTAGATTATTAAGTGGGGATTAATGATTAATTAAGTTAATTACACCATGAATGGGCCCCACCCGATTTAATAATTAGAAAATAGCATGAATGAGGACATTCCAAGTGGAGGGGATATGTGTCAATATGTTAGGCAACCTATATATTAACAATATGATGACTAATATGAATTCATACACTTCATTTTCAACTTCACAAGATGAATTAAGAGAGAAGCATTTCATCTTCACTAGTGAGCTAGAGAGAGAACCACACGGCCATGGCTATGGCAGCCTCATGAAGCTCACGACCAGCCCTCGTTTTCACCATTAAATTGATCATCTTCAAGTTCAAGTAGAGAAAGAAATAGAGATTACAACAGCCATGGCAGTTTTTGGATTAACTTAAGCTTCTAAGGTGTCCCAATTAAATTTGAGGTAAGCCTTAATTTCCGCTTACATGTTTTAGTGATAACTTGGTCTTTGTAGAATTTGGTAAATGTGGAATTGGATGTAAGGAATTATGTGTGTTGATGCTAAGATTCAGTTGGAGGGCTGTTTAAACTTGTAATGATGGATTAGTTGTGATCATTGTGTCTTTATTGTTGTCATGGGTTATATGATGTAAATGAAGGAATTTGATATTTAAAGTTATGGTTGTATTGTGTTGGTAATGATCGAGTTCGAGTTGTGTTGTTGTTCTTCTGAAATTGGAGGACTAAGTGTAGTTAAGGCGTTTATTGTGTTGTTATAATTGATGGGCTGCTTTAGGACATATTAATGTTGAAATAATTTTCTTGCATATGGAAGTTGTGGTCGTTGTTGTGTTGTTGCTAATGTGAATCACTAATTTGATAAGAAAGAAACGTATAAAATATCGTATGCGAAACGTATGTGGCTTGTTGGGTGCATAGTTTAGATAGTTGAGGTGTATCGGGTATTCTTATGTTATGTGGGCTGTTTTGGAGTATCCTCGGATCTTGTTTCGACTAGTTCTTAAAAAGATAACTGAGACGTGCTTTGGTTGTTGCTATGTTGGTTGTTGTATAGTTGGCGTAAATGTGAGGAAATTGAGCGATATAGGGGAAGTGCTGCCCAATTGTCTTGAAATAAGCTACTAACATTGAAGTACGTTTTATGCCTTTTCGTAGCTTAACCATAGTCTTGACGTCTTAATATAGGTTGAGATATTTTGGGCAACGTATACATATCGAGTCACGGACTAAGCGCCAAAGGTATGTGAAGCTAACCCTTCTTTCTTTTGGCATGATGTTTATAAATAAATAGACGACGAGCATGTGATTTTAAAGAAACTCCTACTCTTAGAGACACTAGGATGGCTAATGTCCTTGATTCCCAGAACTTACTTTATTATGTCTTGATACGTATCTATGATTCCTAAAGTTCTATTTGATATGTTCCATAGTGTCATTCGAAGGATACTTGATGTGACTATTGTCTTGATTTCCAAATGATAGTTCGTCTGAATATTCTATTGAGTCTCAGATATAATTTAGTTTGCATATGGTTTCTCACTACTCTGCTCGTGCATGCCTCAATATATCTTTCACCGAGTCCCGGGCCGGGTATGTTCTCATGCACAGTTTCACTGCATTGTTCACCGAGTCCCTCACTAGAGGGCCGGGTACGGTATATATATATATATATGATGTGATGATATGATGATATGATGATGTGATGATATGATGATGTGATTATGGCGCAAAGGATGGTGTATGATGACTTTGTTCACCGAGCCCCATAATGGGCCGGGTATGATATATGATATTGATATGCATGATTTACATTTCATAAGACAAGTGTATTGGTATCTCGAATGTCATACTTGTCTCCTGTAACCTCTATTTCAGTCATAAGCCTCTTTATTGTATTTCATGCTTTATATACTCAGTACATATCTCGTACTGGCCCCCTTTCGTCGGGGTGCTGCTTTTCATGCCCGCTGGTACAGATACTCAATTTGGTGATCCTCCAGCTTAGGATTTCCACTCAGCTGTCTTGGAGAGCTCCATTTTTCCGGAGCCTAGACTTTTGGTACAGATCTTTCGATGTATATATATATATGTTTATCCAGGGGTACGGCGGGCCCTGTCCCGTCTCATTTCACTATCGATACTCTTAGAGGTCTGTAGACATATGTGTGGGTTGTGTATAAGTTTTGTTCAGCTGTGTCTATATGGCTTGCATATGGTATTGATATGTAATGACAGCCTTGTCGGTTTACGTATGGTATTGACATGTTGTGGCAGCCTTGTCGGCTTGCGTATGGTATTGATAGGTTGTGGCAGCCTTGTCGTCTTGCGTATCATATTGACATGTAGTGGCAGCCTTGTCGACTTGCGTATCATATTATTTATTGGTTAGCTCTAACTCCTTAGGAGATAGGTTTATGATATGCGGCGTTATGAATCTTTAGTTGCTTTCATAAGTTCCATACAGTTCTTAATTTTAGTCTGACTAGATCTAACAGGTACGTTTATGGGTGTCCAGCTCGGGCACTTGTCATGGCCCACAGGGTTTGGTCGTGGCAAAAGTGGTATCAGAGCAGTTCATCCTCGGAGTGTCTACAAACCGTGTCTAGTAGAGTCTTGTTTATCGGTGTGTTGTGCACCACATTTATAATTAGGAAGCTACAGGACATTTAGGATGTTTCTTTTCTTTCATATTTAAGATCGTGCGATAGAGCCAAGAGATAGGAAATGATATCCCTTATATACTGACCTTTTATTTCAGCAGGAGAGTGGTGTCGACAAGAGAAGGTAAATAATGCTACTAGAAGTTACAGAGGCTAATATTTCATTGAGGTTACGTTATCAGAATTTGTATATACAGAGTGGCAAACTGGCCATCATCAAGGTAAGTTATTGTAAATATGGTAAGAAAATGGATTGAATGTATATATATTGTTGATAAGTTCAGTTACGAGGTGCGCACAGAAGAAGCTGAAGGAATCAGTAACAGTAAGCAGAATATATGTCAGATATAGGGTGAATGTTGCAGGTATGATTGAAACCTGTAGTTAAAGATTGAAAGGGAAAATAAACAGGAAAGTGTAACAGGTACAGGTTGAGTTGGACATATGAGGTAAGTTCATCACTTTCATACTGTTATTGATATGGGGAGCCCTGTGCGACTATGATACGATATAATGTATATGTATATATGTTGGCCCTGTGAGGCATTGTTGGTATTTTCTTCGTGCAGGTTTTGAGATAGTAAGAAATACAGAGAAAACCCTGCCAAAATTTTCCTAGAAAAACAAAAGATTGAGATATAAGTTCGTAATATTCTTGAAAGGCATGTCGATAGTAATGATGGTATTTCACTAAGTGGTGAGTACAACAGACTTCGAGGAATAAGTTGACTGTTGAATTGATGGTAATAGTAATTATGAGGTCGACATCGATATGGTAAATTTATCATGTTGGATTAAAGTTTTAATAGATACCCTCCATGTTATCCGTAAGAGGCATCAATCTTATTTGGTAAATTTTATTTCGAAGAAGCAAACATGAGCAACAAAGTTTGGAATTCATTTGAACGGACCAGAATACTTTCCAGCCACATTTTACCTTAGAAAAAGCTCATGCTGAAGAGCAAAAACGTCCAGCAATTAAGTTTCACTTTTATTTGAAGAATACAAAGCATACAACAAGTAGCTTATGAACTAAATAGTTCGTTCACGACCCAAGAACAAATCTGGAGGTAAACTATGTGAATCAAGCATTAGAAGTCCCGTGGTGCTTGTCGGATTCTAGTTCTTCTTCTTGTGATGGTTTTGGAGGATGCTTCATGGTGATGTAATCTTGGAGTTGGAGCGTTTTGGTGTTCTTGAGGTAACATTTCATCATATCTTTATGTCCTTGAGTTTATTAGTTCTTAATCAACTAATTGGAGAAGGGATTTGTAGAAGGAAAACTCAAACTTGTGGGCTATTTTAGATCATGTGTTTCATGTGTTGTTGATGAAATGCTTAGATAATTTGGAAGGGCTTGTAATACTAAGAGATTACTTAGAAAAGGCTGGCAATCTTAATAGAGTGTTATATTGAGGTATCGATTGAATTGATAAACAGGAATAAATTACGATGAGTTTATAGTTAAAAGAAGTAATAATATGATTGAGACAAGAGTATAGAGGAAGAAGGATTGTGACGAATATGAATGTACTGACATGGCAGCTTGTGTATTAAGGATAAGATTGAACTGAAAGGGTAAAAGTGTTAAATACACCTACTCCACAGAGTGTAGTTGAAGCATAGTAAGTATCGTGAATAAGGTTAAGAAGTGCTACACTATAAGACTCATTGCAAACAGGATATAATGCGAATATAATAAGGATTGTTATGAAAATGAGTAAATCCTAGCGAGGAAGTGACTAAAAGATATGATGTGATCTATGTGATTAAAGTATAAAGGCGAGCTATAGAACGAATAAGAAAGACTTATGAAGTTCTTCTATAGGGAAAGTTCAGAATAAAGATTATGCGATAACGAAAGTGATAGCGAGCACAAGTGAAGAAGCAGTTAATTGGAAGAAGGAAATAAGAAGAAAGCGAGCGGGATAACAGTGTAGTGATGGGTTATGACATGTATAGCCGAGAACACGAGTAATATAAGTGACGGAACTGTGAAAGACCAAACTATAGCAAGATGACCAACGAGGTAGAATGAGTGACAGAAAAAGGATTGGGATGGTAAGAACAAATAGGGATGAACAGAAAACGCTTTGAAAAAAAGAAAGGGATTATGCAGGAGTAGTGTTTTCCAAAGGATATAGAGGTAGCATGAGATTCCTTGTGTACAGAATAAAAGATGGACATAGACAGGGAAAATGGTAAGGGAATATTAAAGGAAGCTAGACGTGATTAATTGAGTACGAGTATAAAATAAAAGGGAAATATATAGCTACAAACTTAAAGGAGTAGTTATAACTAAGTAATTGTATTGTTGTAGTTGATGGACTATGGTGTATTCGTGTTGAATTAGTTATATTGCTAAGAAATTATTACCACAGGGGTTAATCAAGGTGACGATCATGACAAAGGATTTATAACAATAGTGCAAGAAAAGTCTAAGATAAAGGAATTATCAAGTTGGAAACAATAAAGCCGGCACCAAGGATAAGGCTTGAAATTGACTATAAGAAAAGGATGAGAGTAGAAACACTTGGTATAAGGTAAACTCATATGACCACAGTACTTCTATACCCTGGGGCAATCTGCGATGGACTATGATAGACGGGCATTGTAACACAAAGACTGAAGTCCAAGAGCAGTGTCCAGGAGTTCAGGTACCCTGTACATCTTCATAACTAGCTTTATGACTTGATGGTTAAGAGGGGTATATCAATTAAGCAATTAAAGAAGGTGGCTATTGCTAGTAGAGGGTTCTAAGTTTTACAAGGAGAGGAAAGAGTCCACTACCATCTAACGACTTGGGGGCACAATAAATATTCAGGAGGAGCATAAAATCATGGGACAGTATGGAGTAAAAGGAAATGTATCGAGGGACATGGAAAAGCTATCTGTATAGTGTGCTTTCTGATTACGTATAGGTTGGGGTAAATATAATATTACAAGAGAAATTAGGACACTTATCATCGGAATATAAGTGCTACCTAATTGAGAATTTAGAACGTCTATAAGTACTAATTACCGATTGGAGTAAGTGGAATGTGGCCTTGGATAGCAACTACTCGAGTACAAATTATCAGATAAGATTTTATACCATATATGGAAACAGTTGACACTGCAATATATTTGATATGGATATTTAAACTTCAAGTGAGATCTGAAAGCCAGCAATAAACGGATAGGAGTCAGGATGATATTTGAGACGGTGTTGGGAATCATTTGTAAAGGTCTGGAATTGTATGACATTAAAAGTGGGTGTTTATAAAAAGTAAGAATACGACAAGAGAATGGTAACGAGTAACTTAAGAGATATTATAAACGATAGCAAAGCTATACTGGATTAGAGGTTAAGATATAGGCAATGGGGTTGTTTGCGGATGATATTGTGACTTATTAGTAGCAAAGGAGAGGGGACAGAAAATCTCCTATAATAGGATATGAGAAAATCAAAAGGGTGAATCAAGGGAAATGAGTATAATGAGATAGGCTACGAGCGAAGTTTTAGTACGGATGAGATGTAAAGCAGAATGAACCAGGAGAAGGAAAGACTACGACGAAGATTGGATATATTTTGTACAAGTTGTACAAGAATAGTTATACAACTTACGAATATTGGTATGTTAAGAATGAGGCCAAGTGAGTATTTGATAAGAAGGGTAAGGATTCAGTAATAACAATATGGTTGTGATATTTTGGGTACATTAAGGGAAGGCGTAAGATTGTTTGAGTTAGATTACCGAGATAGGATTAGTACTGAGGGCGAATAGGACATGGCCATTGTTGAGCCCCAATACCGATTGAAAGGTACAAGAAGAGAATGCAAGGTAAAGCATAGAGACTGGCGAAATGACGCTAAGGTATCTCTCGGGCTAATTTGAGCACCTTCGTATATTCTTGTAAAGATTGCAACATAATGTGTGACAGAAAAACTAAGAGCAAAATCTGAGTAAAGAAGCAATAGAAGAGTTTGAATTAAAAAATGACACGAGATAATATGCCTAAAGTGTTACAAGTTGGGTTAAGGGAAATTATGAAATGGTTTAAGCGAGATGATTAGGACGAGCTGGTTACTAGAAGACACTGAATTTATATGTCAGACCAAAAATTCTTTCAGAATTATATAGCAAGATTACAGAACGGCTTTATGTAATGTTATTATAGGAGGGAACTCCAACGCTACTCGATAGCCAACCCTAAAGATCGATATTAAGAGCTAAAGGCAAAGTGATAGTTAAAAACCTTTAGAAAGAAAGTCGATAAGTAACACATGATGCGGAGGATTCCAGAATACGGACTGTAACAGCAGAGCAATGCAAGGTTATTGGAGTAAAATAATGTTACACCTTGGGAAATTTCGTTTTATTCATAGAGTCTGCGAAGGGTCTATGAGTTACTAGAGATATGAAATACTCCAAGAATAGTAAAGTCTAATAAATCAATGAGGGAAGTCTGCGCGTTATAAGACCTTATGTAAAGATTGAAAGGTAAAGCGAGGTGAACGATACATCTTAAAGGAGTAACTATAGGAGAAGAAAGAGTCGAGTTATGACTAAGAGCACAATGAATACAACTGAACAGTATGCAGATAAGAGAGAGAGTAACATTTCAGCAGGATAACTTGCAATACAACTGTCAACCATAAAGACAACGACGTAGAATTATTACCTCGAGAAGCAACAGAAAGAGGAAATATTACGGGAATGGTTACTTAGAGATCTGGAATACGTCATGATAAATTGAAGGGAATTGACCAACGAAAGAGGCATGTGAAGGGCATAATTCAATAAAAGAACATTCAAGGAAATATTGGGAGTGCAGGACTAGTTTAACATTCGAGGACGAATGTTCCAAAAGGGGGAAGGATGTTATATCCCGCATTTTTGTACGTTGGATTATTCATAAGCTAATCGACATAAGTTTAAGGACGAGATTATTTTTGGGATATGAGATAAGGACTTTTAATCCCGATTTTTAATATGGCATGATTTGCTTGTAAATTCCAATTAGTATAGAAATATTAGTGGAGATTAGGGATTAATTAACCATGATTAGATTATTAAGTGGGGATTAATGATTAATTAAGTTAATTACACCATGAATGGGCCCCACTCGATTTAATAATTAGAAAATAACATGAATGAGGACATGCCAAGTGGAGGGGGTATATGTCAATATGTTCGGCAGCCTATATATTAACAATATGATGACTAATATGAATTCATACACTTCATTTTCAACTTCACAAGTTAAATTAAGAGAGAAGCATTTCATCTTCACTAGTGAGCTAGAGAGAGAACCACACGGCCATGGCTATGGAAGCCTCATGAAGCTCACGACCAGCCATCTTTTTCACTATTAAATTTATCATCTTCAAGTTCAAGTGGAGAAAGAAATAGAAATTACAACAGCCATGGCAGCTCCCATGGCAGTTTTTGGGTTAACCTAAGCTTCTAAGGTGTCCTAATTAAATTTGAGGTAAGGATTAATTTCCTCTTACATGTTTTAGTGATAATTTGGTCTTTGTATAATTTGGTGAATGTGGAATTGGATGTAAGGAATTATGTGTGTTGATGCTAAGATTCGGTTGGAGGGATGTTTAAACTAGTAATGATGGATTAGTTGTGATTATTGTGTCGTTATTGTTGTCATGGGTTATATGATGTAAATGAAGGAATTTCATATTTAAAGTTATGGTTGTATTGTGTTGGTAATGATCGGGTTCTTGTTGTGTTGTTGTTCTTGCGAAATTGGAGGATTAAGTGTAGTTAAGGCTTGTATTGTGTTGTTATAATTGATGGGCTGCTTTAGGACTTATTAATGTGAATCACTAATTTGATAAGAAAGAAACGTATAAAATATCGTATGCGAAGCGTATGTGGCTTGTTGGGTGCATAGTTTAGATATTTGAGGTGTATCGGGCATTCTTATGTTATGTGGGCTGTTTTGGAGTATCGTCGGATCTTGTTTCAACTAGTTCTTAATGCGATAACTTAGACGTGATTTGGTTGTTGCTATGTTGGTTGTTGTATAGTTGGCGTAAATGTGAGGAAATTGAGCGATATAGGGGAAGTGCTGCCCAATTGTCTTGAAATAAGCTACTAACGTTGAAGTACGTTTATGCCTTTTAGTAGCTTAACCATAGTCTTGACGTCTTAATATAGGTTGAGATATTTTGTGCAACGTATACATATCGAGTCACGGATTAAGCGCCAAAGGTATGTGAAGCTCATCCTTCTTTCTTTTGGCATGATCTTTTTAAATAAATAGACGACGAGCATGTGATTTTATAGAAACTCCTACTCTTAGAGACACTAGGATGGCTAATGTCCTTGATTCCCAAAACTTACTTTATTATGTCTTGATACGTATCTATGATTCCTAAAGTTCTATTTGATATGTTCCATAGTGATATTCGAAGGATACTTGATGTGACTATTGTGATTATTTCCAAATGATAGTTCGTCTGAATATTCTATTGAGTCTCAGATATAATTTAGTTTGCATATGCATGCCTCAATATATCTTTCACCGAGTCCCGGGCCGGGTATGTTCTCGTGCACAGTTTCACTGCATTGTTCAACGAGTCCCTCACTAGAGGGCCGGGTACGACATATATATATATATATATATATATATATATATATATATATATATTGATATGATGATATGATAATGTGATTATGGCTCCAAGGATGGCATATGATGACTTTGTTCACCGAGTCCCATAATGGGCCGGGCATGATATATGATATTGATATGCATGATTTACATTTCATAGGGCAAGTGTATTGGTATCGCGAATGTCATACTTGTCTCCTGTAACCTCTATTTCAGTCATGATCCTCTTTATTATATTTCATACTTTATATACTCAGTACATATCTCGTACTGACCCCCTTTCTTCGGGGGGGGGGGGGGGTGCTTTTCATGCCTGCTGGTACAGATACTCGATTTGGTGATCCTCCAGCATAGGATTTCCACTCAGCTGTCTTGGAGATCTCCATTGTTCCGGAGCCTAGACTTTTGGTACAGATCTTTCGTTGTATATATATATGTTTATCCAGGGTACGGCGGGCCCTGTCCCGTCATATTTCACTATCGATACTCTTAGAGGTCTGTGGACTTATGTGTGGGTTGTGTATAAGTTTTGTTCAGCTGTGTCTATATGGCTTGCGTATGGTATTGATATGTAATGACAGCCTTGTCGGCTTACGTATGGTATTGACATGTTGTGGCAGCCTTGTCGGCTTGCGTATGGTATTGATAGGTTGTGGCAGCCTTGTTGTCTGGCGTATCATATTGACATGTAGTGGCAGCCTTGTCGGCTTGCGTATCATATTATGTATTTGTTAGCTCTGACTCCTCAGGAGACAGGTTTATGATATGCGGCGTTATGAATCTTTAGTTGCTTTCATAAATTCCATACCGTTCTTAATTTTTGTCTGACTAGATCTAACAGGTACGTATACGGGTGTCCAGCTCGGGCACTAGTCATGGCCCACAGGGTTGGGTCGTGACACAGAAGTTCGGCGAGCTAGAGCCTATAAGTTCTTGATTTTGAGGCAAGGAAGCATGAGTGCTTTAGAGTATAGTCTCCGCTTCAATTCTTTGGCTAGGTATGCTTCGGCAATGGTAGCGGATATGGGTGACCGAGTGCACAGATTTGTGAAAGGCCTAGGGCCACATTTGATGGATAGGTTCTTGACTGCGTCCCTTCAGGACAATATGGATATTACACGCATTCAAGCCCACGCTCAAAATTTAGAAGAAAGCCTACAACAACAAAGGAGTGAGCATGAGCATGATAGGGGATACAGCAAGAGGGCTAGACCTTCGGGTCCGATGAATGAGTTTAGAGGTGGCCACAGACAACAGTTTTCTTGGCATTCAGGCCATTATATGACTAGTGCGTGTCCATAATTTACAGGCTAGAGATTTGACAGATCTACTTATTCCGGGCTGAGTCAGAGTTTCAGAGCTTCGGGTTCCCAGTTCAGGGGTGATTCAGGTAAGGCTAGGCCACCCGTGCCATGATGTTCCCAGTGTGGGTAGTTACATTGGGGCCAATGTCGACTAGGTTCAGAGGGTTGCTATACATGCGGTCGGCCAGGCCATATCATGCGTGATTGCCCCTCGGTTGGTGGTAGGGGTAGAGTTCAGCCTTCAGGATCGGCAGCAGGGTCTTCATACTCGATACACCCTATAGGGCAAGGTTCGAAGGCACTGGTCAGCCATGGTAGAGGTAGAGGGAGAGCTCCTAGTTTTAGTGGTCCTCAGCACCATATTTGTGCCTTGGCGGGACACCAAGATCTTGAGTCATCTCCCGATGTCGTCACAGGAATATTATCGGTATTTTCTCATGGTGTATACGCTTTGATAGATCTGGGCTACACATTGTCATATGTTACTCCATATATTGCGGATCGGTTTGGGGTCAAACTGGAATCGATCAAACCTTTTGAGGTATCTACACCCGTTGGTGAACCGGTAATAGCTAGCCGGGTATATAGGAATTGTGTAGTTATGATTTGTTACCATCGTACTATGGTTGATTCTCATGAGTTAAAAATTGTGGACTTTGATGTTATCATGGGTATGAACTGGTTGGCTTCTTGCTATGCTAATGTTGATTGTAGAATGAAAATGGTTCGCTTCCAATTTCCGGGAGAACCAGCTTTAGAATGGAAAGGAAATACTGCATCCCCAAAAGGTAGATTTATTTCCAATCTCAAGGCAAGGAAAATGATCGCCAAAGGTTGTATTTACCATCTAGTTCGGGCTCATGATGTAGAAGCTGAATCGCCAAATCTTCAGTCTGTCCCTGTGGTGAATGAGTTTTCGGATGTGTTCCCGGAAGAGCTTCCAGGCCTCCCTCCAGAGCGGGAGATTGATTTTTCTCTAGATGTGCTACTGGATACAAAGCCCATATCTATTCTTCCCTATAGAATGGCTCCCGCAGAATTGAAAGAGTTGAAGGAGCAATTGAAAGACTTGCTCGAAAAAGGCTTTATAAGGCCTAGTTCATCCCCGTGGGGAGCACTCGTGCTATTTGTACGAAAGAAAGATGGCTCCTTGCGGATGTGTATTTAATATCGGCAACTGAATAAGGTGACGGTCAAGAACAAATACCCTATTCCAAGGATTGACGACTTATTCGATCAATTGCAAGGCGCCAAATGGTTTTCAACGATAGATTTGAGATCCGGGTATCACCAGGTGAGAGTTAGGGAGAAAGATATCCCTAAGATAGCATTCATAACAAGATATGGCCATTTTGAGTTCCGGGTGATGTCATTTGGGCTAACAAATGCACCGGCAGTATTTATGGATTTGATGAACAATGTGTTCAGGCCCTTCCTAGATTTATTTGTGATTGTGTTCATCGACGATATCCTGGTGTATTCTAGGTCCGAGGCAGAACATGCGGATCATTTGTGTACCGTTCATGGAGTTCTCCAATTTAGAGAGTTATTTGCCAAATTTTCTAAGTGTGAATTTTGGTTGAACGCAGTGACCTTTTTGGGGCCTTTTTGGGGCATATTATTTCAACTAATGGTATTCGGGTAGAAAGCCAAAAGATTGAGGCCATGAAGACTTGGCCAAGGCCAATAACACCTACGGAGGTCCGTTGTTTTCTAGGCTTTGCAGGTTATTACAGGAGATTTGTAGAAGGCTTTTCTTCTATTTCTGCACCACTCACTAAGCTGACCCAGAAATTAGCTAAGTTTCAATGGACAGATGCTTGTGAACGTAGTTTTCAAGAGCTAAAGGATAGATTAACTTCTGCCCCAGTCCTAACACTTCCAGAGGGATCAGAAGGTTATGTTGTCTATTGTGATGCTTTAGGCGTTGGGTTAGGCTATGTGTTGATGCAACATGGTAAGATGATTGCATATACTTCAAGACAGTTGTGGAAACATGAGAAAAATTATCCGACCCATGATCTTGAATTGGATGCAGTAATTCATGCATTGAAGATGTGGAGACATTATTTGTATGGCGTCCATGTTGATATTTATACAGATCATAAGAGCCTTCAGTATATCTTCAAGAAAAAAGAGTTAAATTTACGGCAACGGCGATGGTTGGAATTGTTGAAAAACTATGATGTTGACATCCTGTATCATCCCGGGAAAGCAAATGTAGTGGCTGGTGCTCTTAGTCGTAGATCTATGGGAAGTTTATGTGATGTTCAGCCAGAGAAAAGAGAGATAGATCGTGAGTTCCAGCAGTTAGCTATCCTAGGAGTTCGAGTAGTGGACTCAGGTAGTATGGGAGCTATCATTCAAAATGCGGCGGTCTCGTCACTAGTAGTGGAAGTGATAGAGAGTCAATACGAGGATCCCAAGCTAATTCGTTACAGAAATACACTCCCTCAGAAGGAGAAGTCATCATTTGAGATTTCTGGAGATGGAGTTCTTCGATGCCAAGGCAGGTTATGTGTTCCTGATATTGCAGGATTAAGCCACTAAATATTGAGAGAAGCCCATTGTTCCCATTATTCTTTTCACCCATGAGCAACGAAAATGTATCATGACCTTAAATCTATATATTGGTGGAATGGGATGAAGAAAGATAAAGCAGAATTCGTAGCTCATTGTCCCAACTGTCAACAAGTGAAAATCGAGCACCAAAAGTCGGGCGGATTGTTGCAAGCTATAGAAATTTCAACTTGGAAGTGGGAAGTAATTAATATGGACTTCATCACAGGCTTACCCCGTTCTCGACGTAAGTATGATTCTATATGGGTGATTGTGGATAGACTCACGAAGTCAGCTCATTTCTTACCAGTCAGAACTACCTATGTGGCAGAAGATTATGCAATGCTTTACGTTAAAGAGATAGTGCGGCTTCACGGTGTTCCGGTATCTATTATCTCCGATAGAGGGACTCAGTTTACAGCTAATTTTTGGAAGTCTTTCCAAGGGGGTTTGGGGACTCAAGTGAGCCTAGGCACGACATTTCACCCACAGACGGATGGGCAAGCTGAACGTACCATTCAGACTCTTGAGGATATGTTACAAGCATGTGTATTGGATTTTGGAGGAAGTTGGGATGATCACTTACCACTTATTGAATTTGCTTATAACAATAGTTATCATTCGAGCATCCAAATGGCCCCGTATGAGGCTTTATATGGGAGAAAGTGTAGTTCTCCAATTGGGTGGTTCGAAGTAGGAGAGACCAAATTAATAGGACCAGACTTGGTCCAGTAAGCTATAGAGAAGGTCAAGCTTATACAGGATTGATTATTAACAGCTCAGAGTCGTCAGAAATCCTATGCAGATAACCGTCGAAGAGACTTAGAGTTCCAGGTGAAAGATTGGGTATTCTTGAGGGTGTCGTGTCACGACCCGATTAGGGGCCGCGAGGGGTACCCGCGGCTAACCACCGAGCACCGCTCGTTCTATTACTCATCATACTCATTTAATGCTTTTTTATCAAATTTATACTCAAATCACAAGAAAAATCATTTTCCATTTGAGAACATAAATACTTTTATATACACAAGCCTCTCGGCTATCAAAATGATAATATACACATATATACATATATACAACAGTGACCTTGTGAGACCATATGACCCACACTGCGCATCTACGAGCCTCTATTGGAGTGCTAGACATAAGGACGGGACAGGACCCCGTTGTGCCCAAAACATACATATACATATATACCAAGAGAATAATCAATGGCACCTCCGGAAAATGGAGTGCTCTTCAAATAAGCTAATAGCTCCTACGAGTCTGGATCAAGCTCACCTCCCTGTCTACCTGTGGGCATGAACATAGCATCCAAAGAAAACGGACGTCAGTACGAACATTGTACTGAGTATGAGAGGCATAAACAACAATAGTACGTCAATGAGATAAAGGAAGCATCAATAAGGAAGCAACTGTATATGACTATCACTTATAAAAGAAATAGCACATGCTGACTTACTTCATATCCATCATCATATCATATATGTATAAATGTATATGCTGCCCGTCCATATAGGTACGGTGTGATAATGTATAAGCTTCCCGTCTATATAGGTAGGTTGTGATAATAATAAACCTGCGTCCAGGCCTCCCGCGTCCGGGGTATATGTTGCCCACTATAGTGGTGTGTATGTCTGCCCGTCCATATAGGCACGGTGTAATATAATATCGTCATATACTCATCGTAATTCAACATTTTCATACATAGCATAGGCATATGATAACTTACTTTATTGATCATTTTATAGACCTATCATGACTTAGAATCATTATACATTTATCATTGGAACATACATTAGAACTTGAAGGCATCTCTAGCTATGTCGGGGTGACATGAGGTCGTGAACCCCCGATTCCATTATGGAGCATTTATAAATATTCTGCCTCACCTTGAAGGAAATTGTATATAAGCTTAGTGTATACAATAAATGGCATAATTAACTGTATGGTACTCTGCCTCACCTTGAAAGAAACAACATATAAGGTGAGTGGATACAATGAATGACATCATTAGCCTTATGGTATTCTGCCTCACCTTGAAGGAAATAATGTATGAGGTGAGTGTATACAACGTACGACATCATTAGCGTTATAGGGGTATCTTTCAATAGGCTTGGTGTCCGGCAACACATCGATAGCGAAATCAATATCTCTTTCTGGAGGAAGACCTGGAAGTTCATCAGGAAATACATCCAGAAATTCATTCACTACCGGAACAGATTGGAAAGTTGGTGACTTTGCTTCGGTGTCATGCACTTGAACTAAGTTATAAATATAGCCCTTGGCTATCATCTTCCTTGCCTTAAGGTAGGAAATAAACCTAACTTTTAGAGATGCTATATTACGCTTCCATTCAAGCACGGGCTCTCCCGGAAATTGAAATCGAACAATTTTCATTCGACAATCAACATTAGCATAACATGATTCCAACAAATCCATACCCATAATCACATCGAAATCGAACTTTTACAGCTCAATTAAGTCAGCTTTGGTCTGGCGATCACATATCATAAGTACGCAATTTTTATACACTTGTCTCGCTATCACGGGATCACCAACCGGAGTAGATACCTCGAAAGGTTTAATTGGCTCAGGTTTCACCCCAATACGACCAGCAACATATGGAGTAATATAAAAGAAAGTAGAACCCAGATCTATCAATGTATACACTTCATGGGAAAATATGGATAATGTACCTGTAACCATATCCGGGGAGGACTCAAGATCCTGTCGTCCGGCTAAAGCATACACACGGGGCTGAGAGACACCTGAGGTAGGTGCTCCCCCTCTGCCTCTACCTCGACCTGCTAACATCTGGGAGTCTTCCCTCTCGGGCGCACTGAAGATGCGCTAGCCACTGATCCCTCGGGCTAAACCCCAAATCTACCACTCATCGACAGGAAATCTCGCATCATGTGCCCAATTCGGCCGTAGGCATAACAAGCATCCGAACCCTGGCGACACCGTCCGGAATGTAGCCTACCGCACTAGATGCATTGCGGTACTGGGGGCCTCCTCTGGCTATAATCACCCCCAAACTGGGAACTCGAAGCTCTCGAGCTCTGACCCTGTACTGAAGGAAATGAGTGATCAAATCTCCTACCCGTAAATCGAGGAGGTGCACTGGTCACCGACTGGCCTAAGTGTCTGGGATGTGTCTGCCTTGATCCCTCTCTATAATCACTGCCTGCCCCCCAGATCTGGCCCGCTTGCTTTGCCTTCTATCAATATCACGATCACCCCTTTGTGGTTGCTGTCGTCCATCTAAATTCTGGGTGTGGGCTTGTATCCGGGAAATATCCATCCCTTCTTGCAACGAGGCCAACAAGCAATCCTTGAATAGATGTGGCCATAAGCCACTCACATACCTGTGTACCCTATCTCCCATCTCGGCCACCATAGTTGGGGCATATCTAGCCAAGGAATTAAATTGAAGACTATACTCCCGGGCACTCATGTTTCCTTGCATCAGATTTAAGAACCTATCCGCTCTAGCCCGGCGGACCTCAGGTGGCAAATAGTGACGGATGAAAGCATCTACAAATTCTTGCCACATCGGAGGAGGCACATTATCTTTTCTCGATGCTATCCAGTTATTATACCACAATACTGCCACATCTCGGAGTCTATATGATGCCAACTCCACGGATTCAGTCTCGGAGGCATGAATAATCCTCAAGGTTCTCGGCATCTCATCAATAAAGCCTTGTGGGTCTTCATCCGGCTTTGACCCGAAAAACTCCGGAGGATTCAAACTCATGAAATCACGGGCCTTGGTACTAGTTGCCCGATCACTTGAGCTCGTATTCTGCCGCTGTGCCTGTGCGGCAACCAACTGTGTAAATAAGTGAATAGCTTCAGTCATTTGTTGACCCGAAGTAGCTGGTGGAGGAACTGGAGGCATAGGAGCTGGAGCTGAAGCCCCTTCTTTTTCCTCGGTAATGGGTGGAGTAGAAGAAGCATTAAATGGAGCCTCATTATGTGATTCACCCTCATCTACATTCATTGGCGGCTCTCTTTCTGCTCGCCTTTTCAACGTAGTCTTGCCCTTCTAGGCGGCTTTAGCCTTTCCCTTTAGCGGCATTTCTGAAATCACAACACAATATTAGGGAGGATAAAATCTTATACACGCGTCTATCGCATGATCTCATAAGAAGAAAATGGTCATTTTTCCTAAATGCCCCGTAGCCTCCTGTTTATTAGTGTTTATTAGTGTGGTGCGCAACACACCATAAAAAAGACACTACTAGACATGACTCGTAGACACTTCCTATGACTGAACCGCTCTGATACAACGTTTGTTACGACGCGATTAGGGGCCGCAACGGGTACCCAGGATTAACCATCGAGCACCGCTCGTTCTATTACTCATCATACTCATTTAATGCTCTTTTATCAAATTTATACTCAAATCATAAGAAAAATCATTTTCTATTTGAGAACATAAATACTTTTGTATACACAAGCCTCTCGGCTATCAAAATGATAATATACACATAGATACATATATACAGTAGTGACTTTATGAGACCATATGACCCACACTGCGCATCTACGAGCCTCTACTGGAGCGCTAGACAAGACGGGATAGGACCCCGTCTTGCCCAAAACATACATATACATATATACAAAGAGAAAAATCAATGGCACCTCCGGAAAATGGAGTCCTCTTCAAATCAGCTAATAGCTCCTACGAGTCTGGATCAAGCTCACCTCCCTGTTTACCTGTGGGCATGAACACAGCGTCCAAAGAAAACGGACGTCAGTACGAACATTGTACTGAGTATGAGAGGCATAATCAATAATAGTACGTCAATGAGATAAATGAAGCATCAATGACTGTCACTTATAAAAGAAATAGCACATGCTGACTTACTTCATATCCATCATCATATCATATATGTATAAATGTATAATCTTCCCGTCCATATGGGTACGGTGTGATAATGTATAAGCTGTCCGTCCATATAGGTACGGTGTCATAATAATAAACCTGTGTCTAGGCCTTCCGCGTCAGGGGTATAAGCTACCCACTATAGTGGTGTGTATGTCTGCCCATCCATATAGGCACGGTGTAATATCATATCATCATATACTCATCGTAATTCAACATTTTCATACATAGCATAGGCATATTATAACTTACTTTATTGATCATTTTATAGAACTATCATGACTTAGCATCGTTATACATTTATCAATGGAACATACATTAGAACTTGAAGGCATCTATGGCTATGTCGGGGTGACATGAGGTCGTGAACCCCCGATTCCATTATGGAGCATTTATAAGTATTCTGCCTCACCGTGAAGGAAATAGTATATAAGGTGAGTGTATACAATAAATGACATCCTTAACTGTATGGTACTCTGCCTCACCTTGAAAGAAACAACATATAAAGTGAGTGGATACAATGAATGACATCATTAGCCTTATGGTATTCTGCCTCACCTTGAAGGAAATAATGTATGAGGTAAGTGTATACAACGTACGACATCATTAGCGTTATAGGAGTATCATATCATGAACTCTAAAATCTTTATACTTAACTCATCATCATCATTATCGAACTCATAACACATTTCTTATCTCATTTGGCTATTCATGATCATAGACTCTTGGCTTTCCAGGATATAGAGAGTTTGTAGAGAAGAAGGAAAATCATACAATAGGATTCATGCCATAGAATTAAAGGAATAGCCTCACATACCTTTGTCATTTAACTACTCTATTGAAGAATTCGCATTAACATTAGCTAATTGACTTCTTAAACGTGCGTACTAAAGCTAAAGAAAATTAGGCAGTATTTCCTTTTGTTTATATGATTTCCTCCATATTCCATATCAACTCCCAAACATCCGTAACATCATTCATAATATCATAAATAACAATCATCATATATCTACATTATCCACATTTCACAATTTCACTTCAATTTCCCCATAATCATGGTCATAATTCACTATTACGTTCTTTCACGTACAATGCTCATTCCATGTTCTAAATGTAATTCATAATCTACTTACAATCACAACATACCGATATTCATGATTCATTCCAAATTACTACTCAACAATAGTACTATTCCCACATTTATGACCCATTTTCTATATTCTTCCACAATCCAAGTGTTTTAACTTTTCAATATCTTAAACATCATGAAAATATCATAAAACTTACCTTAGATATTGTAGGAACAATCCTTTAGTATCAATACTCTTCTTGCACCAAAAACCCTAACTCACTTCCTTTGAAATTTCTTGGCTTAGATGACTTTAATGGGTTTCATACTCTTGATTCTTGTTGGTTTGATGAAGTTGATCATCAATTTCCTTTGAATTCTTGTGGATGAAATATGTGGAACCTTCTAGAGGTCTTAAGAGAGATGAAGGAATGTGGGGAATGAATTTAATGAAGTGGGAACACATTTATATAATCAAAACTTATTCAACTCGTCGGGACTTCCACGGACACTTTCACGGTCCGTGAAACATTGTATGGTTCGTGGAACTGGTCGTGGATCACCACCAGAAGAACATCATCTCTGCTAGGTATTCCACGGACCAGTATACGGTCCGTGGAAGGTTTCACGGTGCGTGAAAGGGGTCGTGGAACTCACAGCTTTTTCCGAAGTTGTCCGCGTCGTTTCGTTTGATCTCCAATCCTTATAGAACCTTCTTAACACCTGTTTAATGCTTCATTAATGATCTAAACATCCCGATAAATCGTCCTCAAAACCTTACCAAACACTCCTTAACACAATAATTTACGGAACCTTTCCTAAACCTCACTCATACTCCACTTGTCCGTATCAATTCTTATATCATCAATTCATATAACTTCAAGATCTTAACGTACGCTTTCTAAGAACACTAAACATTCATCTTATAGTGTTAAGAACTTCATGTGAACCTTAAGGTCGCGTTGGTTCATTCACTATGCGACGACATGAAATTTCCAAGGTGTAACATGTCGCTAATGAAGTGTGTCATGATATTTGGCAAAAAGGGTAAGCTTAGTCCCCGGTACATTGGACCATATGAGATTGTACGCAAGGTAGGCCAAGTGGCTTATGAATTAGACCTACCTGCGGATTTGGAGTCAGTCCATCTAGTTTTCCATGTATCGATGCTTCGTAAGTGTATTGGAGATCCTTCTAGAATTGTGCCAATAGATTATGTCCAAGTTACTAAACAATTGTCTTATGAAGAAATCTCCATTGCCATTTTAGATAGGAAAGTACGAAAGCTCAGAACCAAAGAGGTAGCTTCAGTTAAAGTTTTATGGAAAAATAATAATAGAGAAGAAATGACTTCGGAAGCCGAAGAGGACATGAAGTCTAGGTACCCGCATTTATTTTCAACTTCAGAAGAGATTCAGGCAGAGACGCCATTAACCTCAGGTATGTAATGCTTTTCTTGATGTCTTAAGAGTCTGTCATTAGAGGACGAATGTTTCTAAGAGGGGGAGAATGTTACACCTCGTAGTTTCGTCCGTTGAGATTCGTTAGGCGTTAGTTGTCCTAATCGCGGAAACGGGAGTTACCTTAGGATATATGAGATTACATGTTCCCATATTATGGTTATGGGGGTTTAAGCCCACTAAATGAGCTATGGAAGGATTTAAGAACAAACAAAAAAGGAATGGAGTTTGTGGGAACTTTGGTAAAACTTTGAAATATTTTCGGACAGAATTTGGTCCAAATTGGTGGGGGCATATCTCCTAGAATATGAGAAGTTTTGGTGTGTTTCTTTTTTCAAATTTAATTTCATCGAGTCTAGTTTCCAACGCAACAAACAGCTCGTCAATGTGACGTCTGAGTAAAACGTTACGGCCATTCTACGATTGAATGTCTGAGCAGAAATTTCTGCGAACCATTTGACGCCCCGCAGGAATTTTGACGCCACGCAGAAAATTCTGCGGTCCGTCAAATCGACACAGCCCAGCGTCAAATGGTAACAGTGACCCATATTTGACTGGGCAGTTCTACGGACGATTTTGACGGTCCGTAGGAATTTATACGACCCGTCAAAATGGGCGCAGAATTGCCCGACGGAAGTTTAAGTTCCGCTTTATAAAATCCTTTTCACTTCATTTGGACATATTATTTTACCAAACCAGCTCCAAAGGCTCTCTAAAAACCCTCTCTTCCACTCCATAAACTAATCAAAGCCAAAATCCAAGAGAGATTAAATATCAATAAGCAAGAATCAAGATACCCATGTTCTAGAGGTCTTGCTAGGGTTAATAAACTCCAAAAATTCTTTGGATATTGAAGCTAGGGTTTTCATATAAGTTGATAGCTTGATCCAAAGCTCATTCTTATGAGATAAAAGGTTAGTTTTCATGCTTATTACATATTATCAAGAATGTTTATTTGTTGAACAACTTGGGTAGAAGGAAAAAGTGGAAGATTTGTTCTAAATGTAGTTTTTATGAGGCTTTTGAGTAGTAAGCTAACTTGAGTTATTATTCTTAGTATAATATGGGTATAATATTTCTATGGAAAGTAATAATGGTGATGAAGAAGCATTATATGAAAATGTGCTAAAATGGGTATGAAGTTGCTAGCATAAGTTTAATACAAGGATGAATTTTGAAGACTAGATTGAATGCGAATACTTGATTATGATATTGTGGATATTATTGTGGTTGTTTGGGAGTTGTTTTGAGATATAGTGGAAGTTGACGAAATAGGGGAAATGCTGCCTAATTTTCATTAGAACATGAATTTTTCTAGTTTAAAGTGAAGAGTGTCATTAAGGCTTAACCATGATATGAATCCTTCCAAATGTAGATTATTCAAGCTTCGACGGGGAACGTTAAATAGTTAAGGATAAAGAGAGGTATGTAAGGCTAACTCTTCTTTCATTAAGGCATGGTTCCCTTGCTATATGTATCCTTCCATGAGTTCAATTATATCTTCCAAATGACTCTATCTCTAAGGTTTCCAAAGCTTATGATTCTCGATATGTTCACGATTCTATTGCCTCTTTTATATAATAGTTGATCCTCTAAGGATAAATATAACAAAAATGATGATGTCAATGATGCGATGATACTCATGAACTCCTATATATACGGATTTATCTATGTATGACTATTATGTAACACCGAGCTTATATGGCCGGGTATGGCACCTATCGCGTGCACACCACTGCAGTTGGGTACGGATAACACTGAGCCTTGGTAGGGCCAGGTATGTATGACACTAAGCCTTGTCATGGCCGGGTATGTGAAGCCACCAACCTTCATGGTCGGGTACGCTATGGGTACGAATTTGTATATGAATATGGATACGAATATGTATATGAATATGGATAAGGATATGGATATTTGTATATGTATATATGTATGTACACGAGTACGCACTAGAAATGGAAGGTCCCTATGAAAGACAAGTAAGTAATTATGATGATGGCTCTACTACTCCTTGATTCCCTCATCCTATGCTATTTCTTGTCTTGTCTTGTATGCTCATATTATGATGTTGATTATGCTTTACATACTCAGTAAATTATTCGTACTGACGTCCTTTTGTTTGTGGATGCTGCGTCATGCCCGCAGGTGGACAGGGAGACAGGATAGATCCATAGACTTCTCACTCAGGGACTATATAGAGAAGCTCCATTTCATTCCGGAGCTACAGCTTTTGGTACTATTCTTTTGTGTACATACCCATGGGCAAGGCGGGGTCCTGTCCCGCCTATATGACGTGACATACTCTCCTTAGCGGCTCGTAGACTGTTGTATATGATTAGATGTCCTTAGCCTTGTCGGCTCATATTTTGTATGTCATTTTGATAGCCTCGTCCGCTTGTGTATATGGATATGGGCATTATTATTGATCATGATATAAATGTGTTGTTGCCCAACGAGATTAGAACTATTGATGTGTTATACCTCGTATATTTATACGTCGAATTATTCGCAAGCAAATCGAGTCAAGTTAAAGGCGGAATTATTTTCGGACACGAAATAAGAACCTTTAATTTTCAATTTTGATTATTACATAAATTGTTTATAAATTTTATTTAGTGTAAAAATATTATTATTGGAGATTAGGAATTAATTAATTGTGATTAGATTATTAAGTAAGAATTAGTGATTAATTTGATGAATTTAATTTAATTATGGGCCCCACCCATAAATTAGAAAAAAAATGATATGGTGACTCACCATGGAGGGGCACGTGCAAATTTGAGGGGCAGCCTATAAAAGTCTTATTTTGATGAATTGCTTCATCCAAACACTAAGCTAGATTAAGGGAAAATGAGGGAGAATTTGGCCATGGTAGGTTGGGGGTTGCTCACGGCCAGCTGGCTGTTTTTTTTTTTTTAAAAAAAAATTATTTCCAAGTTAATTTGCAAGTTCAAGGAGGTGATAGCAACGTTGGACATTGAATCGGGGAAGAAGAAATTGCAAAAATTGGAGCAATTAAGAGTAGAAATTCCTCCAAGAAAATTAAGGTAAGATTTTCTTGTTTTATGGTGTACTTGTGTTAATAGAGTTGTAATGGAGTTATTAAAATTGGATTGGACGAAATTGGAATTAAGAAAATGCATAAAATCGTTGTTATGCGAAATTGTGAGTTGAAAAGGGTTAAGAAGGATTGTTGGGCTGTTAGAATTGTTATGGGCTGGATTGTAAGAATTTTATATGTACATCGTAGTCGTAGGTATTTCTGTGTTGACAGGAGGACAATTAGAAATTTGGGATAGACGAATATATAGGGGAAGTGCTGCCGGATTTTCGTTAAATCTTTAGATAATAGAAAACCCTAAATGAGAATATATAAGCTGAAATATAGGTTCTATAAGAAATGGGATATAGATTTGTGGACTAGAGAATATAGTTACTAACGATAACGTTACTCTTTTATTAAATAGGCTAAAAGAGCGACGAGACGAACGGGTTGCGAATAGCCGCTAACAGGTATGTAAAGCCTGTCCCTTCTTTCTTTTGGCATGTCCTAGACGTAAGTGATGAATGATATGAGCTTTGGGGTAATTCCATTCATAAGTTCCGAATATGATTCATGATTCTTATTCACTTCTTGATGTTAGAGCTTTTAAAGTAGTTAAGCTACTGCCCTCGAGTTTTCTATATGTTGGATAGTATAATCGTATGTATAAGTTTCTATTCCTAAAGGCTCTATAATGACTAATGTCCTTAACTTTCATAAGCTATCTCGTATGGATTTGATACCTGTCTATGATCCCTAAGACTTTATTTGATATAGTTCATAATAATATTCAAAGAGCACTGAATATGACTATCATGCACTGAATACTTATCTATTGAGTCTCAAAAGATGATTTATATGCATATGGTTATTCACTACTCTACTCGTGCATAATGTTGTTACATGTTTCACCGAGTCCCGGGCCGGGTATGTTATCGTGCACAGTGTCACTGCATTACTCATTGAGTCCCTTACTAAAGGGTCGGGTATGGTATATGATGATATGATATATGATTATGGCACCGAGTCCCATGATGGGCCGGGTACGGTTTACGTGTACACGACTTTATTCACCGAGTCCTTTACTAGAGGGCCGGGTACGGTATATGATAATGATATGCATGATTTTGTCTCATAAGGCACAGGTACAATGACTTCTTGATTATTATATTTATCTCCTGGAATCTCTACTTCAGTTATGATCTTTCTTATTGTATTTCATGCTTTATATACTCAGTACATATCTCGTACTGACCCCCCTTTCCTCGGGGGGCTGCGTTTCATGCCCGCAGGTACAAACACTCGCTTTGGTGACCCGCCAGCTTAGGATTCCCATTCAGCTATCTTGGAGAGCTCCGTTGTTCCGGAGTCTAGACTTTTAGTTTGAATCTTATGATATATATATATATATATATATATATGTTATCCAGGGGTAGGACGGGGCCCTGTCCTGTCATATTTCGCTATTCGTACTCATAGAGGTCTGTAGACATATGTGTGGATTGTGTATGGGTTCTGTTCAGATGTGTCTATACGATGTGCTGTGGTATGATGTTCGTCTATAGTGGCAGCCTTGTCGGCTTGCATATGATATTGATATGTGATGGAAGCCTTATCGTCTTGCGTATTATTTCATGATATGATTAGTTTTGACTCCTTAGGAGACAGTGATCTGGAAGTATATACATATGTGACGATATTACGAACTTTGCAGTTCCTTTATAAGTTTCCGTATTGTCGTAGTTTTAGTGTGACTATATATGATAGGTACGTATACGGGTGTCCAGGTCAGGCACCAGTCGCGGCCTACTGGGTTGGGTCGTGACAACAGTGGTATCAGAGCAGTTCGTCCTCGGAGTGTCTACAGACCGTGTCTAGTAGAGTCTTGTTTATCGGTGTGTTGTGCACCACATCTATAAATTGGAAGCTACAGGAAATTCAAGATGTTACATTTCTTTCATATCTATGATCGTGCGATAGAGCCCAGCCATAGGAAATGAAATTCTTTATACTAACCTTTGATTCCAGCTGAAGAACGACATCGACAGAAGAAAGCGGCCGATGATATTGGCAATTACAAAGTACAGAGGTAAGTAACAGTGCAAAAGAAGCATGTTGGATAAGGTAAGAATATTGAAATATGATTGAAATGTAAAGTTGGAGGATGAAAGAGAAGGTGGATAGGAAGGTATAACAGAACAGATCGTTAAAGGATCAGGTACGTATCAAGGTGCGATATGTGAGGTAAGTCCCGACACCTTTATACTTTTTCTTTAAATTGGGAGCCCTGTGTGGCTATGATACGATATGATATATGCGTATAAATATTTTCCCTGTGAGGCATTGTTAGTATTTCCTGCGTGCAGGTTCTGGGATAGTAAGAAGTACAGAGGAAACTCTGCCCAAATTTTCCCAGAAATAGAAAAGAGACAATGAGATATAGGTTCATAATATGTTTTGAAGGTTGATACCGATAGGGTAAATTTATTATGTTGGACTAAAACTTTAAGAGATACCCTCCATGTCATCCGTAAGGGGCACCATTCTTACTTGAGCAGCAAAGTTTGGAATTCCTTTGGACGGACCCGAATACTGTCCAACCACATTTTTGCCTTAGAAAAAGCTTAGGGTGAAGGGAAAACCCGTCTAGCAATTAAGTTCCACTATTGGAAGAGTACAAAGCATACAACAAGTAGTTTGTGAACTAAATGGTTCGTTCACGACTCAAGAATGAACCTGGAGGTAAAGTATGCAAAATTTTCAAAGTGTGACTTCTGGCTGAATTCTATAACATTCATGGGCCATATTATTTCAGATGATGGTATCCGAGTCGACACTCAGAAAATTGAAGCTGTAAAAACTTGGCCAAGGCCTACGACGGCCACAGAAGTTCGTAGTTTCCTGGGTTTGGCAGGATATTCTAGAAGGTTCGTAGAGGGTTTTTCATCTATTTCTGCCCCATTGACAAAGCTAACTAAGAAGTCCGCTAAATTTCAGTGGGACGATGCATGTGAGCATAGTTTCCAAGAGTTGAAAGACAGGTTGACCTCAACTCCGATCTTAACACTCCAGAAGGGTCATATGGCTACGTGGTATACTGTGATGCGTCCGATGTTGGACTAGGATGAGTATTGATGCAGCACGGGAAAGTTATTGCATATGCTTTGAGACAATTGCGGAAACATGAGAAGAATTATCCAACTCATGATCTTGAACTAGCTGCGGTTATTCATGCCCTAAAAATATGGAGGCATTATTTATACGGGGTGCACGTTGATATCTATACATATCACAAGAGTCTCCAGTACATTTTTAAACAGAAGGAGCTGAATCTACGGTAGAGGCGGTGGTTATAATTATTAAAAGATTATGATGTTAATATTTTATACCACCCCGGGAAGGCGAATGTAGTAGCCGACGCCCTTAGCCGCCGATCGATGGGCAGTTTATGTGAAATCCCTCCGGAAAAGAAAGAGATGGTTCAAGAACTTCACCGACTAGCAAATTTGGGAGTGCGCATAATTGATTCGGGCAATGCCGAGACTAGTATAAATGATTCCACAATTCCATCCTTGGATATGGAAGTGAAAGAACGGCAGTGCGACGATCTGCAGTTATGTCGTTATAGAGACACATCTCATGGGAAAGAAAAATCTCCGTTTAAAGTTTCTATGGATGGAATTCTTAGATACCGAGGTAGGCTATGTGTGCCGGATGTGGCAAAATTACGCCAACGGATTCTAGAAGAAGCTCACTATTCTCGGTATTCTATTCATCTAGGTGCAACAAAAATGTATCGTGATCTCAAGATGATGTATTGGTGGGATGGCATGAAGAGAGACATAGCAGAATTCGTAGCACAATGTTCAAATTGCCAACAGGTAAAAGCTGAACATCAGAAGCCAGGGGGCTTGTAACAGGCAATAGAAATCCCTACTTGGAAATGGGAAGTGATTGTTATATCCCATATTTTGCACCCTCAGATAATTTGAGAAAATTGTGACTAGTAAGAGATAAGGCAATATTTTGATTTTATTTAATATATAAGTTGTTCATGAAAAATATTGATAAGGAAATATTGAGGAAGGCTAAGGGCAAAATTGAAAATTTGAAAAATAGTTTCGTGAATTACAAAAATTTGTCGTGAAATAAAATGGGCTTGGAATAAAAAGAAAAAACAATTTGGGCTTGAAAAATGGCCAAGAGTGGCCCGCCAACTTGGTATGGGCCAAGGCCCATATGAGAGTTAATATATCCCACTAAAAGATGATAAAATTCATCTTCAACCCAAAGAAAAATCAAGAAGCTTTGAGAGAAAAGAAGACCACCCCATTTTCAGCCAAGAACAAGAAAAAAAAGAAACAAATTTGAAGCCTTTCATCTTGATCCAAAAGATATAATCTTCTAGTATTCCTACTAATTCAAAGGTCCTCTTTAACGTGGTATAATTGTTGGAGCAAGAAGACTACTCTTTGTGGCAAGTCCAAGATTCTAGTCAAGTGGGAAGTTAAGGAAAAAGGTAAGAATTACTCTTCTTTTATATGTTATGGAAGGTTTATGTATGTTTTAGTATGTAGAAATGAATGAAAATCATGGAAATAAGGTGTGTGGTGTGTGGCCGTGCGGGTGTGTGTGTGTAGCCGTGTGGGTGTGTGTGTTGTATGGTGGAGAAGAGATGAATTAATTTACTTAGTATGTTAGTTGTGTTGTTGTGGACTTTATGATGCAAATGAAAGTTTAAGGGTTCAAGTTGGCATTGAAATTGGTTGTGGGTTGTTGTAGGAACTAATGTGATTTTAATATGATTTTATTTAATTATGAAAATGGATTTGCTAAAGTGTGAATTGTTGGTATAGTTCATGAATTTGGAAGAAGAAAATGTATTGTTGTTGTTTTTGTTGAATTTGAAAGGTTTCGGATAGTATGTTGGTTTGGCTGTTGGAATGTAAGGCGGATTGTTGAAGTGTTCGTGAATATTGTTTGAATGGTGGCGGGTTAGTACTTCCATATGTAGGCGATTATGAATTGAACGTAGATGGAAAGTCATCAACGTTTGTAGAAAGAAGTTGCTAATGCTAGTATGCGTTTTGAATCGATTGTGGATATTGTTAGAATAATTGTTGGTATTGTTGTTGATATTTTGGCCGAGTTAAATTCTCGGATTTGTTGTTGTATTTTTGGCCGAGTTGAATTCTCGTGGATGGTGGATTTACAGGGGAAATGCTGCCGAAATTTCTGTAAATAAAGTGTTGGTTTAGAATTGGACTCTTAAGCGTTTATGGCTAATGTTTGGTATGTACGAATATTGTTGTAGATCTTGCGAGCCAAAGACTCAAATTAGGATTTGCGTAGAAAGCGGGCAAGGTATGTAAGGCCTACCCTTTTCTTCTTTGGCATGATCCTTATGAAATAAGTATATGACGTATTTGTATGACTTCAGAAAGATTCTTATTCTTAGAGCCATTAGGATGGCTACCGTTCTTGATTTACCATAAGTTGTTCTGTATGGTTTTGCTATGTATCTATGATGTCCGATGATGTGTATCTATGATGTCCGATGACGTGTATCTATGATGTCTGAAGTTTGGCCAATACGTTTCCGAATGGCATTTGAGAAACAATGATATGACTATAGTTTTAACCTTCCAAATGTTAACACATTTGATTATTCCATCGAGCCTCTGATATGTTTTGATACGTACATACAGTTCCAAAAACTCTATTTGATTCGATTCATAACGATATCCGAAGGCACTTGACATGATTATGGCTCTAATTTCCCAAAAATGGCTCCTGAAATGCTTATAGAGCGTTCTGTACTTCAAACGCTCGTAACTTTCTTATCCTAAGTCGGATTGACCCGAAACTTGTTTCTGAGCCTTCAGGGGTCGGTGAGTATACTTGTCCATCGAGTCTTAGAATTGATTTATATACTTATGGTTCTCCATAATCCGCTCGTGCGTGCTACTATCATGTCGACCGCCGAGCCTTGGGCCGGCTATATCATTGTGTGCACTATGTTATACTCGCCACTAACATGTTATGTTATATATGGATCGGAGCCGACGCCTCGGCAACATGATATGTTCGGTTTTCTGTATATATATGAACAAGATATGTTTTTTTTTCAAAGGAAGTATTACTGTGGATATGTATATGTTAGATGTATGGATCGGGCTGCACGTTCCGCAGCAGTATAATATATGTATGGATCGGGCTACACGTTCCGCAGCAGTATAATATATATATATATGGATCGGGCTGCACGTTCCGCAGCAGTATAATATATATATGGATCGGGTTGCACGTTCCACAGCAGTATAATATGTATGTATGGATCGGGCTGCACGTTCCGCAGCAGTATAATATATTTATGGATCGGGCTGCACGTTCCGCAGCAGTATAGTATAAATATGGATCGGGCCGAACGTTCCTCGGTAGTATATATTATATATATGGATCGGGCCGAACGTTCCTCGGCAGTATATATTATATTTATGGATCGGGCCAAACGTTTCTCGGCAGTATTTGTTATGTATATATATATATGGATCGGGCCGTACGTTCCTCAGCACTATCATATTCGTATGGATCGGTTACATGTATATGTATATGGAGACATATGATGTCAGCACGTATGATCTGTGTTTGGAAAGTAAGTATGTTGGTACTCTGGAAGATTCACTCATTTTCTATACTTTTCTGACACATGACATCGGTAAGCATGATGTACGTTTGGAAAATAAGCACGTTAGTATTCTGATTAATGTACTTACTTTCTTGTACCGTTGTTCCGGATATGTTTCTATTTTCTGTATTCCATGCCTTACATACTCGGTACATATTCCGTACTGACCCCCTTTCTTCGGGGGCTGCGTTTCATGCCGCGCAGGTACACCCAGATGAGTTGAAGCTATTATAGAAGATGTTCCAGCGGAGTTGGCAGGCTCCACTTGTTCCTGGAGTGCTGCCGAGTCAGAGTACATGTTCTATGATGTCTGATTAATGTTAGAGACTTTGCAGACAGAGTCGTGGGTATTGGTTGTCAGTTCTGTAAGCGGCTCCATCAGCCGATGTGTCATTTGTGTTATGATATAAATTCTATATGATTATGAATTTTGGTTTGATCTGAGAATAACGGAAAGAATATTTCTGAAAGTATTACTATGTATTTCATTCTATATGATTTAAAAGTCCGACAAGAGTATGTATGTGATAAGAGTCAGAGGGTTCGCTCGGCTCCGAATATGGGGTCGGGTGCCCATCACACCCTAGTAAGGTTAGGGTGTGACAGTGATAAGTATGGATTTCATCGTGGGATTACCCCGTTCCCGTGGAAGGTATGACTCTATATGGGTGATCGTGGATAGGCTGACGAAAGCAGCGCATTTTCTTCCAGTCAAGACCACGTACTCAGCAGAAGACTATGCAAGGTTGTATCTCAAAGAAATTGTGCGACTCCATGGAATCCCATTATCTATCATCACAGACAGAGGGGCACAGTTTATAGCCAAATTTTTTATATCCTTTCAAGAAGGTCTAGGCACTCAAGTGAAGCTTAGCACGGCATTTCATCCACAGACTGACGGACAAGCCGAGCGTACTATTCAGACCCTGGAGGATATGTTACGAGCATGTGTGCTGGATTTTGGTGGAAGTTGGGACGATCATTTGCCGCTAATTGAATTTGCATATAACAACAGCTATCATTCTAGTATACAAATGGCTCCATATGAAGCTTTATATAGAAAGAGATGTAGATCTTCAATCGGATGGTTCGAAATAGGAGAAGCACAACTAGTGGGCCCTGAATTGATCCAACAGGCAATAGAAAAAGTCAAGGTGATCCAAGGTCGGTTGTTGACAGCTCAAAGTCGCCAAAAGTCCTATGCGAACAATCGCCGACGAGACTTGGAATTTCAAGCCGGTGATTGGGTGTTCTTGAAAGTGTCGCCAATGAAAGGGGTGATGAGATTTGGTAAGAAAGGGAAGCAAAGTCCCAGATACATTGGACCCTACAAAATCATCCGCAAGGTGGATCAGGTAGCCTATGAATTGGATTTGCCTTCGGAGCTTGATTCAGTCCATCCAGTCTTCCACGTTTCGATGCTCCGCAAGTGTGTTGGAGACCCCACCAAGATTTTCCCGGTAGCCAATGTGCAAATAACGGAAAAGCTAACCTATGAAGAAGTACCTATTGCCATCCTAGATAGGCAAGTGTGCAAGCTTCTAAATAAAGAGGTAGCGTCAGTCAAAGTATTGTGGCGAAATAACAACCGGGTAGAAATGACTTGGGAAGCAGAAGAGTGCATGAAATCCAAGTACCCATACTTATTCCAACCCCCGGGAGAGATCCAAGACGAAACGCCGACGATATGAGGTATGTACGCTTCATTTTTATGCTTTTGGTCGTGTGTGGCCACGGATGTGTTGATATTGTGATGTAGCCCTGTGAGGCGATGATATTATGGGTTGTTTTGACAGGTTGGTAGTGTCAAATTACAGGGAAAACTCTGGTGGAATTTTTGTAGAATCCCGAGTGTTTAACATTCGAGGACGAATGTTCCAAAAAGGGGGGAAGGGTGTTACACCTCGGAAATTTTTCGTGAGCCAACAATGAAAAGAACAACGAAGGGCATTAGTGTGCGATGTTTTACTAAGTAGGGAATGACTATTTATGAACTTTGGAATTAAGAAAGTTGCAGAATTTCATTTCAGCCAGTGGTCGTAAAGTGGAATACGGCCCGTAAAGTGATTTACGGACCGTGAAGTGCCATCGTCCTTCAACATTTCAAAAATTTCAAATTTCTGTCAAATGCTTCGAATGGTTAAAAATGACTTGGAATACGGATCGTAAATTGAAATACGGCCCGTAAATTGAGTCGTAAACCGCCATGATCTTCAACCAACCTTTCTGTTTCTGATATGCTTAAATACGGCCGTGGGGGACAGACTGTAAACCAGTATACGACCCGTAAAGTTGGGTTTACGACCACTGTGCATTTCAACCACTGGTCATAAAAATCATATTTTAGCTATTAAAAAGGAGGGACCCAAGTTCATTTTCTCATTTCATCTTCATGAAATTTCTCCCTAGAAATCTCTAGAACACTCCAAGCACTTCAACCACAAGAATACCAAGGAAATCAATGATCATCAACACCAAATCTATGAAACAAAGTGTATGAAACCTAATTGGAAGTCATCTCCTTCAAGAAATTCCAAAAGAGGTGAAGAAGGGTTTTGGTGCTAAAGGAGTGATTCCACTCTAGGATTGTTCCACCATCATCTAAGGTATGTTTCATGACTTTATCATGTTATTTAAGGTATTAGAAAGCTAAGATGCTTGAAATGTAGAAGAACATAGAAAATGGGTCATTACTGAGAGAATAGTGTCATAATTGAATGATAGTTGAATGGAATCATGAACGTTGATATGTTGTAATGATGAATACATTATAAGTGGCGTATAGACCATGGAATAGGTGTGAAGTAAGCACAAATTATGATGATGAGCTAAAACCATTAAATGTGGAGAAATTGGAGAAAAATGGTGGATTTTGCTAAATATAGATAAGTGATGAATGTTGATACGATATTGTGAGTGTTGTTGTATTTGTTTGGGAGTTGAAATAGAACATGAGAAAAGTAGTAGAAACAAAGGAAACGCTGCCCAATTTTCTCTAGAAATAACGATGCGTTCTTATGGTCGATTGACTAACTATAATGCGTATTCTCTCGTGAAGGTAGCAACGTGATATTGAAGGAGAACAAGTGAACGATAGCTTAACTAAGCGACAAAGGTATGTGAGACTAATCCTTTTCTTTCTATGGCATGAATTCCATGATATGAGTCTTCTTCCTCTCCATGATTCTCCTATATTCCGGAAAGCCAAGAGCTTAAGATCATGAATATCTATATGAGTCAAGAGATATGATATGATGTTCCTATAAAGTAAATGATGTCGCCCATTTTATACACTCACCTTACATACTAATCCCTTCAAGGTGAGGCAGAATGTTCATGAATGCCCATAATGGAATCGAGGGTTCACGACCTTACGTCACCTCGATAAAATACACTTGTTCTAGAGTCCCTATGCATGCACAATGGTGAGCATATTTTGATAAGCATATTATTATAAGCATTTCATAATGAGCATGTCATAATCATATTACACCGGGCCTAGTTGGCCGGGCAGTCACCGCGAAAGCGGGCAGCTATACGATACACCATGGCCAGTTGGCATAGGCAGACACCACTAGTGGGCGGCATGAGATGGTACCCCGGACGCGGGAGGCCTGGATGCGGGCTAATGTTACTGATTATCACACCGCACCTATATGGTCGGTTATATATATATATATATATATATATATATATATATATATATATATATATATATATATGATATGCATACATGAGATGATGATAAGCATAAAAGTAAGTCAGCATGCATTACTTTTCATACGATTCCTAGCGAGGTACAGTTGCTCCATACTTGATGCTCCCTTATTTTCTTGATGTGTTGTTATTGTTCACGCCTCTCATACTCAGTACAACATTCGTACTGACGTCCGTTTTCTTTGGACGCTGTGTTCATGCCCACAGGTAGACAGAGAGGTGAGCTCGATCTGGATTCTTAGGAGCTGTCAGCTGATTGAAAGCACTCCATTGTTCGGAGGTGCTTATGATTATTCTTTTGGTACATATGTATATTTTGGGCATGACGGAGTCTTGTTCTGTCTACATGTATAGTATGTCAGTAGAGGCTCGTAGATGCGTAGTGTGGGTTAGATGGTTTCACAAGTCTACTACGGTATGCATAAATATATTACATATATTATTTTGATAGTCTACTGAGGCATTTATATATATATATATATATATGTGTGTAGACTAATTGTGCTTTCCACCGAAAAATGATTGTCATGCGATTATGAATTTGTGAATGATAAAGAAGCGTAAATGACTATGATAAGTGAGGGAATAAGGGGTGCTCGGTGGTCAGGCTCGGGTACCCCAGCCGGGTCGTGACAGGCTCCTAGGAATCTGTACTATCTCCCCCTCTACCTGTGGGCATGAACACAACGTCCACAGGAAAAGACGTCAGTACGAGTAATGTACCGAGTATGTAAGGCATAAACAGTATTATAATAAGACATATGGAACATAACATGAGATAGGGGAATAACCTGTACATCAGGATGCCTCTTAGGGCGGATACCATGCATGGTTAGCTTTCTTTGAAAAACATTTCTCATGCATGTATACATAAAATAGAATTGCTGCAAAACGTGCAGCTCGATCCATAAACATATAACAGTGCTGAGGAACGACGGCCCGATCCATTTAACCATATACCCACGTCCGGGCATCCCGCGTCTGGGACGATATCATAGTATACCAGCTGATGTGGTGGCTATGCGTCTATAGCGCCTCGCCCTTTTCCCATAACCCCATTTATATATATATATATATATATATATATATATATATATATATATATATATTATAGCATAAGTAACATGCATGAGAGCCCAAAGAAAGCTATAACTCTATCGGAGTGACGTAAGGTCGGTAACCTCCGATCAATTTATAGAGTAAGCCTCATCGCTCTATCTCACCTTGAAGGAACAACTATTATAAGGTGAGACCAACAACAATGAATAAAATTAAGAAAGTCAAGAAAATTGCTCAATATTCTCACATCATCATTGATCTCATAACTTGAGACTTTTACTCATAAGATCACCATCATCATAATATTCATAGTAAATATTCTCATCTTTGACCTCATCATTATCATGGTGAAAACATATCCATCGTTGTTGTCATAAAAGCTTACGGAATCATAAATCTCTTATTTGAAAAATACGGACATTTTGAAAAGCATTTATGGATTATCAGGAAAGGAGTCATGCCTTTGAATCATAAACTTCTAACTTGAAAACAAGGCTGTTATGGAAGCATTTATGGGGTCATAACATATGAATCATGCCTTTGAAAGAAAGGACGAGCCTTAACATAACTGAAATTTCACGTTGCGGCTTTTCCGCCTATTTCCGGTCTCGCAATCTACCTATAAGACCATTCATACTATGGTTAGGCTCACCGTTATATACTTATCCTAAATGTTCAAATTAAACCTCCTTAAAATCTGCTGAAATTTGGGCAGCATCTCCCCTGTTTATATGCCTAACCCGAATTCATAATTTAACAACCAGCAACAACAACAACAATACCAACATCAATCATAATATTCTCCATACCAAAATACTCCATAAACATCTCATTTGGGGTTTATCCCATATTTCCACCAACAAAACCACCATACGGCTATTTTGACGGTTTTATCTCTATAAACAAACCAAAATTAACATTAATAATAAGAAATTATTGCCTCTCTCCAAATAATATTGTTGTATATTCACATTTTCCAACCTTGAATTGAACCAACCACGTCGCTACACGATTATGTAATCACAACTATACGCTGTCTTGATCGGAATTCGGGAATTATAGCTGGTTTAGGCTTAAAATTTGGCTTGGGGAGTTGGGTGAAATATGTAGAATTTTGGAGAAGGTTTGGGGTGTTTGATGAAGAAAATAAAGGGTAAGCCCCTTTTTATAACGGTCCAGGTTCTGCCTGGCCCGACTTAAAATTCCTTCAGCACGTTCGCACAGGCTTAATTTTTTTGCCCACAGGTTCGTTCAGTAAAAAGGTCATAACTCTTGATCCCTCAATGGTGTGAGGTCCCACAACCTATGGTTGGAAATCTAATTCAATTATCTACAACTTTGATTTTTGGTGTCTTTCCAAATTCCAAAATTATAATGGCGTTTTGGCCTCTTCAATTCAGATCATCCGAAAATGTATCCTGAAATCGTCCTTTTGAAGAGCTTATGCCCATATTTGGCTTAAGGGTCCTTAGTAATTGCTCGACTTCCCATGTACTACTCATATATCTCTTCATATTTCTTTTGTAAAACCCGGCATGTGGGCCCCGCCTTAACTTACGGTTACGAGGGCTATTCATCAAGTAACATACTAACTGATTTACACCACACGGTCTCCAAATGTCATATGTATATTATTATTACACTCTTGTAATATAACCTTCATCCCTAACCCGAGCCTTAAAATTTCTCAGCGCGTTCGGGCCCCGTGGTGGCGCGTTCGCGCTGTGTTGGCCCTTGGCCTTTTGCGCGTTCGCGCCACTCCCAGGCGTGTTCGCGCAGACCATTTTCTTGGCATGCCAGCTGACTTGTAACGTCCATATATCCTTACCCCGATGTCCTATTGAGGAGCGGTTTGTTGCTCCCGAACTTCATTTTAGACTTTTGTTTCACTTCCAAACTCTTAATATACTAAAAGATATTATTTCTCTCAGTTAGACCAAACATTTCGTACCAAACCTTGCCCAACATTCCTTCGAAGCCTGAGAATCTTAATATCCTTAGTTCACTTGTTTTCTAATCCTTCTATAACCTGTTATGTGAACTTGAACTCTTATAATTATAAAACGAGCACCTATGATCTTGCATCTTCTCGACAATAACTCTGATGTCTGCAATTGAATAGCTAACACCTAATGAATAAACCAACGTACAGAAACTATAGGGTGTAACATTCCTTCCCTCTTAAAAACATTCGTCCTCGAATGTTAAGCTCTTAGGAGTTCCACGAAAATTTCGCCGGAATTTCCCTTATAACTAGACCACTATCATCCTATCACAACGTCCCAATATATACAGTGCCTCACTGTTACACCCCGTACTTCTGGAGAAGCACTTGTCAAATTTAAGCATAGGTATGTTGAGCTATGGCTGAGCAAGAAAACTTTGGTATATAAGGAGCGAAGCATTATTATGTATATTTTACGAGTAAAGGATGTAAATAAGGAATACTGGAAGGTCTTACAAGGAAGTGAGTGGAAGAAATTAAGTAGTATGACTTTGGAGAAAAGATGGGCAAGGTTTCGTATGATGATTTTGGGTCAACTTTGGAACGGTATATATCCTAGTATATTAGGAGTTTTAAGGTGTTTCGTAGTAGAGAATTATGGACGTTACAAGTTAGGCTGACAGAGCATAAAGGCGTGCTATAGTAACCGACTTGCTACAGTACTGCTACAATGACCCCGACCCAACTTTTGAACCTTATAAAAGGGGCAAAACCCTATTTCATTCACCAAAAATAATCAGATTTTAGGCTCAGCACACATAAAGGGCAATTATGTCATAAAAATTGAGGGTTTGAGTGATATTCAAGTGGCGGAGTATTAACCGAAGCTCGCATAATGCATAGATGTGATTCTATGTATGGTTTTGCGGTGGATTCAAGGTGGATGTTAAAGATATTGCTGTTTTAACAAAATTAAGATTTGCGAGCGCGAAAAGTAGAAATTGGGCCAATAGATAAGCTTCAAGGTGTGTTAAGGCTTTCCCTTTCTTTCCTTTTGGCATGATCCTATCATATGAGCGAACAACGAGTAAACGAGCTTTCATATTACATTACTCTTAGAAGAACTAGGAGTAATTCGGCCTTTGATATTCCTTTACCCCTCTTATAATTGTCCCTTCTGTTCATGGGTCCTGAGAATTTGTATGATAATAATGTTAGTTCATACTTATGCATTGCATTCATATATATATATATATATATATATATATATATATATATATATATATATATATATATGCATGTTGACCCGTGACCAGAATGTGTTATATACGCGTATATTATATGTATATAGGGTATGGGGAAAGGGCGAAGCGTTATATACGTATTACCACCTGATCAGCTGGTGCACAGTGATGATGATTATGATGCCGGAAGGGGCCATTACACTATTATGCTCGAAGGGGCCGTTATGCTATTATGCCCGAAGGGGCCTATATGATATATGGATCAGACCGCACGTTCCTCGAAACTGTTACATGATATGTGGATCGGGCCGTACGTTCCTCGGCACTATGACCTATGCATATCATATGCCCGCAGAGGCATTTTCAGTAGGCAGAGATATACAGATATGTTCAGGTAGTCAGACATATAGATGCATTCACAAAGACATGTTTAGATAATAAGACTTATAGATACGTTCAGTCAGTCAATTTAGCTTACGAGTTTAAGATTTTCTTTATGACTCCTATGTGTACGTTACTCTTATTCCTTACATACTTGGTACATTATCCATACTGACTCCCCTATTGTTCTGGGGGCTACGTTCATGCCCGCAAGTTTAGGTAGCCAGACTGACAGTCCAGCTCAGTAGGCCTTCCACTCAGCTACAATCAATACGCTCCACTTAGTTCGAAGTTGCAACCCTTTTTGGTATGTTATTTTGACATGTATATAAATGGAGATGACGGGGCCTTGTCCTGTCCTTTCTGTAGCTCTTGTTCCCTAGAGATCTGTAGATAGTTGTATGTAGTTGGGATGTTATGTAGCCTTATTGTCTCTCAGTTTTGTTGTTCAGCATACATGGCAGCCTCATCGGCTTTCTCAGTTGTGTATATTTTGGGTATGTGTGCCCATTTTAAATAAGATAGTCAGTATATATATATATATATATACATATATATCCATCCAGATTACGTCTTCGCCGGCTTGTTGGTATTATCTGTGCGCAGGTAGTCCTTAGCAGTGTATCAGATTTAGAGTGGTTTGCTTAAGTCTAGTTTGGCACCTAGTGCCGGTCACGCCGCACCAGATTTGGGGCGTGGCGAACTTGGTATCAGAGCAATTCTGTCCTAGGGTCGTCTACATACTGTGTCCAGTAGAGTCTTGTTTATGGGTGTGAAGCGTGCCATACTTATAAACAAGAGGTTACGGGCATTTAGGAATGATTGACCTTTCTTTCTCATCTTAGATCATGCCGTAGAGCTAAATTATAGGATGTGATGTACCTTATTCTAACCCTAAATGTTTTTATTGCGGATAAGCAGTTGATTATGACAGTCACGACCTGACTAGGGGCCGTGATGGGTACCCGGTGCTAACCACCGAGCACCGCTCGTTCCATTACTTATCATACTCATTTATCAAATTTATACTCAAATCATAAGAAGATCATTTTCCATTTGATAACATAAATACCATTATAGACATAAGCCTTTAGGCTATCAAAATAATATATGTATATATATACATAATGGCAACCTCGTGTGACGAAATAACCCAGACTGCGTATCTACGAGCCTCTACTGGAGTGCTAGACATAGGGACGGGACAGGACCCCGTCGTGCCTAAAATATACAATTATACACAAAAGAACAATCAAGCATCTCCGGAACAATGGAGTGCTCTAAATCAGCTAACAGCTCTTACGAGTCTGGATCAACCTCACTTTCCTGTCTACCTGTGGGCATAAACACAGCGTCCAAAGAAAACGGACATCAGTACGAACATTGTACTGAGTATGTAAGACAAGAATGAAATAAATATAATAGAAGGATCATGAGCCATAAGAGAAAGATATAACCTGCATGACTTTCATAGGTGAATACATTTCGTACACATATCGTATATTTATATAATCATGGTACATACATCATCCCATTACATATATCATCACATCGTAATCCTCATCATTAACCCGTGTCCGGGTAACCATCATATGCCGCCCACTAGTGGTGATCATGCCTAGCCCTCTAGGCTCGGTGTAAACATAGCAGCCCGCCTTAGCGGTGCCATGCCCGGCCATTGAGGCCCGATGGAATCATATGTAGCCCGCCTTAGCGGTGACATGCCCGGCCAATTTGGCGCGGTGGAATCATATCATCATATAATCAATCACAAATTCATCATTTTTACACATCTCATAGGCATAACATAATCTTACATTATTTATCGTCTCATAGACCTACCATGACTCAGCATCATTATACATTTATCATTAAGATCATACATTAGATTTTGAAGGCAACTATGGCTATGTCGGGGTGACATAAGGTCGTGAGCCCCCGATTATATTATGGAGTAATCATCAACATCATATCTCACCTTGAAGGAACTAACAATTTAAGGTGAGTGTGCGCAAAGAGAAGCATCGATGAAACCATACTTAGAATTATTAGTTTTGTGGACACTTTTTAAAAAAATAGGATTTCTCATACTTATGTTCATCATCATCATTATCATGCTCGTATCGTACTTCCTTTCTCAATCAAGTGCGCATGTAGTTTGGTGTATTTACGGACTCATAGTCTCCATCGTATAGGATGATCATGGAAAACATGAAAGATTCATGCCTTTGAAGGAAGGGATTAGCCTTACATACCTTTTTTCGTTTAACTAGTTTATCGCTTGCTTTCTCTCCTTCAAAGCCCACGTTTCTACCTTCAAGAGAATTCGCATTAACATTAGTTAATCGGCTATAAGAACGTGTTACTATTTCTATGAAAAATTGGGCAGCATTTACTCTGTATCTACTACTTTTCCCATTTTGTATATCAACTCCCAAACATTCATAACAACATTCACAATATCGCAAACAACAATCATCATTTATCTACATTTACCACAATTCACCATTTCCCTTCAATTTCTCCACAATTATGGTTATATCTCCTTATCGCGTTTTCTCATATATCATACCTATTCCATTGTATAAATGTCATTTATAACATATTCACAATCACAACATACCAACATTCATAATTTATCCCAAACTATTGTTCAACAATGATACTATTCACTCATTCATGACCCATTTCCTATGTCTTTCTACCATTCAAGTGTCTTAACCTTTCAATACCTTAAAAAACATGGAATAATCATAAAACTCACCTTAGATGATGGATGAACAACCTTTGAGTAGAATTTCTCTTCTTGCACTAAAACCCTAACTCACTTCCCTTGATATTTCTTGGTGTAGATGAACTTTTGCTAGGTTTCACACACTTGTTTTCACAGATTTGGGGTAGTTGATCTTGGTTTTCCCTTGAATCCTTGTGGATGAATAGTGCAGAAGGTTCTAGAGGTTTCTTCGTGTGTGGAGGAGTGAGATGAAATGAAATATAATGAAGGGAAAGTCCTTATATGAAATCATGAAAGTTGTCCCGACCGAGACATACGAACCAACATACGGTCTGTACATGTTATACGGGCCGTATGTATGGCCATTTGTTTGGTCCAGTAGGTGATGTCCCCATTGGCTAAATATACAGCCTAACATATGGCCAGTATATTTTATACGGTTCGTATGTTGGGCCGTATAGTGCCCAGTTGTTCCGATTTCGTTCTCGTCGACTCGTTTGATCTCCAATCCTTATGGAACCTTATTGACAGTTGTTTAGCACCTCAATACCAATCTAAGGGATGTTATCACTCTTCTCTAAGACGTCATTATGCCATCACTAATTCGTTGCTCATAATTCTTACCCGATGCACGACATATCCTTTGCCTTCCTTGATAATGCTTTTTCTTTTTCGTTAATTGTTTTTGAGTCTCGATTAGGGTCATCCAACGCCATTTCTTTCTTATCGAAACATCTCATACATCGTGCTCTCTGCTGGCCTATTAACTGTACGTTAACGGGGAGTTTTCCAAGGTGTAACATTCTTCCCCCCTTTTGGAACATTCGTCCTCGAATGTTAAACACTCTGGAATTCTACGAAAATTTTGCCAGAGTTTCCCCTGTAATATGGAACTACCATCCTATCAAAACAACCCATAATAATATTGCTTCACAGGGCCACAACACGATAGTAATGTAAATTGGCCACACAAGACAAAAAGCATGAAAAGTAAGCATACATACCTCATAATATTGGTGTTTCATCATGAATCTCTCCCGAGGGTTGAAATAAGTGCAGCTATGTGGATTTCATTTTGTCTTCCGCTTCCCAAGTCATTTCTTCTCGGTTGTTGTTTCGCCACAAGACTTTGACTGAAGCTACTTCCTTGTTTCGAAGTCTTCGCACTTGCCTGTCTAAAATGGTATTTCTTCATATGCTAGCTTTTCTGTCACTTTCACATCATCAATTGGAACAATCTTCGTAGGATCTGCAACACATTTGCAGAGCATTGAGACACGAAAGACTGGATGGACCGATTCAAGCTCTGAAGGCAAGTCTAATTCATAGGATACATGACCCACCTTGCGGATAATTTTATAGGGCCCAATGTATCTAGGACTTAACTTTCCTTTCTTGCCAAATCTCATCACCCCTTTCACTGGCGAAACTTTCAAGAATACCCAGTCAACAACCTGAAATTCCAGGTCTCGCTGGCGATTGTCCGCATAAGATTTCTGGCGACTTTGGGCTTTCAACAATCGAGCTCGGATCACCTTGACTTTTTCTACCGCTTGCTGAATCAATTCAGGGCCTATTAACTGTACTTCTCCTATTTCAAACCATCCGATTGGGGACCTACAATTTCTTTCATATAATGCTTCTACGGAGCTATTTGGATACTAGAATGGTAGCTGTTGTTATATGCAAACTCAATCAAAGGTAAATGATCATCCCAACTACCACCAAAGTCTAAAACACATGCCCTTAGCATATCCTCCAAGGTCTGTATAGTACTTTTGGCTTGTCCCATCCGTCTGCGGATGAAATGCTGTGCTAAGTTTCACTTGGGTACCTAGACCTTCTTGAAAGGATTTCCAGAACTTGGCTGTAAACTGTGCCCCTCTATCTGTGATAATGGATAGTGGAATACAATGAAATCGCACAATTTCTTTGAGATATAGCCTCGCATAATCTTTTGCTGAGTAGTAGTTTTAACCGGAAGAAAATGGGCTAATTTCATGAGTCTGTCCATAATCACCCGTATAGAATCATACTTGCCTCGGGAATGAGGTAACCCTACAATAAAATCCATATTGATCACTTCCCATTTCCAAGTAGGGATTTCCATCGTTTGCAATAATCCTCCTGGCTTTTGATGTTCGACTTTTACTTGCTGGCAATGTGGACACTGAGCAACAAATTCTGCTATGTCTCTCTTCATGCCATCCCACCAATATATCAATTTGAGATCCTGATACATCTTGGTTGCACCTGGGTGAATAGAATACCGAGAATAATGGGCTTCCTCTAGAATTCGACGGCGCAATTCTGCGACATTTGGAACACATAGCCTGCCTCGGTATCTAAGAATCCCATCCGTGGAAAAATCAAATGGGGACTTCTCTTTTTCATAAGATGTGTCTCTGTAGTGGCACAATTGAGGATCTTCATACTGACGCCCTTTCACCTCTATATGCAGAGATGAAACTATGGGATCATAAATGCCAATCCTTGCACTACCCGAATCAATTACACGTACTCCAAGATTAGCTAGTTGGTGGAGCTCATGAATTATCTCTTTCTTTTTCGGAGGAACTTCACATAAACTACCCATTGATCGGCAACTAAGCACGTCAGCCACTACATTTGCTTTTCCGGGGTGGTATAAAATATTCAGATCGTAATCTTTCAATAACTCTAACCACCGCCTATGCCGCAGATTTAACTCCATCTGTTTGAAAATGTACTGAAGACTCTAGTGATCTATATAGACATCAACGTGTACACCATATAAGTAATGTCTCAACATCTTTAATGCATGAATGACTGCATCCAATTCGAGATCATGAGTTGAATAGTTCTTTTCATGTTTCCGTAGCTGCCTCGAAGCATAAGCAATGAATTTACCGTGCTGCATTAACACACATCCTAACCCAATGCCGGAAGCATCACAGTACACCACATAACCATCTGGCCCTTCTGGAAGTGTTAAGACAGGAGCTACGATTAATATATCCTTCAACTCTTGGAAGCTGCGCTCACAAGCATCATTCCATTGAAATTTAGCCGACTTCTGGGTTAGCTTCGTCAATGGGGCTGAAATAGAGGAAAACCCCTCTACAAACCTTCTATAGTAACCCGCCGATCCCAGAAAACTGCAGACTTTTGTAGGCGTCGTAGGCCTTGTCCAAGTCTTCACAGCTTCAATTTTCTGAGTGTCGACTCGAATGCCATCATCTGAAATAACATGGCCCAAAAAGGTTACAGAATTCAGCCAAAACTCGCACTTTGAAAATTTTGCATATAATTCTCGGGCTCGAAGAATTCCAAGAACGATATGTAAATGATCTGCATGCTCTGATTCTGTGCGAGAGTATACCAGAATATCATCAATGAATACTATCACGAATAAATCCAAGAGTGGCCTGAAGACATTATTTATCAAATTCATGAACAGTGCCGGAGCATTAGTCACCCCAAACGACATCACCCGGAATTCATAGTGGCCATATCTCATTCTAAAAGCTGTTTTGGGAATATCTTCTTCTCTAACACTCACTTGATGATAACCCGACCTCAAGTCTATTTTAGAAAACCACTTGGAACCCTGTAGTTGATCAAATAAATCATCAATCCTTGGGAGAGGATATTTGTTCTTTATCGTCACCTTGTTCAACTACCTATAATCAATGCACATTCGTAGGGAACCATCTTTCTTTCTCACGAACAAGACTGGTGCTCCACACGGTGAAGAACTGGGTCTAATAAACCCCTTTTCGAGAAAATCTTTCAACTGCGCCGTTAGCTCTTTCAATTCTGTTAGAGTCATTCGATACGGAGGAATACAAATAGGTTTGGTTTCCGGCAACACATAAATGGCGAAGTCAATCTCTCGTTCTGGGGGAAGACCTGGAAGCTCATCAGGAAATACATCCAAAAATTCATCCACTACCGGAACAGATTGGAAAGTTGGCGACTTTGCTACGGTCTCATGAACTCGGACTAGGTGGTAAATATAGCCCTTGGCTATCATATTTCTTGCCTTAAGGTAGGAAATAAACCTACCTTTTGGAGATGCTGTATTACCCTTCCATTCAAGCCCGGGCTCTTTCAGAAATTGAAATCAAACTACTTTCATTCGGCAATCGACATTAGCATAACACGATGCCAACCAATCAATACCCATAATCATATCGAAATCTAACATTTCCGGCTCAATTAAATCAACTTTGGTCTGGCAATCACATATCACCAGTACATAATTTTTATACACTTGTCTTGCTATCACGGGATCACCAACCGGAGCAGATACCTCAAACGGTTTAATTGACTCAGGTTTTACCCTAATACAACCAGCAACATACGGAGTAATATAAGAGAATGTAGAACTCGGATCTATCAATGCATACACATCGTGGGAAAATACAGATAATGTACTTGTAACCACATCCTGGGAGGACTCAAGATCCTGTCGTCTGGCTAAAGCATACACACGGGGCTGAGTGGCACCTGAAGTAGATGCTCCCCCTCTGCCTCTACCTCAACCTACGAACATCTAGGGAGTCAGCCCTACCAGGCACACTGAAGAAGAACCAGCTGCCGAACTTGTGGGCTAAACCTCACCTCTACCATACCGCGAGGGACAATCTCGCATCAAATGCCCAGTCTGTCAACAAACATAACAAGCATCTGTGTCCTGGTGACATGGCCTAGAGTGTAATTTCCTGCACTGGCTACATCGTGAAACTGGTGGTCTAATCTGACTATAATCACCCCCAAACTGAGAACTCGAAGCTCTCGAACTCTTACCCTGTCCTGAAGGAAAAGAGCGATCAAACGTTCTATCTGCAAATCGTGGAGGCGCACTAGTCACCTACTGGCCTGAATGTCGGGAATAAGTATGCCTCGATCCCCCTCTATAGTCGCTACCTGCCCCCATAGATCTGGCCCTCTTGCTTTGCCTTCTATCAATGTCGCGATCACCCCTTTGTGGCTATTGTCATCCCTCTAAGTTCTGGGCATGGGCTTGTATTCGGGAAATATCCATCCCTTCTTGCAACGAAGCTGTCAAACAATCCTTGAACAAATGTGGCCCCAAGCCACTCACAAAGCGATGCACTCTATCTCCCATATCGGCCACCATAGTCGGAGCATATCTAGCCAACGAATTAAATTGAAGGCTATATTCCCGAGCACTCATATTTCCTTGCTTAAGATTCAAAAACTTATCCGCTCTAGCTCGGCGGACCTCGGGTGGCAAATAATGTCGGATGAAAGTGTCACAGGTACATTGACTATATTTTCCCGTGATATGTATGCTTTGATCGATCCGGGTTCTACTTTCTCGTATGTTACTCCATATGTTGCTGATTGTATTGGGGTGAAACCCGAGCCAATTAAACCTTTCGAGGTATTTACTCCGGTTGGTGATTCCGTGATAGCGAGGAAAGTGTATAAGAGTTGTGTCGTTGTGATATGTGATAGCCAGACCAAAGCCGATTTGATTGAGCTTGAAATGGTAGATTTCGACGTAATCATGGGCATGGATTGGTTGGCTTCGTGCTATGCCAATGTTGATTGTCGGACGAAAGTGGTTCGATTCCAATTTCCGGGAGAGCCCATACTTGAATGGAAGGGGAATACGGCATCCCCAAAGGGTAGGTTTATTTCCTACCTCAAGGCAAGGAAGATGATAGCCAAGGGCTATATTTATCATCTAGTTCGAGTTCATGATACAGAAGCAGATTCGCCAACTCTTCAATCTGTTCCGGTGGTGAATGAATTCCCAGACGTATTTCCAGATGAACTTCCAGGTCTTCCACCAGAAAGAGAGATTGACTTCGCCATAGATGTGTTGCCGGATACCAAGCCCATTTCTATTCCTCCTTATCGAATGGCCCCGGCGGAATTGAAAGAGCTAAAAGCACAGTTGAAAGATTTGCTTGAAAAGGGGTTTATAAGGCCCAGCTCATCACCGTGGGGAGCACCAGTCTTGTTCGTGAGAAAGAAGGATGGATCCTTACGAATGTGTAACGACTACAGGCAATTGAATAAAGTGAAGATAAAGAACAAATATCCTCTTCCAAGGATTGATGATTTATTTGATCAGCTGCAAGGTGCTAAGTGGTTTTCTAAAATAGATTTGAGGTCGGGTTATCATCAAGTGAGAGTTAGAGAAGCAGATATTCCCAAAACAGCTTTCAGATCGAGATATGGCCACTATGAATTTCGAGTAATGTCGTTTGGGCTAACTAACGCTCCGGCCGTGTTCATGAATCTGATGAATAATGTATTCAGGCCGCTCTTGGATTTGTATGTGATAGTATTTATTGATGATATTCTGGTGTATTCTCGCACAGAATTAGAACATGCAGACCATCTGAGAATTGTTCTTGGCATTCTTCGAGCCCGAGAATTGTATGCAAAAATTTTAAAGTGTGAGTTCTGGCTGAATTCTGTAACATTCTTGGGCAATATTATTTCGGATGATGGGATACGGGTCGACACTCAGAAAATTGAAGTTGTAAAAACTTTGCCAAAGCCTACGACGCCCACAGAAATTCGCAGTTTCCTGGGTTTGGCAGGATATTATAGAAGGTTCGTAGAGGGATTTTCATCTATTTCAGCCCCATTGACGAAGCTAACTCAGAAGTCCGCTAACTTTCAATGGAACGATGCATGCGAGCGCAGTTTCCCAGAGTTGAAAGACAGGTTGACCTCAGCTCCAGTTCTAACACTTCCAGAAAGGCCAAATGGCTACGTTGTGTATTGTGATGCTTCCGGTGTGGGACTAGGATGTGTATTGATGCAGCACGGGAAAGTTGTTGCATATGCTTCGAGGCAATTGTGGAAACATGAGAAGCATTACCCCACTCATGATCTTGAACTAGCTGCGGTCATTTATGCCTTAACAATGTGGAGACATTATTTGTATGGTATGCACGTTGATATTTATACAGATCACAAAAGTCTTCAGTACATCTTTAAGCAAAAAGAGTTGAAGCTACGACAGAGGCGGTAGTTAGAATTATTAAAAGATTATGATGTTAACATTTTATGTCACCCCGGGAAGGCGAATGTAGTAGCCGACGCACTTAGCCGCCGATTAATGGGCAGCTTATGTGGAATCCCTCCGGAAGGGAAAGAGATGGTTCAAGAACTTCACCGATTAGCATATTTGGGACTGCGTATAATTGATTCAGGCGATGTCGAGATTAGTATAAATGATTCCACAATTTCATCCCTGGATATGGAAGTGAAAGAACGGCAGTGCGAAGATCCGCAGTTATGTCGTTATAGAGACACATCTCATGGGAAAGAAAAGTCTCCGTTTGAAGTTTCTATGGATGGAATTCTTATGTACCAAGGCAGGTTATGTGTGCCGAATGTGGCGGATTTGCGCCGACGAATTCTAAAAGAAGCACATTGCTCTCGATATTCTATTCACCCAAGTGCAACCAAAATGTATCATGATCTCAAGATGATGTACTGGTGGGGCGGCATGAAAAGGGACATAGCAGAATTCGTGACACAATGTCCAAATTGCCAACAGGTAAAAGCTGAACACCAGAAGTCGGGAGGCTTGTTGCAAGCAATAGAAATCCCTACCTAGAAATGGGAAGTGATCAACATGGATTTCGTCGTGGGATTACCCCGTTCCCATGGCAGGTATGACTCTATATGGGTGATCGTGGATAGGCTGACGAAAGCGGCCCATTTTCTTCCAGTCAAGACTACGTACTCAGCGAAAGACTATGCAAGGTTGTATCTCAAAGAAATTGTGCGACTCCATGGAATCCCATTATCTATTATCACAGATAGAAGAGCACAGTTTACAGCTAAGTTCTGGAAGTCTTTTCAAGAAGGTCTAGGCACTCAAGTGAAGCTTAGTACGGCATTTCATCCGCAGACGGATGGGCAAGCCGAGCGTACCATTGAAACCTTGGAAGATATGTTACGAGCATGTGTGCTGGATTTTGGTGGAAGTTGGGACGATCATTTACCCCTTATTGAATTTGCATATAACAACAGCTATCATTCCAGTATTCAAATGGCTCCGTATGAAGCTTTATATGGGAGGAAATGTAGATCTCCAATTGGATGGTTCGAAATAGGAGAAGCATAACTAGTGGGCCCTGAACTGATCCAACAAGCAATAGAAAAAGTTAAGGTGATCCAAGATCGGTTGTTGATAGCCCAAAGTCGCCAAGAGTCCTATGCGGACAACCGCCGACGAGACTTGGAATTTCAAGCCAATGATTGGGTGTTCTTGAAAGTGTCGCCAATGAAAAGGGTGATGAGATTTGGTAAGAAAGGGAAGTTAAGTCCCAGATATATTGGACCCTACAAAATCATCCGCAAGGTGGGTCAGGTAGCCTATGAATTGGATTTGCCTTCGGAGCTTGAATCAGTCCATCCAGTCTTCCACGTTTCGATGTTTCGCAAGTGTATAGGAGACCCCACCAAGATTTTCCCGATAGATGATGTGTAAGTGAAAGAACGGCTTACCTATGAAGAGGTGCCTATTGCTATTTTAGATAGGCTGGTGCGGAGACTCCGAAATAAAGAGGTAGCTTCAGTTAAAGTCTTATGGCGGGGTAGAAATCGGGAAGAAATGACTTGGGAAACAGAAGAGAGCATGCGGTCCAAGTACCCACACTTATTCCAACCCCCGGGAGAGATCCAAGAGGAAACGCCGACGATATGAGGTATGTACGCTTTATTTTTATGCTTTTGGTCGTGTGTGGCCACGGATATGTTGATATTGTGATGTACCCCTGTGAGGTGATGTTATTATGGGTTGTTATGACAGGCTGGTAGTGTCAAATTACAGGGGAAACTCTGACGAAAATTTCGTAGAATTCCGAGTGTTTAACATTCGAGGACGAATGTTCCAAAAAGGGGGGAAGAGTGTTACACCTCGGAAATTTTTCGTGAGCCAACAATGAATAGACCAACGAAGGGCATGAGTGTGCGATGTTTTACTAAGTAGGGGATGACTATTTATGAACTTTGGAAATAAGAAAGTTGCAGAATTTCATTCAGCCCAGTGGTCCTAAAATGGAATACGGCCCGTAAAGTGATTTACGGACCGTAAAGTGCCATCGTCCTTAAACATTCCAAAATTTCAACTTTCTGTCAAATGCATCAAATGGATAAACACGACTTGGAATACGGACCGTAAATTGAAATACGGCCCGTAAACTAAGTCGTAAACTGCCATGATCTTCAGCCTACCTTTCTGGTTTTGATATGCTTAAGCACGGTCGTGGAGGACGGACCGTAAACCAGTATACGGCCCGTTAAGTGGGGTTTACGACCACTGCACACCCCGATTGTTGTTCATTAAAAATCAGATTTTGAGTTATTAAAAAGGGACCCTAAGAACTCTCTAGAAAATTCTCCAAACACTTCAACCATAAGAATAACAAGGAAATCAATGATCAACAACACCAAATCCATGAAACAAAGTGTGTGAAACTCAAGTGAAGTTCATCCAAATCAAGAAATTCCAAAAGAGGTGAAGTAGGGTTTTAGTGCTAAAGGACGAACTCCACTCTAGGCTCGTTCCACCACCATCTAAGGTAAGTTTCATGACTTTATCATGTTGTTTAAGGTATTGGAAAGCTAAGATGCTTGAATTGTAGTAAGACATGGAAAATGGGTCTTAAATGCAAGAATAGTGTCATAATTGAATAGTAGTCAAATGGAACCATAAACGTTGAGGTGCCATAATTATGAATATGTTGTAAATGATGTTTAGACCAGGGAATGATCATTTTATAGGAGAAAACGCGATAACGAACTATAACCATAAATGTGGAGAATATGGAGAAAAATGGTAGATTTTGCTCAACGTATATGAATGACGATTGTTGATACGATATTGTGAACTGTTGTTGTAAATGTTTAGGAGTTCAAACAGAACGTGGGAAAAGTAGTAGAAACAAAGGAAGTGCCGCCCAAATTTTCCCTAGAAATAGTAGCGCGCGTTCTTATAGTCGCAAAACTAACGTAAATGCGAATTCTCTTTTGAAGGTAGAAATGCGATATCAAAGGAGAACAAGCGAGTGATAGTTAAGTTAAACGCCAAAGGTGTGTGAGGCTAGTCCTTTCTTTCTATGGCATGAATCCCATGATACGATTTTCCTTCCTTTCCATGATCCTCCTGTATTCCGGAAAGCCAAGAGCCTAAGATCATGAATAGCTACATGAGTCAAGAGATACGATATGACGTTCTTATAAAGTAAATGATGTCGTTCCTTGTATACACTCACCTTATGTACAAATCCCTTCAAGGTGAGGCGGAATGTTCATAAATGTTCATACTGGAATCGAGGGTTCACGACCTTACGTCACCTCGATAAAATATAGTTACTCTAGAGGCCTTATGCATGTACGATGATAAGCATATTATGATAAGCATATTATTATAAGTATTTCATGATGAGCATGTTATGATCATATTACACCGGGCCTAGTTGGCGGGGCAGTCACCGCGAAAGCGGGCAGCTTATACGATACACCATGTTCAGTTGGCATGGGAAGACACCACTAGTGGGCGGCATGAGATGGTACCCCGGACGCGGGAGGCCTGGACGCGGGTTAATGTTACTGATTATCACACCGCACCTATATGGTCGTGCAGTTTATGTATATATATATATATATATATATATATATATATATATATATATATATATATATATATATATATATGATATGCATACATGAGATGATGATAAGCTTAAAAGTGAGTCAGCATGCATTACTTTTCATGTAATTCCCAGTCAGGTACAGTTGGTCCATACTTGATGCCTCTCTTATTTCCTTGATGTATTATTATTGTTCAAATCTCTCATACTCAGTACAATATTCGTACTGACGTCCGTTTTCTTTGGACGCTATGTTCATGCCCACAGGTAGACAGGGAGGTGAACTTGATCCAGATATTTAGTAGCTGCCAGCTGATTGCGAGCACTCCATTGTCCGGAGGTGCTCATGATTATTCTCTTGGTATATGTATATTTTGGGCATGGTGGAGTCTTGTTCCACCTATATGTATAGTATGTCAGTAGAGGCTCGTAGATGCGCAGTGTGGGTAGATGGGCTCACGAGAGGCTTTTACGTATATGTATATATTGTTTTGATGGCCGAGAGGCTTATGTATATAAAAGCAATTTTATGTTCTCAAATGAAAAGATGATTTTCTTATGTCCCAAGCATGAATTGATCAAAGAGTATTGAATGGGTAAGGTGAGTAGTAGAACGAGTGGTGCTCGGTGGCTAGCCCCGGGTACCCGTCACGGCCCCTAGCTGGGTCGTGACAGAAAGCATCTATAAATTCTTGCCACACGGGAGGAGGCGCATTTTGTTTTCGTGATGCTAGCCAATTATTGTACCACAATACCGCTACATCTCGGAGTCTATAAGATGCCAGCTCCACAGATTCAGTCTCGGAGGTATGAATAATCCTCAATGTCCTCAACATCTCATCAATAAAGCCTTGCAGGTCTTCATCCGCCTTTGACCCAAAAAACTCCAGAGGATTTAAACTCATAAAATCACGGACTCTAGTACTAGTTGCCCAATCACTTGAACTCACATTCTGCCGTTGTACCTGGGCGGCAACCAACTGTGTCAATAAGTGAATAGCCTCGGTCACTTGTTGACCCGAAGCAACCGGTGGAGGTATTGGAGCTGAAGCTCCTCCTTGTTCTTCTACATTAGGCAGGGTGGAGGAAGTGTTAGATGGGGCCTTGTTATGTGACTCACCCTCTTCTACATTCGTCGGCGGCTCTCTTTCTACCTGCCTTTTTGCCGTAGTCTTGACTTCTGGGCGGCTGTAGCCTTTCCCTTTGGCGGCGTTTCTGAAATCACAACACACTGTTAGGGAGGATAAAATCTTATACACGGCTCTATCGCACGATCTTAGAAGAAGAAAGATGGTTATTTTTCCTAAATGCCCTGTAGCCGCCTGTTTATTAGTGTGGCGCGCAATACACCATAAACAAGACTCTACTAGACACGGCTCGTAGACACTTCCTAGGACTGAACTGCTTTGATACCACTTCTGTCACGACCCGACTAGGAGCCGCGACGGGTACTTGGGGCTAACCACCGAGCACCGCTCATTCTATTACTCATCATATTCATTTAATGCTCTTTTATCAAGTTTATACTCAAATCATAAGAAGATCATTTTCCATTTGAGAACATAAATACCTTTATAGTCATAAGCCATTAGGCTATCAAAATAATATATGCATATATATACATAATTGCAACCTCGTGTGACCACATAACCCACACTGCGTATCTACGAGCCTCTACTGGAGTGCTAGACATAGGAACGGGACAGGACCCCGTCGTGCCAAAAATATACAATTATACACAAAAGAACAATCAAGCACCTCCGGAACAATAGAGTGCTCTCAATCAGCTAACAGCTCCTACGATTCTGGAACAAGCTCACTTCCCTTTCTACCTATGGGCATGAACACAGCGTCCAAAGAAAACGGACGTCAGTACGAACATTGTACTGAGTATGTAAGACAAGAATGAAATATATATAACAGAAGGATCATGAGCCATATGAGAAAGATATAACTTGCATGAGTTTCATAGGTGAATACATTTCGCACACATATCGTATATTTATATAATCATGGTACATACAGCATCCCATTACATATATAATCACATCATAATCCTCATCGCTAACCCGCGTCCGGGTAACCATCATATGCCGCCCACTAGTGGTGATCATGCTCGGCCCTCTAGGCTCGGTGTAAACATAGCAGCCCGCCTTAGCAGAGACATGCCCGGCCATTGAGGAACAGTGGAATCATATGCAGCCCGCCTTAGCGGTGATATGCCCAGCCATTTTGGCGAGGTGGAATCATATCATCATATAATCAATCACAAATTCATCATTTTTACACATCTCATAGGCATAACATAATCTTACATTATTGATCGTCTCATAGACCTATCATGACTCAGCATCATTATACATTTATCATTAAGAGCATATATTAGACTTTGAAAGTAACTATGGCTATGTCGGGGTGACATAAGGTCGTGAGCCCCCGATTATATTATGGAGTAATCATCAACATCATATCTCACCTTGAAGGAACTAACAATTTAAGGTGAGTGTGCGCAAAGAGAAGCATCGATGAAACCATACTTAGAATTATTAGTTTCGTGGACACTTTATTATACACTAGGATTTCTCATACATATTTTCGTCATCATCATTATCATGCTCGCATCGTACTTCCTTTCTCAATCATGTGCGTATGTAGTTTTGTGTATTTACGGTCTCATAGTCTCTATCGTATAGGATGATCATGGAAAACTTTAAATATTCATGCCTTTGAAGGAAGGGATTAGCCTTACATACCTTTTTCCATTTAACTAGTTTATCGCTTGTTTTCTCTCATTCAACGCCCACGTTTCTACCTTCAAGAGAATTCGCATTAACATTAGTTAATCGGCTATAAGAGCGTGTTACTATTTCTAGGGAAAATTGGGCAGCATTTCCTCTGTTTCTACTACTTCTCCCATGTTCTATGTCAACTCCCAAACATTCATAACAACATTCACAATATCGCAAACAACAATCATCATTTATCTACATTTACCACAATTCACCATTTCCTTTCAATTTCTCCAAAATTATGGTTATAGCTCCTTATCGCGTTTTCTCATATATCATACCTATTCCATGGTCTAAATGTCATTTATAACATACTAACAATCACAACATACCAACATTCATAATTCATCCCAAACTATTGTTCAACAATGATACTATTCACTCATTCATGACCCATTTCCTGTGTCTTTCTACCATTCAAGTGTCTTAACCTTCCAATACCTTAAAAAACATGGAATAACCATACAACTCACCTTAGATGATGGATGAACAACCTTTTAGTAGAATTGCTCTTCTTGCACTAAAACCCTAACTCACTTCCCTTGATATTTCTTGGTGTAGATGAACTTTTGCTAGGTTTCTCACACTTGTTTTCATAGATTTGGTGTAGTTGATCTTGGTTTTCCCTTGAATCCTTGTGGATGAATGGTGGAGAAGGTTCTAGAGGGTTCTTGGTGTGTGGAGGAGTGAGATGAAATGAAATAAAATGAAGGGAAGGTCCTTATATTAAATCATGAAAGTTGTCCCGACCGAGACATACGGACCAACATACGGTTCGTACATTTTATACGGGCCGTATATTTGGTCCAGTAGGTGATGTCCCCCTTGGCTAAATATACGGCCTAACATATGGCCAGTATATTTTATACGGTTCGTATGTTGGGCTGTATAGTGCCCAGTTGTTCCAATTTCGTTCTCGTTGACTCGTTTGATCTCCAATCCTTATGGAACCTTCTTGAAACTTGTTTAGCACCACAATATCAATCTAAGGGAAGTTATCACTCTTCTCTAAGACGTCATTATGCCATCACTAATTCGTCGCTCAATTCTTACCCAACGCACGACACATCATTTGCCTTCCTTGATAATCCTTCTTCCTTTTCGTTAATTGTTTTGAGTCTCGATTAGGGTCATCCAACGCCATTTCTTACTTATCGAAATATTGCATACATCGTGCTCTATGCTAGCCTATTCACTATACGTTAACGGGGAGTTTTCCAAGGTGTAACAATGACGCTATGTGATAATTGATATGAATTGAAGTTGACAGGTATGTTTACTGCTTTATTGATATTGATAGACTTTGATATAAGAACTTGTGCTAGATATTGAGGGTAATTTGGATAGCTCTGTGAGGCATCAAATGTGTTTTCTGGGCTATGTGGAGGAATGGGGCAGTAAGAATTATAGTGCAAACTCTGCCAAAAATTTTTACAAATTGAATTGTTTGAATGTATGTCTATGCCATAGAGAAAGAGTAAAGGGAAATGTCATAACCAGACGTTTGGTAAGCTATGAGTGAATAAAAAATCATGAGACCCTTTTAGAGAGGAGTTTTAGAATGATTCTAATTTAATTTAAGGGATGAACCCAGGAGGAAAAGTGATTAGTAGCTTGAGAAACTAGAATGAGTTGCATTCGAGATTTTAGAGGATTGAGGGTTATTGAATATATAAGGAAAATTGACAGTAAGAACTCAAGTACGGTATTACGATTCATTGATTGACAAGTAAGAGATAACGAAGAGATATTGATATGGAAAAAGGAAGTTAATGAGTAGGGGAAGGTTTTATTTCAGAAGTGTGTGTGTATATATATATATATATATATATATATATATATATATATATAGGATCAGGACGGGTTAATGATAGTCACATGGACTCATTTTATTGAACTTCTCTATATGATGTAAGTTTGCTTTGGGATTCAGAAGTCACCAATTATTTAACTTCAAGGGGATTCTGAGTATTCGCTAGTTGGCACTATTCTAAGAATCATTCTGATCAAGTTACTTCTGATATTAGCGACGACCTTGGATCCAGGCATGAGAAATGGTTATGTAAGTTAGATTACAATTATGATTGCCTTCTGGGTTGCTCATATAATTCCTAACAAGCGATGTTGCTGGCCGATTAAAGAAATGAAGATCATACCAATTTCAGGCATAGACCGTGCGTGTATAGTTAATCCATATAAGAAGGTTTCACCTTGATTTTTCAGACAGATGTTGTGAAGGTCACTTGACGACAGAAAAATAAGAGCGATGTTGGCATATGAAAAAGCGGAGTAGGTGTTCGAGTGGAGGTTATTCATTAAGGCTATATCGCCAGAAAATCATAATCAGGAATTAGAAAAATATGCTAAGATACAATTAGAATTTCAAAATTATTGTAAAGTAAGAGCCTGGCTAGTTGGTCAAAAATAGAGGAGATGTAATAAGTCACAGACTCAGGACAGAGTTAAAAAGCAAAGGAAGTATTTTGTAAGTAAGATATTGAGAAGCGATGTAAACGATAATTCATGTATGGCAACATTAAATGTCATGCGTGCCCTTATGATTGGTCTTGCGATATGCTAAAGGTATTGATTGAGCTGGGTGTTGAAGTTAAGGTAGCAAGTGCTACAGGGCAAAATTGATAAAGTTTGATGGTCATGATGCAACAATATAAAGGAGAAGGAAAATATGTGTACATAAGAGTAAGAAGATTGTAATGTCATGAGAAGAAGAGAAGTGTAAGCAAGGGAAGTATGTTGCTGGTAAGGGTTAAGTAAAGTTTTCGGGGAAAGGGTTAAGGCGGCGGTAGAGGCAAAGTGCTATTCGGATAAAAAATTTAAAGTAAATAAGAAGGAGGGGTACAGTATGGCAACACGTGGTAAAGGGCGAATGCGAATATCCCAGAAATAGATCTCGATAAATAGGATTGAAGTATAATAACGATGGGTATGGATGTAACCTGAGAAAGCATAATCAGATTTTATGGAAGATTAATAAGATAAGAAGTTTGGCCAAGAGGTAAAACATAGATAACATGGGAGAAGAGTTTTGATGGGGAGTACGGAGATTTCATTATAAAGGAAATAGGACGAATATACGAGGGGTATGTTTGGGTATGAACAAGTTATGGCATCAAAAAGAAAGATAAGAAAGGGATGAAATGAGGAAGAAAAGGATATATTTTATAAGTATTTATGAGTAGGACAAGGATCGACAAGATATCGGAAGAACTGTGACCCCTGACTATGGTACAACCACTTAGTAAAGAAGAACTACATAATAGTATGAGTTGGGCAAATGAAATAGCGGGTCGCGGGAAATAGATGCGATAGTACATTGACTTACGATGGTATTGAAAAAAGAAACCAGATTTGGTTGGCTAAAGGATAAGGTCAAGGTAAGAGAGGGAACAGACAAAAGCCTTAAATCACAAAGGTAAACAGAGAAAATGAGTATCTACGAACATCGGATATCTATGCGACTGCTAAACTCAAACAACAAATAGGGTATGCCAGACTATGGGGAAGACTTATCAGGTAAAAATTAAGCGAAGGCCAAGAGTCAACAAAGAACCTCAAAAGAGGTAATAGAGAAATGACGCGTCTGATTAGAACAAAGCTGGCGACAATGAACTCTCATAGAACAAGGAAAATAATGGTTCTTCTAGAAAGGAAATGTCTATGATTGAAAACTGCAAACAAAGGAAAGAGTTAAATGAGTTGAATTCGTTGCATGATAAGGAGCTTGGTTCACAATTCGGTAAATTTCCAAATTATCCCTAATTTATCAGCCGGATTAAGGTATTAGCAACCTTAAGAATAAATTGAAAGAAAAAAAATTGTTGAAGAAGAGATTTGAGATATTCTTGGAATAGGTACAGTAATTACTGATAGCCAGACCGAGCATAAGAAGCCTTATCAAGAACAAGAGAGGATTAAGTAAAGTATATGGATGAAAGGAAATTTCGGCGTGACATTAGCTGGAAGATAAAGTACCGCAAGGATCGATTCAGTTGCAACAAGAAAACAAGGGATACTACATTACCAGTTTTTGAGGTTATCCTTAAGGGGGGAAGAATAAGTTAAGTTAGAAGAATATGAGGGCACGAAACAACCGTGAAGCGTAAAAAGGATACGTGGAGATCAAAAGAAACAAGTATTTCCGGTATATTGGGATAAAAGGGAAGATAAGACCAAAATTGGATAAAAGTATATGATAAGTATTGGGTAAACGAGTATATGAGGATGTAAACGACAGAAGTCGATGCGACAAAGAGGATGATAAAGAATGAGGAGCTAGTCGGCAGACTAGTGATACGAAAAAGAGACAACCGTGAGTACGAACATAAATTTTAGCTACCAAAGATGGAGAATAATATCCAAGAATTGATTGGGCAAGGAATTCGGTGAACCCGGGAATACACCCATTGATAGCAAATCAATAGTAGTCAAGAAACACCAAAGGAATTATGAAACCATGCATATAGAGTCTACATGTATGTGAGGACGATGAGCTAGTAATTGCACAAGGAAGAACTATATATGTTAAGAAAAAACCATATTATATGTCATACAAAGGAACCTTGGAATCCAAGGAAGATTAATCGGCATAAATTAAGGCGCTTCAGTGTAAGGAATTATCGAGTACTACTACTGTAAGACTGGAAATTCCACAGATTCAGTGTAAGAAAACCCAAAAGAGGTATTAACTAGTGGAGCAGAATCAATCAGTGTCGACACAGCTGAATGGTATGCTGACAAGAGATAGAGTAACATTGAAGCAAGAGAGGATTGTCGCTCCAACAAATTGATATAGCGTTATATGTCTACAAATTATGGTTACGACTTATCAACTTAAGGTGTACAGCCTCCAAGGCACCGCGAAGAGGATCATAAGTTGTGAATAAGTTCAGTTCCGAATGAGTGAATATGCCTGCAAGTAAGTAAAGTAAATACTAGCAAATACCGGTGAGAATATTGACATCAATGCCAGAACAATCTCTCCTTCAACATTCGAGGACGAATGTTCCTAAAGGGGGAAGGATGTTACACCCCATACTTCTGGAGAAGAACTTGTCAAATTTAAGCGTAGGTATGTTGAACTATGGTCGAGTAAGACAACTTTGGATTATAAGGAGAGAACCATTATTATGTATATTTTATGAGTAAAGGATGTAAATAAGGAATTATGGAAGGTCTTACAAGGAAGTGAGTGAAAGAAATTGAGTAGTATGACTTTGGAGAAAAGATGGGCAAGGTTTCGTATGAAGATTTTGCGTCAATTTTTAAAGGGTATATATTCTAGTATATTAGGATTTTTAAGGTGTTTCAAAAGCCTAAAATGAATTTCGTCGAGTCTAGTTTCCAACGCAACAAACCTCTTGTCGATACGACATCGGAGATGAGAATTATGGACGTTACAAGTTAGGCTGACAGAGCAGAAACGCGTGCTACAGTAACTGCTGCAGTGACCCCGACCCAACTTTTGAACCTTATAAAAGGGAAAAACTCCATTTTTTCACCAAAACAAAATCATATTTTAGGCTCAGCACACATAATGGGCAATTATGTCATAAAAATTGAGGGTTTGAGTGATTTTCAAGTGGCGGAGTATTAATCGAAGCTCGGATAACGCATAGATGTGATTCTATGTATGGTTTTGCAGTGGATTCAAGGTTGATATTAAAGATATCGCTGTTTTAACAAAAATAAGATTTGCGAGTGCGAGAAGTAGAAGTTGGGCGAATAGATAAGCTTCAAGGTATGTTAAGGCTTTCCCTTTCTTTCCTTTTGGCATGATCCTATGATATGATCAAACAACGAGTAAACGAGCTTTCATATTACCCTACTCTTAGAAGAACTGGGAGTACTTCAGTCTTTGATGTTCCTGTACCCCTCTTATGATTGTCCCTTCTGTTTATGGGTCCTGAGAATTTATATGATAATAATGTTAGTTCATACTTATGCATTGCATTTATATATATATATATATATATATATATGCACAATGACCCATGACTAGAATGCGTTATATACGCGTATATTATATGTATGTGGGGTATGGGGAAAGGCCGAAGCGTTATATGCGCATTACCACCTGATCAGCTGGTGCATAATGATGGTGATTATGATGCCTAAGGTGCTGCCCGAAGGGGCCATTACGCTATTATACTCGAAGGGGCCATTATGCTATTTTGCCGGAAGGGGCCTATATGATATATGGATTGGACCGTACGCTCCTCGGAACTGTTACACGATATGTGGATCGGGCTGTACATTCCTCGGCAATGTTACATGGGATATGGATCGGGACGTATGTTTCTCGGCACTATGACCTATGCATATCATATGCCCGCAGAGGCATTTTCAGTAAGCTGAGATATACAGATATATTCAGGAAGTCAGACATATAGATGCATTCACAAAGACATGTTCAGATAATCAGACTTACAGTTGCGTTCAGTCAGTCAATTTAGCTTACGAGTTTCAGATTTTCTTCATGACTCCTATGTGTACGTTACTCTTATTCCTTACATACTTGGTACATTATCCGTACTGACTCCCCTATTGTTTGGGGGGCTGCGTTCGTGCCTGCAGGTTTCGGTAGCAAGAATGACGATCCAATTCAGTAGGCTTTCCACTCAGCTACAGTCAGTGCACTCCACTTGGTTCGGAGTTGCAGCCTTTTTGGTATGTTATTTTGACATGTATATAGATAGAGACGATGGGGCCTTGTCCTGTCCTTTCTATAGCTCATGTTCCCTAGAGGTCTGTCGATAGTTGTATGTTGTTGTGATGTTATGTAGCCTTGTTGGCTCTCAGTTTTGTTGTTCAGCATACATGGCAGCCTCGTCGGCTTGCTAAGTTGTGTATTTATATTTTGGGTATGTGTGCCTAGTTCAGATGAGATGGTCAGTATATATATATATATATCCAGATTACGACCTCGTTGGCTTGTTGGTACTATTTGTGTGTAGGTAGTCCTTAGCAGAGTATCAGATTTAGATTGGTTCACTAGGGTCTAGTTTGGCATCGAGTGTCGGTCAGGTCGCACCAGATTTGGGGCGTGACACTCACAAGGCCCCAACACCAATATTTATATTGGCCACGCATGACTGAAAAATCCTTCAAAAAAAGTTAGTACATACCTAAGGGTGCTTGCGTCTTTGTCGGAACTTCTTCTGAGAGTGAAAACAAATATAGGTCCTGGACTACCCACCTTTTTTAGCCTCCCAAGTTATGGTTGTTTTTCCACAGGACTTAAACTGAAGCTACGTCTTTAGTCCTCATTCTTCGAACTTGTCCGTCTAGAATAACAATAGGTATTTCTACATACGGCAGTTGTTCTGTGACCTGGATGTCCTGTACAGGCATACTTCTGGAAGGATCCCTAATGCATTACGAAGCATCAACACATGATACACTGGGTGAATTGACTTCAATCCTGAGGGCAGATCTAATTCATCAACTACTTGGTTTACCTTGCGCATATCTTGTAAGGCCTAACGAATTGGGGATTGAGCTTACCTTCCTTACCAAATCTCATCACACCTTTCATTGGCGAACCTACCAGAATACCCAACCGTTAACTTTGAATTTACAAATTTCAAACAATCTGAAAATCCCCAGTCTTGTAGAACATTCATCTGAGCTATATGGACATTGGAGTGATGACTGGTACCATACATAATTCCAATCCATATCAACTGGTTACCCAGGGTTCTAAAATACATGCTCATGACATATCTTTGAGCGTCAGAAAGGTGTGTTCTACTCACCCATTTATCTCAAGGCGAAAAAGTCCTCAAAATGGGAAGGAATACTGGAGTAGTCTATATTCTTTAGGTTTCTCTGTGTATATATCCTATGCCTGAAATGCTTCATATCACCATCATACATATTTATATCATCACTTTATCGCGTTCCTTTGAATATTTCATTTTCATTTCAGTCCCTCTCATACAGTAACTCTACTTCCTTCTATTGACAGGATATTACTAGATTCTAGATTGAATATTTTTGCCTTTAAGGCTTCCTTGTACTGTGGTTTTCTAATTATTTTGTGATGCTGAGAATTCGTATCCATACAACTAGCTTGCAGTGGATCTGTTACACCCTGGAAACTTTCGCGTTACTAAGACTGTAGACAGCTTAGTATGAGCTCAAGGGAGAGCAAAGTTATACAAGGATTAGGGATGAATATTATATTATCTGAGTACAAGAATATATATATGATATTTGGAAATTGTATGGAGTAAATCAGTTAACACGTTACTCGATGATAGCCTTCGTAACCATAAGGTAAGGTGGGGCCCACATGTCGGGATTTTGTAAAGGACATATGAAAGGTGATATGATTAGTATATGGAAAGTTGAGAAAATCTCAAGAAGGTCCCTTAAGCCAAATATGGGTATAAGCCCTCCAAAAGGATGATTTAAAGATACGATTTCGGATGACCTGACTTGGAGGGGCCAAAAGGATATTATAAGTTTTGGAATTTGGAAAAACACCAATAATGCAAGTTGTAGATAATTGAAAGAGCGTTCCAACCGTAGGTCGTGGGCCCTCACACAACATCGGGATCAAAAGTTATGGCCATTTTAAGATCAAGCCCCTAAGCTGCCAAAAGGCTCCGCGGACCCCACTAGAGGAAGTCGGTGGAACCGACCTAGGAGGGGTATAAATACCCCCATCAAACCCTTTTTTTTTTCAGAAAATAACATTCTAAAGAGTCCTAGAAATTTCTCCACACCTCTCCCAAACATTATAGTCCGATAAATAAAAAATTTAACAAGATTACACCAAACTAGCCCACGAAAGGTGATTGTTCTTGCTTCTACTTAAGTTTGGTGTTGGAAAAGGTTGATGTGGCTGAGTTTCTTCAAGGATAAGGTATGCTTTTCATCCTATCACTTATGTTGAGTTTATTTGAAGGTTTAGCAAGCCGGAAATGTGAAAATAGTTATAGAGGAAAGGTCATAAAGTGTTGTGTTGTAGTTGTTGTGTTTATGGGTTGTTTTGAACATGCTGTGGCCGTGTGGCTGGGCTGATTTATATGTATATAAATGGTATCTAACATTGTTGGTGTTTTGATGAGATTATACTCGTTGATTGGGATGAAAGGAAGTGTATATTGTTGTTGTATGTTGAAAAACATCGTGTGGGATGTTTATGGAATATATTGGTATAGATGATAGTGTTGTTGATGTTGGTATTGTTGTTGTTGTTGATTTGTTGCTGAATTGTAATTTTGGGCTAGGCATATAAACAGAGGAGATGCTACTCGATTTCCGGCAGAGTATAGAATAGTTTGGTTTGAAACCTGGAACAAGTGTGCAATAAAGAGCCTAACATTAGTATAACTCCTCTTAAATGTAGACTTGCGAGCTCAAACGAATAGGCGTAGCTAATAGGAGGTCGAACAGGTATGTTAAGGCTCGTCCCTTTCTTTCAAAGGCATGATTCCGACATTATGATTTCATAAATATTTCCATATTTTCCTTGTTATCCAAAGTTAAAAGTCTAAGATTCCAATGCATGATTTCCTTCCTGATAACCCATAAATGTTTTCCAAAATATTCGTATTTTCCAAACCAAAGGTTGTGATTATGTGAGCTCTTATGATAACAACGATGGATATGCTTTTCAATGACAACGACGATGTAAAAAATGAGAATATTATTATGATGACTATGATGAGAACGATTTTATGTTTAAAGGCTCCAAGTTTACGATTTCAATGAAAGATATGAGAATATTGAGCTATTCCATGAATCCCTTAACCGTACTTATTGTTGATGGTCTTACCTCAGGTTACTCATTCCTTCGAGGTGAGATATAGCGATGATAACGATTCTATTTCCAGTGCCATCTAAGTTCATGATTCTCGAGACTCCCATGACATTATCGATTTCATCTTACGATGGTTGATTCTTCAAGGAATGATATGGTGACAATGGTAATGCTAATGATGATGTTGATTTTATTTATGTATTTTATGTATATGTATGTATGTATGCATTGTATCCCACTGATCAGCTGGGGATAACACCCTGCCTATATGGCCGAGCAAGATAACACCGCGCCTATATGGCCGGGTAAGATAACACCGAGTCCCGAAAGGGTCGGGTAAGATGATACCGAGTCCCGGAAGGGTCGGGTAAGATAACACCGAGTCCCGAAAGGCCCGGGTAAGATGATACCGAGTCCCGGAAGGGCATCGTACGATAACACCATATAAGATGCTATATGTATATAAATATATGTATCTATAAATATATTACCGTGCTTTAACGATCGGACGAGATATTATATATGTATAGATATGTATTGAAAAGTTCTTAAAAAGCTAAGCATGCATGACAGTCGCCTTAAAATGGCATTCAGAGGCACAGGTTGATCTCTTTTATATTACTTATCCCCATACGTCCAATATATTATTTTCCGTGTTCGGTATTTCTTACTATGTCACTGTTCATGCCTTACATACTCAGTACATTGCTCGTACTGACGTCCCTTCTTGTGGACGCTGCGTTTCATGCCACGCAGGTGTTCCAGAAGATGTTCCAGCTGGATTGGCGAGCTCCATTTGCTTCCGGAGTGTTGCCGAGTCAGAGTATCTATGTAATGGTATATTGATTTATGTTAGAGACTTTTCAGACAGAGTCACGTATATAGCATGTCAGTCTTGCAAGCGGCTCTGCAAGCCGATGTATCATTATGCATTATGTTACAAATTTCATATGATTACAGATTTTACCTGATTTGAGAAGACGAGAAGAATGATTTTGAAAAGCTTTCGTTATGCATATCATTTTGTGATTTAAGAGTCTAGTGAGATTATAAATATAACGAGAACCAGCGGGTTCGCTTGGCTCTAAGTAAAGGGTCGGGTGCCCATCATGCCTAATCAGGACTGGGGTGTGACAGGCTCCTCCACCCAACTTTCACCGTAGTCTAATCTACTTCGAATACCATCACGCTCAATCCTTCTCTGCTTCGTTATTTCTGAGCTCCTCATTACACTCTTATCTTGAGTTTACACGTAATTTCTCCCTTGGTGCGTTCCTTTTCATTCTCTACTTGGTTATGTACATAACTGACTGGTCATGCTTATTGTCAACTGTCCTTTCATTTAGTCAGCCTATTAGTGTAATGCCCCTTTAAGGTGGTTTCTAGTTCTTTTTACCATATTCCCATCTCTTGACAAAGCCTACTTCTGATCCCATACTCGCTTGTCTCTACCTTCCCCCTTAGGGTTTCAGTCCATTATCCTATATTTAACATATTAGTCCTTCTTTTTCTTGCAAGTGCATACTTTCAATAAATCCACAACTAGTCTTAGTTGTGACTATTCGTCGTCCGAATATATCTGGTCGATTGCACATATTTGTGATGAGTCACACATTCTCGTAGGCGTACAAATCCTGGGTAGGCGTAAATTCCCATCAAATGGATCTTCATGGTTTCTTTACTATATATATTTTTTTTTAAGATCACCTTTCTCTGTCATTCACTTTTCTACATAAACACTCGGTCTTTAGACAAGTCTTCTGGAAATTAGAATTTTATCCCTTCTATTTCTTTATTTCAACAAGTTACAACTCCCATCTAATCGGACGAACACCTTGTTTTTCCTTTTATCGTACCCCTCATCATTTTCTCAAATGACTTCGCTGACAGGACAATAACTCTAAACATATTTCAGAATACCATTGGCTTCTTTTTCTTTTCTTCTCTTTTCCCTCAGAACATCATCTTTTGATAAACTCCAAATTAAGGTTCAACGTCAATCCCTCTACACTTTTCTACGATCAGTTCACACTGCCAAAGGAGTATTGTACTCTGCTATCCCAATGTACTAATAACGGGGTAACACGTGGTCCTTTTAAAATTCTTTATATGGATGTTGTGTAAACTCGCTCTTTACGCATAAGATACCTTACTCAACAAATGGTCCTATAATTCTCGTCATAACTTAATGAGCCACACTATTCGTACAACATAATTCAAAACATCAGCCTTTTCGTAACTCCTTGTTACATCCCCTCATAGTGTCAGAATATCCATAGGGTTTAATTCTCTTCCTCCCCCAGTTTGTCGAGTTACTACTCTAGTAGACCTTTCTCCTATTTGGCTCGCTTTTGCCCTTCCTTCTTTGTTTCCAATACCTCCTTCTCTCTTCTCTCTCTACTTTACACTACACACATCACTTATACCGAGCATTAACAACTCCTGTTATATAATCGTTCGAGTAAATTTATGGATATATATATATATATAGACATCTTAAACTATGCCACAGAGCACAATTGCGGTTACAAGATTAACCAGTTATCAGGCAAAGAGCTTCTGTAAACACATCTCTCTTGATCCCTTCCCTCGATGTATCACCGAGGTCAATAAGGCTAGCTCATAGTGGCATGAAAGATTTCCTCCACTATAACCATCGGATGAAGCCTAGACTAATAATCTGATTCGGTGTTACGTGCATCGGTCTATACATATATATCAAGTTCGTTCCATAATTCGATCTTCCAAAACATAAAAGGGCTAACTAAATTCTTCTAACTTGCAACTTTTTCTGGGATTCTTATCTCTTTAATTCCCCTTGGTATATAAGACTTCTTCCTACCCACAAACGCATACCCTTCTCATGTTCCTTATTTCATCCTAACCTAATCATGATTCCCTTAGCTTAATACATACTTGCTACATTTATCCCGCATTTAACTACTAGCTCCGTCCTTGATCACTCATTGTTGGGCCCTTTCTTTCTTCTCGCCACAATCCTACCTACAGTTCCCACAATTTCCCTTAGACTTCCGGAGGAATTTTGGCAGAGTTCCCTTTATAAACATAACAATCCCAAACCTTGCACGCTCTTTCTAGAATTATTATTATTATTATTATTATTATTATTATTATTATTATTATTATTATTTTCTACACATTATGTCAATCAGCTCCCTTCGTAGAGGTTTACTTACTCATAAATCATAATTCTGGCTATCACTGGGTCACCAACAGGCATAGACATCTTAAATCATTTGATTTGGCTTGGGATTCAACCCAATACATTCAACAATATAAGGAGCGATATATGACGACATAGAACCTGAATCAATCGATGCATATAAATTATAAGAGAATACTGATAAAATACCTGCGATAACATCAGGGGATGACTCAAGTTCCTGTCGCCCAGCTAGCACAAAGGTATGAGGCTGGGGTCCCCTCGAACTGCGCATTCCTCCTTGGTCTCTATCACAGCTTGCTGATATCTGCGGCCTTTGCCTCGGAGGGTGTACCTATAATGAAGAGCTAAATGCTATTCCCGTAGGCTGAACCCTACCTCTGCCACCTCGAAATGGGCACTCGCGCAGAAAATGACCTGGCCCAGCACAAGCATAACAAACATCCGAACCCAAGCATCAGGTAATCCTGTATATAGTCTACGGCACTCAGGAAATCGTGGTACAAGTGATCTCATCTGACAGAATTCACCTCTATACTGGGAATGCAAAACTCCAGAGCCCTGACCTGATCCGAGATAAGTGGATCTATCAAACCTGGGTCTAGAAACTATAGAGGTGCACTGGTTATTAAACGAGCTAAGTCCTTAGAAAACTGCTGCCTTGAGGCACTGCTGAACCCATGGTCAAACCCTGAAGATCTGATCCTCTTCCTGTGACCTCTATCACCATGACCCGCACCCTACCATTAAGCTTGAGCGGCTACTAATTGAGTCAGGAAAAGGATGGCCTGTCCTATCTCCTAGCCTGAAGCATCAGGTGGAGGAACTTGGTGTCACGTCCCATCTAGGGGCCGTGACGGGTACCCGGGGCTAGCCACCAAGCACCATTCGTTCTGCTACACATTTTACTCATTTAATTCGCTTTTATCGATTTATACTTAGGACATAAGAAAATCATCTTTTCATTTTGAGAACACAAAAATAGTTTTATATGCATAAGCCTCTCGGCCATCAAAATAATATATACATGTACATGAAAGGATCTCGTGAGACCATCTAACCCACACTGCGCATCTACGAGCCTCTACTGGAGTACTGAACGCAAGGACGGGACAAGACCCCATCATTCCCAAAATACATATACACCACTATATACACAAAAGAATAATCATAAGCACCACCAGGACAATGGAGTGCTTCTCAAATCAACTGACAGCTACTACGAATCTGGGTCGAGCTCTCTTCCCTGTCTACCTGTGGGCATGAACACAGCGTCCAAATAAAATGGACGTCAGTACGAACATTGTACTGAGTATGAGAGGCATAAACAATGAAATAAGACAATGGCAATGGGAATGATATCAATATAGAACATCTGAATCTGACTGTCAAGTATAAAGAAAATAAGTCATGCATGCTATCTTACTCATACTCATCATCTTATCATATATGCAAAATGTATAAGCTGCCCGTCCATATCGGATCGGTGTGATAATCAATAACATTAGCCTGCGTCCAGGCCTCCCGCGTCGGGGGTATCATGTCATGCCGCCCACTAGTGGTGTCTGCCCATGCCATCTGGCCATGGTGTATCGCATAGCTTCCCGCCTTGGTGGTGACTGCCCGGCCAAATAGGCGCGGTGTAATAGTACTATCATCATATGCTCATCACAATATGCTTAGCTTATCATAATACATACTTTATCGGGGTGACGTAAGGTCGTGATCCCCCGATTGCATTATGGAACAATCATGGACATTCTGCCTCACCTTGAAGGAATTAGCGTATAAGATGAGTGTAAGCGATAAATAACATCATTAGACCTTCTATACTTTAACTCATTACCTTGTGTAGCTAATTATAGACATAGGCTCATGGATAAGAAACAAGTTACGCTATAGGATTCATGCCATTAGAAAGAAGGGACTAGCCTCACATACCTTTGACGTTTAACTAAACAATCGCTCACTTGTTCTCCTTCGATATCGCATTTCTACCTTCAAAAGAGAATTCACATTTACATTAGTTAATCGACTATAAGAACACGCGCTACTATTTCTAGGAAAATTGGGCGGCGCTTCCTTTGTTTATACTAATTTTCCCATATTTCATGTCAACTTCCAACACCCACAATAACAATTACAATATAGCAATCAACAATCATCATTCATATACAATGACCACGATCCACCATTTCTCTTCAGTTTTTTCCCACATTTATGGTTTTGGGTTCACTATCGTGTTTTCTCATGTATCACACTTATCTCGTGGTTTACATGTAATTTAAAACGTATTCATACTCACAACACATTAACATTCATGATTCAATTCAACTACCATTCACTCATGGTACTATTCACTCATTTATGACCCATTTGCTATGTTTTTCTACAGTTCGGGTATCTTAACCTTCCAATACCTTAAACAACATTAAATGGTCATGAAACTTACCTTAGATGATGGTTGAACAAGCTTTCAATGGATTTACTCCTCTAGCACCAAAACCCTACTTCACTCTTTTTTGGAACTTCTTGGTTTGGATGAACTTCACTTGAGTTTCACACACTTTGTTTCATGGATTTAATGTTTTTGATCATTGATTTCCTTGTTATTCTTATGGTTGAAGTGTTTGGAGAATTTTCTAGAGAGTTCTTGAGTGGTGTAGATGAGAAAATGAAATGAAATGAATGAAAAGGGTCCCTTATAGTAATCACAAAATCTGATTTTTTTATGAACAGTAGTCGGGATGCACAGTGGTCGTAAACCCCACTTTACGGGCTGCATTCTGGTTTACGGTCCGTCCTTCGCGACCGTATTTAAGCATATCAAAACCAAAAAGACATGCTGCAGATCATGGCAGTTTACGACTCAGTTTACGGGTCGTATTTCAATTTACGGTCCCTATTCCAAGTCGTTTTTAAGCATTTGACAGAAAGTTGAAATTTTTGAAAGGTTGGAGGACGATAGCAGTTTACGGTCCGTAAATCACTTTACGGGCCGTATTCCACTTTATGACCAACTGATCAAAGTGCCAACCTGCAACTTTTCATTGTACGTTCGCGGGGAAATTTCCGAGGTGTAACACTCTTCCCCCCTTTTTGGAACATTCGTCCTCGAATGTTAAACACTCGGGATTCTACAAAAATTTCGCCAGAGTTTCCCCTGTAATTTGACACTACCAACCTGTCACAACAACCCATAATATCATCGCCTCACAGGGCTACATCACAATATCAACATATCCGTGGCCACACACGACCAAAAGCAGTATAAATCGTACATACCTCATATCGTCGGCGTTTCGTCTTGGATCTCTCCCGGGGGTTGGAATAAGTGTGGGTACTTGGACTTCATGCTATCCTCTGCTTCCCAAGTCATTTCTTCCCGGTTATCATTTCGCCATAAGACTTTGACTGAAACTACCTCTTTAATTCGGAGTCTCCGCACCTGCCTATCTAAAAAACCAATAGGCACCTCTTCATAGGTAAGCCGTTTTGTCACTTACACATCATCTATTGGAACAATATTGGTGGGGTCTCCAATACACTTGCGGAGCATCGAAACGTGGAAGACTGGATGGACTGATTCAAGCTCCGAAGGCAAATCCAATTCATAGGCTACCTGACCCACCTTGCGGATGATTTTATAGGGTCCAATGTATCTGGGACTTAGCTTCCCTTTCTTACCAAAACTCATCACCCCTTTCATTGGCGACACTTTCAAGAACATTCCAAGTCTCGGCGGCAGTTGTCCGCATAGGACTTTTGGCGACTTTGGGCTGTCAACAACCGATCTTGGATCACCTTGACTTTTTCTATTGCTTGTTGGATCAATTCGGGGCCCACTAGTTGTGCTTCTCCTATTTCGAACCATCCAATTGGAGATCTACATTTCCTTCCATATAGAGCTTCATATGGAGCTATTTGAATACTGGAATGATAGCAGTTGTTATATGCAAATTCAATTAGCGGCAAATGATCTTCCCAACTTCCACCAAAATCCAGCACACATGCTCGTAACATATCTTCCAAGGTTTGAATGGTACGCTCGTCTTGCCCATCCGTTTGCGGATGAAATGCCGTGCTAAACTTCACTTGCGTGCCCAAAACTTCTTGAAAAGACTTCCAGAACTTAGCTGTAAACTGTGCTCCTCTATCTGTGATAATAGATAATGGGATTCCATGGAGTCGCCCAATTTCTTTGAGATACAACCTTGCATAGTCTTCCACTGAGTACGTGGTCTTGACTGGAAGAAAATGGGCTGGTTTCGTCAGCCTATCCACGATCACCCATATAGAGTCACACCTGCCACGGGAATGAGGTAATCCCACTATAAAATCCATGTTTATCACTACCCATTTCCAAGTAGGGATTTCTATTGCCTGTAACAAGCCCCCTGGCTTCTGATGTTCAGCTTTTACTTGTTGGCAATTTGGACACTGTGCCACAAACTCGGCTATGTCTCTCTTCATGCCATCCCACCAATACATCGTCTTGAGATCACGATACATTTTGGTTGCACCTGGGTGAATAGAATATCAAGAGCAATGTGCTTCTTCTAGAATTCGTCGGCGCAAATCCGCCACATTCGACACACATATCCTTCCTCGGTACCTAAGAATTCCATCCATAGAAACTTCAAACGGAGACTTTTCTTTCCCATGAGATGTGTCTCTATAACGACATAACTGCGGATATTCGCACTGCCGTTCTTTCACTTCCATATCCAAGGACGAAATTGTGGAATCATTTATACTAATCCCGGCATCGCATGAATCAATTATATGCACTCCCAAATTTGCTAATCGGTGAAGTTCTTGAACCATCTCTTTCCTTTCCGGAGGGATTTCACATAAGCTACCCATTGATCGGCGGCTAAGTGCGTCGGCTACTACATTCGCCTTCCCGGGGTGGTATAAAATGATAACATCATAATCTTTTAATAATTCTAACCACCGCCTCTGCCGTAAATTCAGCTCCTTCTGTTTAAAAATGTACTGAAGACTCTTGTGATCATTATAGATATCAACGTGCACCCCGTATAAATAATACCTCCATATTTTTAGGGCATGAATAACCGCAGCTAGTTCGAGATCATGAGTTGGATAATTCTTCTCATGTTTCCGCAATTACCTCAAAGCATATGCAATAACTTTCCCGTGCTGCATCAATACGTATCCTAGTCCAACACCGGAAGCATCACAATATACCACGTAGCCATCTGAAACTTCTGGAAGTGTTAATATCGGAGATGACGTCAACTTGCCTTTCAACACTTGGAAACTGCGCTCACAGGCATCATCCCATTGAAACTTTTGCTGACTTCTGGGTTAGCTTCGTCAATGGGGCTGAAATAGACGAAAATCCCTCTGCGAACTTCGATAATAGCCTGCCAAACCCAGAAAACAACAGACTTCTGTGGGCGTCGTAGGCCTTGGCCAAGTCTTTATAGCTTCAATTTTCTGGGTGTCGACTCGAATACCATCATTTAAAATGACATGGCCCAGGAATGTCACACAATTCAGCTAGAACTCACACTTTGAAAATTTTGCATACAATTCTCGGGCTCGAAGAATGCAAAGTACAATTCTCAAATGATTTGCATGTTCTGATTTTGTGCGAGAATATACTAGAATGTCATCAATAAATACTATGACAAACAAATCCAAGAGCGGCCTGAATACATTATTCATCAGATTCATGAACACGGCCGGAGCTTTAGTTAGCCCAAACGACATCACTCGGAATTCATAGCAGCCATATCTCGTTGTGAAGGCTGTTTTGGGAATATCCGCTTCTCTAACCCTCACTTGATGATAGCCCGACCTCAATTCTATTTTAGAAAACCACTTGGCACCTTGCAATTGGTCGACTAAGTCATCAATCCTTCGAAGAGGATATTTGTTCTTTATCGCCACTTTGTTCAATTCCCTGTAATCGATGCACATCCGTAGAGATTCGTCTTTCTTTCTTACAAACAAAACTGGAGCTCCCCACGGTGATGAGCTGGGTTCTAATAAATCCCTTTTCGAGGAAATCTTTTAGTTGCGCCTTTAGCTCTTTTAATTATGCCTGGGCCATTCGATAAGGAGGAATAGAAATAGGCTTGGTGTCCGGCAACACATCAATGGCGAAGTCAATCTCCCTTTCTGGAGGAAGTCCCGGATGTTCGTCTAGAAACACATCTGGGAATTCATTTACTACCGAAACTGATTGGAAAGTGTCACGACCCAGCCCCGTGGGCCGCGACTGGCGCCCTAGTTGGGCACCCAAACGTACCTATCCATATCGAATCACATACAAATAGCATATCTGGCTGTAACTGCTATATGTCGTCTCAAACTGTATCCAACTGTATCTGACACAAACATAAGCATATACATATATCGAAAAGCCGGCAAGGCTATCAAATATGTCCAAAAAGCCGACAAGGCTGTCAAATATATCAAAAGCCGACAAGGCTGTCAAATGGCACAACAGCCCAAAACACAGATACAAATGCACGCCGACAAGGCTGCCATAACGAATAGAATCATACAAACACATCGGAACAGAAGTAGGCACACACACCCACAAATACTTCTACAGACCTCTAAACAGACCAACCGAATCATATGGCGGGACAGGGCGCCGCCGTACCCCTGAACAAATACATACACAACGAACGAAACTGTATACCAAAACATATGCTCTGAAGTGAGAAGAGCACTCCGAACAGCAAAGGAGGATGCCCTAAACTGGTGGATCACCAAACTGCGCATCTGTACCTGCGGGCATGAAACGCAGCCCCCCCGAAGAAAGGGGGGTCAGTACGAGATATGTACTGAGTATGCAAAGCAGAATATATAGAAAACAAACCTGAGACATAAAAGAAACAGAAGTGCCGAACATAAGTGCAAATCCAATCATATCAAAATGTTTAGTTTCAAACATGTAAGTCATGCATAGGGTACAGAAGAATATGGTCGCCCGCCCGTCGATGGCGCCATAACACAGCATAACACCAGAAAGTTTCAAATCTCCGTATCCCCGTCACATATCACATCACCGCATAACGCCATACACAGCATAACACCAAATATAAGTGGAACCCGACCCTCTTTTGCGAGTAGCTCGGTGAACCATAAACACAGCATAACTCCGGAGTGTATCAAAATGCGCACGATAACAGAAACGGCCCGGGACTCGGCGAAAGGAATAACAGAATGCACGAATAGAGTCGTGAGTAGTCATATGCATAAAATCCTTATCATAAATTCAAACATAAGCAAAATGATCATATTTGAAAATCGAATTAATAGTCATACTAAATTCTTTCAAAGATTCTCCGGATTTCATAAAGGAAAGTCGCGGGACCCACGGGTGGGTATTTACCCGAGTCGGGCCCGCCTATGGAAAACATACATATCATATGTCATATAGACTTCTACAAAAATATTAGAGTAATCCGAGCATGTTTGTGAAAGATATGGCATTCCAAAAATTACGAACTTCTTTAAAGTGACCCTTTTTATGCAAAATTCGGAAAACGATTATTTCAAAGACATAAGGGTTCATATTTCATCAAATCATACATAAGAGTGCCAAAGAACATATACGGATCATAACATGCTCGGATTTCGGATTTGGAATTTCCTTAAGGCTCTAATTTAGCCTATGTAAAACTAAGACATGCCAAAAAGAAAGGAAGTTGCCTTACATACCTCGTACGCACTCCAAGATGGCCAATCTAAAGTAAATTCCAATATACGCCTCGGGCTCCCCAAGGTCTACAAATATACCAACGAATATCCAATATTAAACATAGGCATTTAAGCCATTCATTCCGACTAATCATTAAATTCTACAGAAAATTCGGCAGCATTTCCCCTGTAAATAGGCCATCCCGAGAATTTAACTCGCTCAAAATCAATAACAACAACCACAATAACCAACCTAGCAACATCGATAATCAATTCGGAAGGCAAAATAACATTAATAGCTCTCTTTTTCATCATTCGACAAATTTCTAATTATTCAATTCAATGGCTTACTTTCAAGCCACAATATCGTTCGCACATTCGATTATTAACCCAAATCCATACTAACAACATTCAAGAACATTCTAAACAATTCACATAATTTTTCCAACAATCAAATATTTTTTTTTTCTCCAAGTGGCCAAAAACAGTCCCCTTAGCCGAGATCGGCCCCCTATTTTCTTTCCTCATTTTCAAGTCATGTTTTGTATCACGATCCACATTATATCGATGTCGTTCTCATAAAATATACAAATTACATCAACGCACAATAAGCCTCAAAACAGCCCCAACCATCTCAACATCATTCTTGAGTCATTAAACACTTATTTCCAACTAGAATTCATATCGACGATAACTAAAATACTAAACGATAGTAACACGATCTTCGACATATTATAGGACTCACATTCGTCCACACTACACATATACATATGTTAATGATTCTTATATATAAGGATTGCATTAAGTGCACCAAGTTCTCCAAATCAGTCCGCAACGCTTACTATATCAATTCGGGACCTTAAACTCTCCTTTCCAACATAAAGGTCATCGCAACAACCATTCAAACGCTAAGCGACATTAATTCATTCCTTGCCTAACATGTGGGCTATACACGGCTACATTACCCACATATATACATATATTGATGATTTTTTTTTATCGTCTCCACTCTACGACAATCAAATATGCTACAAACAATTAATTCATCAACCCAATACCACACCACACACATATACTTCACACGGTCAACACACCCAACCCAAGACCCAACTTCAACATTCCATATTTCATGATTTTTATCCATTTTAACATACTACAACATGAATTAAACGTCCACAACACATAAACAAGAGCAAAACTTACCTTTGTTCTTCACTTCCACCAATAGGCTAGGGTTTGCAAATAGGCACAACTAATGGTTGGATGACCCAAACGATGCTTCCACGTTACTTAGGGACTTCAATATAGTGGGTTTGTATCAAAGAAATAATTTTTAGAGAGGCAAAAATGGGACTTGGTTTTCCATGGCTCTAGCCGTGAGGTTGGAGGGAGTATTGCTCTCCAAAGTCTTGATATTTCTTTGAGTGGTGAATGCGAGAAAGATGAACTCTTGGTCATATTTTAAGTACACATGTATTGTACAAGTGATCATGGACCACACAAGTGGTGGACTAATTAAAATTGACCACAAAATTTGTGTGGGCCATTTAAGGGTCTACACGGCCACAATGGGATTTTTGTACCACATTTTTAATTCCAATTTTATGAATTGTGGTCCCAATTTTTCCTAAGTGTTCAATGCCCACAATTTCATATATAACTTATGTCTCAAAATAAAATCAAAGGTCAAAAGTCCCGACTTCAAATCCCGGAATAGTCTTGGCCCTTACTTGTCATAGTTAATCCGGGTTGTCCCAATGTATAAAATTACGGGACGTAACATCCTCCCCCCTTAAGAACATTCGTCCTCGAATGTTGGATTAATTCTACGGATCTTACTCAAATTTGGGGGAGTTTCCTTTATAGCCAACATATACAAATCATTCACAGATCAACATAGGCAAACAAAGAATTTGGATTACCTGAAGGTGCCGGAAATAGGTGAGGATACTTTTTCTTCATCAGCTCCTGAGCTTCCTAGGTCATTTCCTCGCGGTTATTATTCCGCCACAGTACCTTAACCGAAGCCACATCTTTATTCCGCAACTTTCTTACCTGACGATCCAATATGGCTATAGGCTGCTCTTTATAAGACAGCTCCTCTGTGACCCGTATATCATCTGTAGGGAAAATTCTGGAAGGGTCACCAATACACTTACGAAGCGTAGAAACATGGAATACCGGGTGAACCGCTCTAAAATCAGCTGGCAGATCCAATTCATAGGCCACTTTGCCTATTTTACGAATAATCAGATAAGGCCCAATATATCTCGGACTGAGCTTTACTTTCTTACCAAATCGCATAACACCTTTCATAGGTGACACTTTCAGATATACCTAATCGCCAATCTGAAACTCTAACGGTCGACGTCGTTTATCAGCATAAGATTTCTGTCGACTCTGGGCCGCTAATAGTCACTCTCGAATCAGTTTCACTTTATCTACTGCCTGCTAGACCACATCTGAACCAATTACTGAATCTCACCCACGTCAAACCAAGCAATCGGAGATCTGCACTTCCTGCCATACAAAGTCTCATATGGTGCCATCTGAATACTGGAGTGATAACGATTTTTATTATAAACAAATTCAATTAGCGACAATGATCGCCCCAACAACCTCTGAAATCAATAACACAGGCCCATAGCATATCTTCTGGTGTCTGAATAGCACACTCGGCCTGTCCGTCGGACTGAGGATGAAATATTGTGCTATGACTCATCTGAATCTCCAGTCCTTCCTGGGACGAACTTCAGAAGTTAGCCGTAAACTGAGCACCTCAGTCGATTATAATAGATATAGGAATCCCGTGAAGTCTGATTATCTCATTAATATACACTCTGTCATAACTTTCAGCCGAATAAGTAGTCCTGACTGGAATAAAATGGGCTGATTTCATTAGTCTATCAACAATACTCTGAATAGAATTGTATCCGCGGTAAGCCTATAATGAAGTTCATGCGAATCGTTCCTCGTTCCCAAACTGAAATTTCTAGTTCCTGAAGCAATCTGTCGGGCCTTTAATACGCGATCTTGACTTACTGACAATTTGGGCATTGGCCAATGGACTCTGCAGTGTCCCTTTTTCATACCATCCCATCAACATAAATATTTAAGATCGTGATACATTTTTGTGGATTCAGAATGAACAGAATATCGAACATTATGTGCTTCGCCCAAAATTGATCATCACAGCCCTGCAACGTCAGGCACACATAGTCTGCCTCCGAATAATAATATCCCTTTCAGACGAAATTTCAACTAAGTCTTTTCTTTATCAAAGGTCGTATCTTTGTACTGTACAAGGATAGGATCCTCAAACTGATGCTGTTTTACCTCTTCCATAATCTACGATTCGGCGACTCCTCGAACAAAATCCCAATGTCTTCAGAATCGACCAAACGGACTCCAAGGCTAGCTAACTGATAAATTTCCACGAACCAATTCTTTCTCATCAAACTGTACATCAGTCAAATTGTCCATAGACTTACGGCTAAGTGCATTAGCTACCACATTGGCTTTTCTAGGATGACACAGAATATCGACATTATAATCTTTCAATAACTTAAGCCATTCATGCCGCAGATTTAGCTCCCTTTTTCTTAAAAATACACTGGGGCTCTCATGGTCCGTATAATATCAGCGTGGACCCCATGTAAGTAATGCCTCCACATTCTCAAAACATGAATCGCCGTGGCTAATTCCAGATTATGTATGGGATAATTTCTCTCGTGCGATTTAAACTGCCGGGCAGCCTAGGCCATAACTTAACTGTGCTGCACTAATTCATAACCTATCCCAATACCAAAAGCACCATAATAAGTAACATACCCGACTGGCCCTCGGGAAGAGATAGACTGGAGCCGAAATAAATGTTTTTTTCCTCCAGTACTGGAAACTGCATTCACACGTACCGGTTCACTGAAATTCCACGGCCTTCTAAGTTACCTTCGAAAATAATGTCGTAGTAGGAGCAAAGTCCTTCACAAATTTTCTGTAATACCTGGATAATCCCCAAAACTGCGTATCTCGGTCTATGTCGAAGACCTAGGTCAACTTTTTATCATTTCAATCTTCTGTGTGTCAATTGTTTCTATTTCTACTTACTTTACTTCACTTTCATCCGTTCCCCCTCTTTTGGGGTTGTGCTTATACCGTATCCATATTTTTCCTTTATAATCCATAACTTGATTACCTTCGTACGAGATCTTAACAGAATTACGAAGTGATGAAGTTCTTAATCATATAGTACAAAATCTTGTCTGATAGCTGGCACTCAAATAATTTAATTAATATAGCATTTTATCCTTTAAAAATCATATCCTTCCTTCATACCCGTTCCTTATCCGTCGTTCTATTTTCTCGATAGTCAAATTATTTAATAATCACATGATTCATCATTCCATGCCATAGGTTTTCCTTTGCCCTGCACTATTACACTTAAGTTCGTTTTCGCAAATAATTTCGTATTTTGCCTGTCGACCCTTTTTGGGGCTCTGCTTAAATAGGTTTCTTACTTTTCAATTTTCTGGCATTTTGTTCTCCTTATCTTATACTCAATCACTCTCTTTTCCTTCCAAAATATCGTTGTACTAGAATCTTTCACATTCTATACTCGATAAGTACCAATACGCAGTGGGGGAGTTGATCCCATTTTCTAAGAGCGAATGAGTCCATACTTATTTATCATTAGAAAGACCTATTCGTAATAATTTGAGTTTAGTCAACCAGTAGCAAAATAAATATCAGTTCATTTCGTAACATCTGTACCATACCTCTCACTTTGTCTCACAAATTCTATTCTGTTAATGTCTCCCATATATTATAACGCTGGCTATTAATGTTCACCAAGCGGTCGACATAGTCATAAATGGGGAGTCCTATACATACATACATATATCACTGTCATTTCTTTCACAAGACATCTGCAATCATTTGTTCAAACTCACTCTAATTCTAGAGCTGCGTTGCTCTTTTTTTTTTTTTTTCTTTTTCTAATCTAATCTGTCTCAGCCCACGCGACCTTTATAAAGTTTCTAATCATTCCACGTACCTTAATTTCATTTTAGATTACTCCAAATTTCCTATTTGTCTCTTATATCCATATTTGCGAAAACCTTTGTACATCTCCCAGGGGGTCACCCATCCCAGAATTACTCTGGCCCTGACACGCTTAACCTTACAACCTTAATGTTTTTAGACGCGTTAAGGTCGGTATAATTGCATCAATTTCCCCGCACAACCTTTATCTCATAATTTAAGGCAAATCGGGGTCTTACATATTTTCAAAACGTTCTCGTAGCGGGTCCCACCCCGATCTAGAGAGAATTCTTTTACTTTTCGGACTATATAGTCACCGTGTCGCCCCCTATAAATCCTCAATATTTTTCTTCTCATGCATATACATATATAATTTTAAACAACCCACAGCTTTAAGTTTTTATTCCACAAATTCCATCTCCAATTAGTCGACGAAGACTGATAAAATAATACTGTACAACATTCTCCAACCACCAGCAAAAGAACACTAGAATCCGACGAACATCGCGAAATCCTTTAGTACTTAATTCACATAATTACCTCCATATTTATACACATATATATATATATATATACTTCTTTTGAGTCATAAGCGAACCATTTAATCCCCAACTGTCTGTTATACATTTAGTACTCTTCAAATGAACCGAACTTAATCGTTGGACATTTTTGCCTTTCACATAGGCTTTTCTGAAGCAACATGTGGTTGGAACATATTCTGGTCCGTTTAAATAAATTACGAATTTGCTACTCTTATATGCCTTCTCGAAATAAGATTTCCCAATCAAGGATAATGCTTCTTACGAATGGCATGAAGGGTACCTCTTAACTTTAATCCAACATAATAGATTACCCTATCGGTATCAATTTTCAAGACATACTAAGAACTCATATCTCGATCTCCTTTTTATATTTCTGGAAAAATTTGGGCAGAGGTTCCTCTGTATTTCTTACTATCCCAAAACCTGTACACAGGAAATACCAACCATGCCTCACAGGGCCAACACATATACGTATATATATCATCATATCACATCGTATCACAGCCACACAGGGCTAACAATTTCAATAAAAAGTATGAAATTTCGAGATTTACCTCACATGCCTAACTCAAACGGCACTGGTGACATTTTCCTGTTTACTCTTCTTTTTAATCTTCAACTTTATATTTCCATCATACTTCAAATAGCTTCCCCGACATACATTTTTCATACCATTTCTTACCTGAGTACTATGCAGCTTTCCATATCATCAGTCACTTTCTTACGTCGACACCGTCCTCCAGCTGAAATTAAAAGTTAGCAAAAAGGAATCCATTTCCTACAGCTGGCTCTATCGCACGATCTAAGATTCAAAGAAAGAAAACACCCTAAATGTCCTGTAGCCTCTTGTTTATAGGTGTGGTGCACAACACACCGATAAACAAGACCCTACGAGACACGGTCTGTAGACATCCCAAAGACAAACCGCTCTGATACCACTTCTGTCACGACCCAGCCCCGTGGGCCGCGACTGGCGCCCTAGTTGGGCACCCAAACGTACCTATCCATATCGAATCACATACAAATAGCATATATGGCTATAACTGCTATATGCCGTCTCAAACTGTATCCAAATGTATCTGACACAAACATAAGCATATACATATATCGAAAAGCCGGCAAGGCTATCAAATATGTCCAAATAGCCGACAAGGCTGTCAAATATGTCAAAAGCCGACAAGGCTGTCAAATGGCACAACGGCCCAAAACATAGATACAAATGCACGCCGACAAGGCTGCCATAACGAATAGAATCATACAAACACATCGGAACAGAAGTAGGAACACACACCCACAAATACGTCTACAGACCTCTAAACAGAGAAACCGAATCATATGGCGGGACAGGGCCCCGCCGTACCCCTGAACAAATACATACACAACGAACGAAACTGTATACCAAAACATATGCTCTGAAGTGAGAAGAGCACTCCGAACAGCAAAAGAGGATGTCCTAAACTGGTGGATCACCAAACTGCGCATCTGTACCTGCGGGCATGAAACGCAGCCCCCCCCGAAGAAAGGGGGGGTCAGTACGAGATATGTACTGAGTATGCAAAGCAGAATATACAGAAAACAAACCTGAGACATAAAAGAAACAGAAGTGCCGAACATAAGTGCAAATCCAATCATATCAAAATGTTTAGTTTCAAACATGTAAGCCATGCATAGGGTACAGAATAATATGGTCGCCTGCCCGTCGATGGCGCCATAACACAGCATAACACCAGAAAGTTTCAAATCTCCGTATCCCCGTCACATATCACATCACCGCATAACGCCATACACAGCATAACACCAAATATAAGTGGAACCCGACCCTCTTTTGCGAGTACCTCGGTGAACCATAAACACAGCATAACTCCGGAGTGTATCAAAACGCGCACGATAACAGAACCGGCCCGGGACTCGGCGAAAGGAATAACAGAATGCACGAATAGAGTCGTGAGTAGTCATATGCATAAAATCCTTATCATAAATTCAAACATAAGCAAAATGATCATATTTGAAAATCGAAATAATAGTCATACTAAATTCTTTCAAAGATTCTCCGAATTTCATAAAGGAAAGTCGCGGGACCCACAGGTGGCTATTTACCCGAGTCGGGCCCGCCTATGGAAAACATACATATCATATGTCATATAGACTTCTACAAAAATATTAGAGTAATCCGAGCATGTTTGTGAAAGATATGGCATTCCAAAAATTACGAACTTCTTTAAAGTGAACCCTTTTTATGCAAAATTCGGAAAACGATTATTTCAAAGACATAAGGGTTCATATTTCATCAAATCATACATAAGAGTGCCAAAGAACATATACGGATCATAACATGCTCGGATTTCGGATTTGGAATTTCCTTAAGGCTCTAATTTAGCCTATGTAAAACTAAGACATGCCAAAAAGAAAGGAAGTTGCCTTACATACCTCGTACGCACTCCAAGATGGCCAATCTAAAGTAAATTCCAATATACGCCTCGGGCTCCCCAAGGTCTACAAATATACCAACGAATATCCAATATTAAACATAGGCACTTAAGCTAATCATTAAATTCTACAGAAAATTCGGCAGCATTTCCCCCGTAAATAGGCCATCCCGAGAATTTAACTCGCTCAAAATCAACAACAACAACCACAATAACCAACCTAGCAACATCGATAATCAATTCGGAAGGCAAAATAACATTAATAGCTCTCCTTTTCATCATTCGACAAATTTCCAATTATTCAATTCAATGGCTTACTTTCAAGCCACAATATCGTTCGTACATTCAATTATTAACCCAAATCCATACTAACAACATTCAAGAACATTCTAAACATTTCACATAATTTATCCAACAATCAAATATTTTTTTTTCTCCAAGTGGCCGAAAACAGTCCCCTTAGCCGAGAGCAGCCACCTATTTTCTTTCCTCATTTTCAAGTCATGTTTTGTATCACGATCCACAATATATCGATGTCATTCTCATAAAATATACAAATTACATCAACGCACAATAAGCCTCAAAACAGCCCCAACCATCTCAACATCATTCTTGAGTCATTAAACACTTATTTCCAACTAGAATTCATATCGACGATAACTAAAATACTAAACGATAGTAACACGATCTTCGACATATTATAGGACTCACATTCGTCCACACTACACATATACATATGTTAATGATTCTTATATATAAGGATTGCATTAAGTGCACCAAGTTCTCCAAATCAGTCCGCAACGCTTACTATATCAATTCGGGACCTTAAACTCTCCTTTCCAACATAAAAGTCATCGCAACAACCATTCAAACGCTAAGCGACATTAATTCATTCCTTGCCTAACATGTGGGCTATACACGGCTACATTACCCACATATATACATATATTGATGATTTTGTTTTATCTTCTCCACTCTACGACAATCAAATATGCTACAAACAATTAATTCATCAACCCAATACCACACCACACACATATACTTCACACGGTCAACACACCCAACACAAGACCCAACTTCAACATTCCATATTTCATGATTTTTATCCATTTTAACATACTACAACATGAATTAAACGTCCACAACACATAAACAAGAGCAAAACTTACCTTTGTTCTTCACTTCCACCAATAGGCTAGCGTTTGCAAATAGGCACAACTAATGGTTGGATGACCCAAACGATGCTTCCACGTTACTTAGGGACTTCAATATAGTGGGTTTGTATCAAAGAAATAATTTTTAGAGAGGCAAAAATGGGACTTGGTTTTCCATGGCTCTAGCCGTGAGGTTGGAGGGAGTATTGCTCTCCAAAGTCTTGATATTTCTTTGAGTGGTGAATGAGGGAAAGATGAACTCTTGGTCATCTTTTAAGTCCACGTGTATTGTACAAGTGATAATGGCCCACACAAGTGGTGGACTAATTAAAATTGACCACAAAATTTGTGTGGGCCATTTAAGGGTCTACACGGCCACAATGGAATTTTTGTACCACATTTTTAATTCCAATTTTATGAATTGTGGTCCCAATTTTTCCTAAGTGTTCAATGCCCACAATTTCATATATAACTTATGTCTCAAAATAAAATCAATGGTCAAAAGTCCTGACTTCAAATCCCGGAATAGTCTTGGCCCTTACTTGTCATAGTTAATCCGGGTTGTCCCAATGTATAAAAATACGGGACGTAACAGAAAGTTGGTAACTTTGCTTCTATGTCATGTACTCGGACTAGATGATAAATGTAGCCCTTGGCTATCATCTTTCTAGCCTTATGGTAGGACATAAACCTACCCTTTGGCGATGACGCATTACCCTTTCACTCGAGCACGGACTCTCCCAGAAATTGGAATCGAACTACCTTCAATCGGCAATCAACATTTGCATAGCATGATGCCAACCAATCCATACCCATAATTACATCGAAATCTACCATTTCCAGCTCAATCAAATCAGCTTTTGTCTGGCGATCACATATCACAACTACCCAATTTTTATACAATTTCCTTGCAATCACGGGATCGCCAACCGGAGTAGACATCTCAAAAGGTTTGATCGGCTCAGGTTTCACCCCAATACAGCCAGCAACATATTGAGTAATATAGGAAAGAATAGAACCTGGATCTATCAGTGCATATATGTCTCGGAAGAATATAGACAATGTACCTGTAACAACGTCCGGGGAGGACTCAAGATCCTGTCGTCCCGCCAAAGCATATACACGGGGCTGAGTAGCACCTGAAGCAGATGCTGCCCCTCAACCTCTTCCTCGGCCTGCTGTTATCTGGGGGGTCTGCCCTACCGGGCATACTGATGAAGAGCCAGCTGCGGAACCTGTAGGCTGAACTCCAACTCTGCCACTCATCGACGGGCAATCCTTCATCATATGCCCCACTTAACCACAAATATAACAGGCATCTGAACCCTGACGACTGATACGCTCAAATTACACCTATTAATGGTATAACGCGGACGTTGTCAAATATAGTAACCCAACAAGGTTGGGGTCGAATCGCACAGAGAATATGGTGTGAAAAGGTTACCAAAGTCGTAGATGCTAAGTTCTAGGTCTAATGTCTTAATCCGATAATTTGTATAAAAGTTGGTTGTTTCTATGACTAATTGCTAAACTATTGCTTTGGTGGAAATTTATGGTAAAAGAAACTAAGGTTGTGTCCCCATTAGATAGAGTGTATGATCATGGGTATTGATCTTGATATACTTGTAATGGATCATTATATGAATGCACTTAATCTCTATGTGAATCTCTACTATTTCCCAATAAGTAAAGATTATATCTTTCTATGATTTTTCCAAATATAAGAAAGTGATTATGAAGAACGATTAATCATGCCAAGTAAATTCCTCTTATTCCTAAGTGAATTTATTAAACAAAGGTTAAAGCTTTGAGTTCTTGATAATTATTCTTACCAACCCTAATTATTTTTCCAAATAAATTTAGGGTTTATGGCTTTAATTAATGTTTGCCACCATTAATTATGAATGAAGAATGAAGAATAACTAAACCCTAATAATCCATTATGTGTATATCATTCACAAGACCCAATTACAAAACACCTATCATTTGGGTTCACAACCTTAGTAAGGGAATTTAGCTACTCATAACAAAGAACAAGAAATAAGAAATTTGAGAATTCATAATTGCTTACTTTGAAATGGAAAAGAATTGACAATACTTGAATTGATGTTTGAATCTTCAAAAACTAGAGAGAAGTTTTTGTTCTAAGTGAAGAGACAAAAATATCATGAATGTCCTAATAGAAACCCTACAAAGACTATTTATAAGGTTTGGAAAATACACAAGTTACATATTTTTCACTTCAGTCCCGTCATGATGAAATACGGTCCGTAAATCACTTTACGGACCGTAAAACGATTCACGCCCAAGTTAACTTTTCAGTTGTTGTCTGAAATACGGACCGTAAAGTGATTTACGGTCCGTAAACAGCATGATCGTCTTTCACCTTCGCCAACTCACCAGTGCTTGAATGGTTAAACACGTGCTGGAAGACGGGCCGTAAACTGAAACACGGTCCGTAAACACAGCTCGTGTTTTGCCATCTTCCTCAGCTTGACTTTCTGCTTCTGGAATCCTTTAATACGACCCTGGAATACGGCCCGTATTGTGGAATACGGACCGTAAACCAAGTTTACGCCCTGATTTTGCATCTTTAACTGCTGTCATGCCAAATCTGATCCTTTTCCTGAAAAACACCAAAAAAACACGTAAAATCACAACGACTTGCTTAACAACAAGTAAAACTTATAGATGAAAAGTATCGATTGTGGTGTGAAAATCACGCCACATCAACACCCCCAACTTAAAGTATTTGCTTGTCCTCAAGCAAGCCATACCACGCAACGACTCAATCTAACACCTAGATTTCACAGAATAAAAATGTCTACATCGGTTTTGACTCGGAACTACCAGCATGCATGTTTTCCTTTAAACGACCACCCCAACTTTCTACTTTAAAGCAATATGCACAACTCAAGAATATGACGACTAACAATGAAGCTTCAATGAATGACATTACATTATCGGGCATATTATTGTGCGCACAAACGTTACTTTAGGCGGTCACTTTAATTTGCTCAATTTTCATCCTCATGCCCTCACATAGACCAAGGAATGTCCCACCACACATATGTACAACAAGAATGGGACGAAGACGAAGAAGAAGAGAAAAACACTCACACTCACAAAGAATTCATATTTACACATGCAAATACCATAGGCTTGCCCTTATTTTCTATGTTTTCATCCTAGGCTCGTTCGGTTGTGATTACATTAGGACTTGTTTTGGCTTGTAATGTAGGCTTAGGGACGGGTAGGGTACTTTTTGGATATTAGTGACTCACCCTCCTTGACACTACGACATCTCTTCACCATGATTCGCCTCTTTTCTTTCTAACAGCCCATTTTTTTTTTTTTTTTTAAAGTTTTCAACCTCGATGTGGTTTCATTCCTAGACTTACAACTCTTTTTGTGTTCCAATTTCCTGAATATATATGTATACATGCGACTACCACATTGAGTCTCCACTAGCAAACTCCACCACCCCCAACGTTTTTTTTTTTTTTTTTTTTTTTTTTTTAACATCTACTCCACATTTTAATTCACCCCCAACTTAGGCATTTTGCCTCTTCTAACTAGTAGCATCAAGGAGGGAACGGGTGCGAAGATGAATTAATTGCAAAAAGGGTAAGGTTTCATAATTGGCTAGCCAAGAAAAAGGTCAAAAGGCTCAAAAAAGGGAAACTAGGGGTATTTAAGCTTTTGGTAAGGCTTGTTTAGGCAAAGTGACTATTTCACAAAGAAGGCCTAGGATCATCTCACACCCAAACTAACTTTCGGATTTCATACAAGACCAACCGGGCAAGTTCTAGATTATACATGCATAAACAGAGTCATACTAACGGCTCACACACACATTGGCATAAGGACAATTATTTTTACACATGTGACCTCCCAAGTAGTCATCTATCACACACAATACCCCAACAACAATCATGTCATAAAAAGAATCAATCATGTTACTCAATCCTATTCTAAGTATGCATTTTTCAAATTTTCGAGGGGGAGGTCCAAAATTTTCCACAAACCACCATACATGCCATTAGTTACCAAGTAGTACCAAATAAAACAAAATTACTCTAATCAATCTAAGTAACATCCTAAACATGCCAGTTTCAACACAAATAAAACCCCTCAGGAAAAGAATTCTGGCAAAGAAAAACCGAGGGGGTTCCTAAACACATATTTACACTACCCTACTATCAATAAGTCCCACCCCCAACGAAAAACTCAAGCACTGCCTCAGTGCTTCAAATCTCAGAACAAAGGAGCAAGAAAGTACCTGAATGCCGTGAATATCTCATGGCCGGCCCGCTACATCCGACGGTTGAGTTGATGACTCTCCAGGTTGGCGCTGCGGCTCAACCAATGACTGAAAGATTTCCTGCTGCAGATCCTTCTTTTCAGCCTTTTTTAATCTCTAGGCCAACTCCTCCGGGTCCTCAGATGACTCACTGACCCTCTTTCCAGTACTACGAACAAAAGGTTCCGCCGCCTCCGTCTCCTCCTATGATTCAAGCAAATCCAGCACCTTAAACGTACTAGGCAAAATAGCCTGTGGTGCTGGTGGGACTACCATCCCGTGCATCTTGAGTGTTTCAAGCTCCTTTTTCAGCTTCTCCAACTCACTCCTCAAAGAACTAGACTCCCCACCGGGTGCGGTCTGCTCTCGAGTGATCAATCTCGCCTCAAAGCTGTCTAGTCGAGCCTGATACACGTCGTGCTTTTGCTCAAACTCCGCACGGAGCTCTGTGGTTGCCTCAGTGACCAGCTGCTGCACTATTTTCACCACTTTCGGCCGGAACTGTTTCAAGATTTTGTCTACTTGCCTTTCAGTCTGCACTGCTTTGACTGCAATCTGGCTGTAGTTAGCAGGGCTGAAGTGAAGCAGTGTCAGTTCTGGATCAGCCGGCTTGGCTGTCGCTGCAGCAGTGGCAGACCCCGAAGGAGGACCTTGTGTGGCCGGATGTGGTGGAGGAGGTCGTGCCTCAGAAATACCCAATGTGGCGGCATCAACCTGTGAAAAGATTGTCTCTAGAATCGCTGTCATGGGAGCCTCAGGCCTAGTAGTAGCAGCATCAAACTCGACCCCTACTGGATCAGTCCCATAAGCACGGTTCAGACTCAACTTCAGCTGAGTGTCGTCGTCCTCACCGGACAGATCTGCCTCCCGATCTCTCTTGCTTATCACCTTTGAAAATCGATAGAGCCTCAGGCAAAATGATCATATTTGAAAATCGAAATAATAGTCATACTAAATTCTTTCAAAGATTCTCCGAATTTCATAAAGGAAAGTCGCGGGACCCACGGGTGGGTATTTACCCGAGTCGGGCCCGCCTATGGAAAACATACATATCATATGTCATATAGACTTCTACAAAAATATTAGAGTAATCCGAGCATGTTTGTGAAAGATATGGCATTCCAAAAATTACGAACTTCTTTAAAGTGAACCCTTTTTATGCAAAATTCGGAAAACGATTATTTCAAAGACATAAGGGTTCATATTTCATCAAATCATACATAAGAGTGCCAAAGAACATATACGGATCATAACATGCTCGGATTTCGGATTTGGAATTTCCTTAAGGCTCTAATTTAGCCTATGTAAAACTAAGACATGCCAAAAAGAAAGGAAGTTGCCTTACATACCTCGTACGCACTCCAAGATGGCCAATCTAAAGTAAATTCCAATATATGCCTCGGGCTCCCCAAGGTCTACAAATATACCAACGAATATCCAATATTAAACATAGGCACTTAAGCTAATCATTAAATTCTACAGAAAATTCGGCAGCATTTCCCCTGTAAATAGGCCATCCCGAGAATTTAACTCGCTCAAAATCAACAACAACAACCACAATAACCAACCTAGCAACATCGATAATCAATTCGGAAGGCAAAATAACATTAATAGCTCTCCTTTTCATCATTCGACAAATTTCCAATTATTCAATTCAATGGCTTACTTTCAAGCCACAATATCGTTCGTACATTCAATTATTAACCCAAATCCATACTAACAACATTCAAGAACATTCTAAACATTTCACATAATTTATCCAACAATCAAATATTTTTTTTTCTCCAAGTGACCGAAAACAGTCCCCTTAGCCGAGAGCAGCCCCCTATTTTCTTTCCTCATTTTCAAGTCATGTTTTGTATCACGATCCACAATATATCGATGTCATTCTCATAAAATATAAAAATTACATCAATGCACAATAAGCCTCAAAACAGCCCCAACCATTTCAACATCATTCTTGAGTCATTAAACACTTATTTCCAACTAGAATTCATATCGACGATAACTAAAATACTAAACGATAGTAACACGATCTTCGACATATTATAGGACTCACATTCGTCCACACTACACATATACATATGTTAATGATTCTTATATATAAGGATTGCATTAAGTGCACCAAGTTCTCCAAATCAGTCCGCAACGCTTACTATATCAATTCGGGACCTTAAACTCTCCTTTCCAACATAAAAGTCATCGTAACAACCATTCAAACGCTAAGCGACATTAATTCATTCCTTGCCTAACATGTGGGCTATACACGGCTACATTACCCACATATATACATATATTGATGATTTTTTTTTTATCTTCTCCACTCTACGACAATCAAATATGCTACAAACAATTAATTCATCAACCCAATACCACACCACACACATATACTTCACACGGTCAACACACCCAACACAAGACCCAACTTCAACATTCCATATTTCATGATTTTTATCCATTTTAACATACTACAACATGAATTAAACGTCCACAACACATAAACAAGAGCAAAACTTACCTTTGTTCTTCACTTCCACCAATAGGCTAGGGTTTGCAAATAGGCACAACAAATGGTTGGATGACCCAAACGATGCTTCCACGTTACTTAGGGACTTCAATATAGTGGGTTTGTATCAAAGAAATAATTTTTAGAGAGGCAAAAATGGGACTTGGTTTTCCATGGCTCTAGCCGTGAGGTTGGAGGGAGTATTGCTCTCCAAAGTCTTGATATTTCTTTGAGTGGTGAATGAGAGAAAGATGAACTCTTGGTCATCTTTTAAGTCCACATGTATTGTACAAGTGATCATGGCCCACACAAGTGGTGGACTAATTAAAATTGACCACAAAATTTGTGTGGGCCATTTAAGGGTCTACACGGCCACAATGGGATTTTTGTACCACATTTATAATTCCAATTTTATGAATTGTGGTCCCAATTTTTCCTAAGTGTTCAATGCCCACAATTTCATATATAACTTATGTCTCAAAATAAAATCAAAGGTCAAAAGTCCTGACTTCAAATCCCGGAATAGTCTTGGCCCTTACTTGTCATAGTTAATCCGGGTTGTCCCAATGTATAAAAATACGGGACGTAACAGAAAGTTGGCAACCTTGCTTCTATGTCATGTACTCGGACTAGATGATAAATGTAGCCCTTGGCTATCATCTTTCTAGCCTTATGGTAGGACATAAACCTACCCTTTGGCGATGACGCATTACCCTTTCACTCGAGCACGGGCTCTCCCAGAAATTGGAATCGAACTACCTTTAATCGGCAATCAACATTTGCATAGCATGATGCCAACCAATCCATACCCATAATTACATCGAAATCTACCATTTCCAGCTCAATCAAATCAGCTTTTGTCTGGCGATCACATATCACAACTACACAATTTTTATACAATTGCCTTGCAATCACGGGATCGCCAACCGGAGTAGACATCTCAAAAGGTTTGATCGGCTCAGGTTTCACCCCAATACAGCCAGCAACATATTGAGTAATATAGGAAAGAATAGAACCTGGATCTATCAATGCATATACGTCTCGGAAGAATATAGACAATGTACCTGTAACAACGTCCGGGGAGGACTCAAGATCCTGTCGTCCCGCCAAAGCATATACACGGGGCTGAGTAGCACCTGAAGTAGATGCTGCCCCTCTACCTCTTCCTCGGCCTGCTGTTATCAGGGGGGTCTGCCCTACCGGGCGTACTGATGAAGAGCCAGCTGCGGAACCTGTAGGCTGAACTCCAACTCTGCCACTCATCGACGGGCAATCCCTCATCATATGCCCCACTTAACCACAAATATAACAGGCATCTGAACCCTGACGACACTGCCCGGAATGTAATATACCGCATTGGTTACATCGCGGCTCTGGGGGTCTCCCCTGACTATAATCTTCCCTGAACTGGGAACCTGAAGCCCTCGAACTCTGGCCCTGACCTGAACGGAAGGAGCGATCAAATCTCCTACCTGCTAATCGAGGAGGTGCACTCGTCACTGACTTGCCTGAGTACCCAGAATATGTCTGCCTTGATCCCCCTCTATAATCACTGCCTGTGCCCATAGACCTAGCCCTTTTGCTTTGTCTTCTATCAATGTCGCGATCACCCCTTTGTTGTTGTTGTCGCCCCTCCAAATTCTGAGCATGGGCCTGTATCCGGTAAATATCCATCCCGTCTTGCAAAGAAAGCCATCAAACAATCTCTGAATAAATGGGGCCCTAGGCCACTCACGTATCTATACACCCGGTCCCCCATGTCGGCCACCATAGCCTCTTGCCAAGGAATTAAATTGGAGGTTATATTCCCGGGCGCTCATATTTCCTTGCCTCAGATTCAGAAATCTATCCGCCCTAGCTCGGCGGACCTCGGGTGGCAAATAATGATGACTAAAAGCATCTACGAACTCTTGCCAAACCGGAGGAGGCGTGTTCTCTCCTCTTGATAACACCCAATTGTTGTACCATAACACCGCCACATCCCGGAGTCTATAAGATGCCAACTACACGGATTCGGTCTCAGAGGCATGGACAATCTTCAATGTCCTTAACATCTCATCTACGAAACTTTGCAGATCTTCATCCGGCTTTGCCCCGAAGAATTCTGGAGGATTTAAACACATAAAATCATAGGCCTTTGTACTCGCTGCCCGATCGCTTGAACCCAGGTTCTGCCGTTCTGCCTGTGCGGCAACCAACTGTGTCAATAGCTGAATGGCCTCGGTCATTTGTTGACCCAAAGTAGCCGACGGAGGAATTGGAGCTGGAGCTCCTACTTGCCCTTCCACATTAGGCGGGGTAGACGAAGTATTAGATAAGGCCTCATTATGTGATTCTCCTTCTTCGATATTCATCGGAGGCTCTCTTTATACCCGCCTCTTTGTCGTAGTCTTTCCCTTCTAGGCGGCTGTAGCATTCCCCTTTAGCGGCATTCTGAAATCATTACACGCTATTAGGGAGGATAAAATCTTATACACGACTCTATCGCACGATCTCATGAGAAGAAAGATGGTCATTTTTCCTTAATGCCCTGTAGCCTCTTGTTTATTGATGTGGCGCGCAACACACCATAAACAAGACTCTACTAGACAGGGCTCGTAGACACTTCCTAGGACTTAACTGCTCTGATATCACTTTTGTCACGACCCATCTAGGGGCCGTGACGGGTACCCGGGGCTAGCCACCGAGCACCATTCGTTCTGCTACTCATCTTACTCATTTAATGCTCTTTTATCGATTTATACTTAGGACATAAGAAAATCATCTTTTCATTTTGTGAACACAAAAATACTTTTATATGCATAATCCTCTCGGCCCTCAAAATAATATATACATGTATATGAAAGTATCTCGTGAGACCATCTAACCCACACTGCGCATCTACGAGCCTTTACTGGAGTATTGAACGCAAGGACGGGACAAGACCCCGTCATGCCCAAAATACATATACATGACTATATACACAAAAGAATAATCATAAGCACCTCCGAGACAATGGAGTTCTTCTCAAATCAGGTGACAACTACTACGAATCTTGGTCGAGCTCTCCTCCCTGTCTACCTGTGGGCATGAACATAGCGTCCAAAGAAAACGGACGTCAGTACGAACATTGTATTGAGTATGAGAGGCAAAAACAATGAAATAAGACAATGGTAATGGGAATGATATCAATATGGAACATCTGAATCTGACTGTCAAGTATAAAGAAAATAAGCCATGCATGCTATCTTACTCATACTCATCATCTTGTCGTATATGCAAAATGTATAAGCTGCCCGTCCATATCGGATCAGTGTAATAATCAATAACATTAGCCTGCGTCCAGGCCTCCCGCGTCCGAGGTATCATCTCATGCCGCCCACTAGTGGTGTCTGCCCATGCCATCTGCATTATGGAACAATCATGGACATTCTGCCTCACCTTGAAGGAATTAGCATATAATATGAGTGTAAGCGATAAATAACATCATTAGACTTTCTGTACTTTAACTCATTACCTTGTGTAGCTAATTATAGACATAGGCTCATGGATAAGAAACAAGTTACGCTATAGGATTCATGCCATTATAAAGAAGGGACTAGCCTCACATACCTTTGACGTTTAACTAAACTATCGCTCGCTTGTTCTCCTTCGATATCACATTTCTACCTTCAAAGAGAATTCGCATTTACGTTAGTTAATCGACTATAAGAACACGCGCTACTATTTCTAGGAAAATTGGGCGGCGCTTCCTTTGTTTATACTACTTTTCCCATATTTCATGTCAACTTCCAACACCCATAACAACAATTACAATATAGCAATCAACAATCATCATTCAGATACAATGACCACGATCCACCATTTCTCTTCATTTTTCCCACATTTATGGTTTTGGGTTCACTATCGTATTTTCTCATGTATCACACTTATCTCATGGTTTACATGTCATTTATAACGTATTCATACTCACAACACACTAACATTCATGATTCAATTCAATTATCGTTCACTCATGGTACTATTCACTCATTTATGACCCATTTGCTATGCTTTTCTACAATTCGGGTATCTTAGCCTTCCAATACCTTAAACAACATGAAATGGTCATGAAACTTACCTTAGATGATGGTTGAACAAGTTTTGAATGGATTTACTCCTCTTGCACCAAAACCCTACTTCACTCTTTTTTGGAACTTCTTGGTTTGGATGAACTTCACTTGAGTTTCACACACTTTGTTTCATGGATTTAATGTTGTTGATCATTGATTTCCTAGTTATTCTTATGGTTGAAGTGTTTGGAGAATTTTCTAGAAAGTTCTTGAGTGGTGTAGATGAGAAAATGAAATGAAATGAATGAAAAGGGTCCCTTATAGTAATCACAAACATCTGATTGTTTTTATGAATAGTAGTCGGGATGCACAGTGGTCGTAAACCCCACTTTACGGGCCGTATTCAGGTTTACGGTCCATCCTTCGCGACCGTATTTAAGCATATCAAAACCAGAAAGGTATGCTGGAGATCATGGCAGTTTACGACACAGTTTACGGGCCGTATTTCAATTTACGGTCCGTATTCCAAGTCATTTTTAAGCATTTGACAGAAAGTTGAAATTTTTGAAAGGTTGGAGGACGATAGTAGTTTACGGTCCGTAAATCACTTTACGGGCTGTATTCCACTTTATGACCAACTGGATCAAAGTGCCAACCTGCAACTTTTCATTGTACGTTCGCGGTGAAATTTTCGAGGTGTAACACTCTTCCCCCCTTTTTGGAACATTCGTCCTCGAATGTTAAACGCTCTGGATTCTACAAAAATTTCGCCAGAGTTTTCCCTGTAATTTGACACTACCAACTTGTCACAACAACCCATAATATCATCGCCTCACCGGGCTACATCACAATTTCAACATATCCGTGGCCACGCACGACCAAAAGTATAAAAATAAAGCGTACATACCTCATATCGTCGGCGTTTCATCTTGGATCTCTCCGGGGGGTTGGAATAAGTGTGGGTACTTGGACTTCATGCTCTCCTCTGCTTCCCAAGTCATTTATTCCCAGTTATCGTTTCGCCAAAAGACTTTGATTGAAACTACCTCTTTATTTCGAAGTCTCCGCACCTGCCTATCTAAAAAAGCAATAGGCACCTCTTCATAGGTAAGTCGTTTTGTCACTTGCATATCATCTATCGGGACAATCTTGGTGGGGTCTCCAATACACTTGCGGAGCATCGAAACGTGGAAGACCGGATGGACTGATTCAAGCCCCGAAGGAAAATCCAATTCACAGGCTACCTGACCCACCTTGCGGATGATTTTGTAGGGTCCAATGTATCTGGGACTTAACTTCCCTTTCTTACATAATCTCATCACCCCTTTCATTGGCGACACTTTCAAGAACACCCAATCACCGGCTTGAAATTTCAAGTCTCGTCGGCGGTTGTCCGCATAGGACTTTTGGCGACTTTGGGCTGTCAACAACCGATCTTAGATCACCTTGACTTTTTCTATTGCTTGTTGGATCAATTCAGGGCCCACTAGTTGTGCTTCTCCTATTTCGAACCATCCAATTGGAGATCTACATTTCCTTCCGTATAAAGCTTCATATGGAGCCATTTGAATACTGGAATGATAGAGGTTGTTATATGCAAATTCAATTAGCGGCAAATGATCGTTCCAACTTCCACCAAAATCCAGCACACATGCTCGTAACATATCTTCCAAGGTTTGAATGGTATGCTCAGCTTGCCCATCCGTCTGCGGATGAAATGCCGTGCTAAACTGCACTTGCGTGCCCAAACCTTCTTGAAAAGACTTCCAGAACTTAGCTATAAACTGTGCTCCTCTATCTGTGATAATAGATAATGGGATTCCATGGAGTCGCACAATTTCTTTGAGATACAACCTTGCATAGTCTTCCGCTTAGTACATGGTCTTGACTGGAAGAAAATGGGCTGGTTTCGTCAGCCTATCCACGATCACTCATATAGAGTCACACCTGCAACGGGAACGAGGTAATCCCACTTTAAAATCCATGTTTGTCACTTCCCATTTCCAAGTAGGGATTTCTATTGCCTGTAACAAGCCCCCTGGCTTCTGATGTTCAGCTTTTACTTGTTGGCAATTTGGACACTGTGCCACAAACTCGGCTACGTCTCTCTTCATGCCATCCCACCAATACATCGTCTTGAGATCACGATACATTTTGGTTGCACCTGGGTGAATAGAATATTGAGAGCAATGTGCTTCTTCTAGAATTCGTCGGCACAAATCCACCACATTCGGCACACATATCCTGCCACAGTACCTAAGAATTCCATCCATAGAAACTTCAAACGGAGACTTTTCTTTCCCATGAGATGTGTCTCTATAACGACATAACTGCGGATCTTCGCACTGTCGTTCTTTCATATCCAAGGACGAAATTGTGGAATCATTTACACTAATCCCGGCATCGCCCGAATCAATTATACGCACTCCCAAATTTGCTAATCGGTGAAGTTCTTGAACCATCTTTTTCCTTTCCGGAGGGATTTCATATAAGTTGCCCATTGATCGGCGGCTAAGTGCGTCGGCTAATACATTCGCCTTCCCGGGGTGGTATAAAATGTTAACATCATAATCTTTTAATAATTCTGACCACCGCCTCTGCCGTAAATTCAGTACCTTCTGTTTAAAAATGTACTGAAGACGCTTGTGATCTATATAGATATCAACGTGCACCCCGTATAAATAATGCCTTCATATTTTTAGGGCATGAATAACCGCAGCTAGTTCGAGATCATGAGTTGGATAATTCTTCTCATGTTTCCGCAATTGCCTTGAAGCATATGCAATAACTTTCCAGTGCTGCATCAAGACGCAACACCGGAAGCATCACAATATATCACGTAGCCATCTGACACTTCTGGAAGTGTTAAGATCAGAGCTGAGGTTAACATGTCTTTCACCTCTTGGAAACTGCGCTCACAGGCATCATCCCATTGAAACTTTGTTGACTTTTGGGTTAGATTCGTCAATGGTGCTGAAATAGATTGAAATCCCTCTACGAACCTTCGATAATAGCCTACCAAACCCAGAAAACTACGGACTTCTGTGGGCGTCGTAGGCCTTGGCCAAGTCTTTTACAGTTTCAATTTTCTGGGTGTCGACTCGAATACCATCATTTGAAATGACATGGCCCAGGAATGTCACAGAATTCAGCCAGAACTCACACTTTGAAAATTTTGCATACAATTCTCGGGTTCGAAGAATGCCAAGTACAATTCTCAAATGATCTGCATGTTATGATTTTGTGCGAGAATATACTAGAATGTCATCAATAAATACTATGACAAACAAATCCAAGAGCGGCCTGAATACATTATTCATCAGATTCATGAACACGGCCGGAGCGTTAGTTATCCCAAACGACATCACTCGGAATTCATAGTGGCCATATCTCGTTCTGAAGGATGTTTTGGGAATATCCGCTTCTCTAACCCTCACTTGATGATAACCCGACCTCAAGTCTATTTTAGAAAACCACTTGGCACCTTGCAATTGGTCGAATAAGTCGTCAATCCTTGGAAGAGGATATTTCTTCTTTATCGTCACTTTGTTCAATTGCCTGTAATCGATGCACATCCATAGAGATCCGTCTTTCTTTCTTACAAACAAAACTGGAGCTCCCCACGGTGATGAGCTGGGTCTAATAAATCCCTTTTCGAGAAATAAGTTAACTGCGCCTTTAGCTCTTTTAATTCTGTCGGGGCCATTCGATGAGGAGGAATAGAAATAGGCTTGGTGTCCGGCAACACATCAATGGCGAAGTCAATCTCCCTTTCTGGAGGAAGTCCTGGAAGTTCGTCTGGAAACACATCTTGGAATTCATTTACGACCGGAACTGATAGGAAAGTTGGCGACTTTGCTTCTATGTCATGTACTCGGACTAGATGATAAATGTATCCCTTGTCTATCATCTTTCTTGCCTTATGGTAGGAAATAAACCTACCCTTTGGCGATGCCGCATTACCCTTCCACTCGAGCACAGGCTCTCCCGGAAATTGGAATCGAACTACCTTCAATCGGCAATCAATATTTGCATAACATGATGCCAACCAATCCATACCCATAATTACATCGAAATCTACCATTTCCAGTTCAATCAAATCAGCTTTTGTCTGGCGATCACATATCACAACTACACAATTTTTATACACTTGCCTTGCTATCACGGGATCGCCAACCGGAGTAGACACCTCAAAAGGTTTGATCGGCTCAGGTTTCACCCCAATACAGCCAGCAACATATGGAGTAATATAGGAAAGAGTAGAACCCGGATCTATCAGTGCATATACGTCACGGAAGAATATAGACAATATATCTATAACAACGTCCTGGGAGGACTCAAGATCCTGTCATCCCTCCAAAGCATATACACGGGGCTGAGTAGCACCTGAAGTAGATGCTGCCCCTCTACCTCTTCTTTGGCCTGCTGTCATCTAGGGGGTCTACCCTACCAGGCGTACTGATAAAGAGCCAGGTGCGGAACCTGTAGGCTGAACTCCAACTCTGCCTCTCATCGACGGGCAATCCCTCATCATATTCCCCACCTGACCACAAGTATAACAGGGATCCAAACCCTGACGACACTGCCTGGAATGTAATCTACCGCATTGGTTGCATCGCGGCTCTGGGGGTCTCCCCTGACTATAATCTTCCCTGAACTGGGAACCAGAAGCCCTCGAACTCTGGCCCTGACCTGAACGGAAGGAGCGATCAAATCTCCTACCAGCGAATCGAGGAGGTGCACTCTTCACTGACTTGCCTGAGTACCCAGAATATGTCTGCCTTGATCCCCCTCTATAATCATTGTCTGTGCACATAGACCTAGCCCTTTTGCTTTGTCTTCTATCAATGTCGCGATCACCCCTTTGTTGTTGTTGTCGCCCCTCCAACTACTGAGCATGGGCCTGTATCCGGGAAATATCTATCCCGTTTTTCATGGAAGCCGTCAAACAATCTCTGAATAAATGGGGCCCTAGGCCACTCACAAGTCTATGCACCTGGTCCCCCATGTCGGCCACCATAGCCTCTTGCCAAGGAATTAAATTGGAGGCTATATTCCCGGGTGCTCATATTTCCTTGCCTCAGATTCAGAAATCTATCCGCTCTAGCTCGGCGGTCCTCGGGTGGCAAATAGTGACGAATAAATGCATCTACGAATTCTTGCCAAACCGGAGGAGGCGCGTTTTCTCCTCTTGATAACACCCAATTGTTGTACCATAACACCGCCACATCCCGGAGTCTATAAGATGCCAACTCCACGGATTCGGTCTCAGAGGCATGGACAATCTTCAATTTCCTTATCATCTCATCTACGAAACTTTGCGGATCTTCATCCGGCTTTGCCCCGAAGAATTCTAGCGGATTTAAACACATAAAATCACGGGCCTTTGTACTCGCTGCCCAATCGCTTGAACCATGGCTCTGCCGTTCTGCCTGTGCGGCAACCAATTGTGTCAATAGCTGAATGGCCTCGGTCATTTGTTCACCCGAAGCAGCCGGCGGAGGAATTGGAGCTGGAGCTCCTCCTTGCCCTTCCACATTAGGCGGGGTAGAAGAAGTATTAGATAAGGCCTCATTATGTGATTCGCCTTCTTGGATATTCATCGGAGGCTCTCTTTATACCCGCCTCTTTGTCGTAGTCTTGCCCTTCTAGGCGGCTATAGCCTTCCCCTTTAGCGGCAATCTGAAATCATAACACGCTATTAGGGAGGACAAAATCTTATACACGGCTCTATCGCACGATCTCATGAGAAGAAAGATGGTCATTTTTCCTAAATGCCCTGTAGCCTCTTGTTTATTGATGTGGCGCGCAACACACCATAAACAAGACTATACTAGACACGGCTTGTAGACACTTCCTAGGACTGAACTGCTCTGATACCACTTTTGTCACGACCCATCTAGGGGTCGTGACGGGTACCAGGTGCTAGCCACCGAGCACCATTCGTTCTGCTACTCATCTTACTCATTTAATGCTCTTTTATCGATTTATACATAGGACATAAGAAAATCATCTTTTCATTTTGAGAACACAAAAATACTTTTATATGCATAAGCCACTCGGCCATCAAAATAATATATACATGTATATCAAAGCATCTCGTGAGACCATCTAACCCACGCTGCGCATCTACGAGCTTCTACTGGAGTACTGAACGCAAGGACGGGCCATGGCCCCATCATGCCCAAAATACATATAAATGACTATATACACAAAGGAATAATCATAAGCACCTCCGGGACAATGGAGTGCTTCTCAAATCAGCTGACAACTACTACAAATCTGGGTCGAGCTCTCCTCTCTGTCTACCTGTGGGCATGAACACAGCGTCCAAAGAAAATGGACGTGATCCCCCGATTGCATTATGGAACAATCACGGACATTCTGCCTCACCTTGAAGGAATTAGCATATAAGGTGAGTGTAAACGATAAATAACATCATTAGACTTTCTATACATTAATTCATTACCTTGTGTAGCTAATTATAGACATAGGCTCATGGATAAGAAACAAGTTACGCTATAGGATTCATGCCATTAGAAAGAAGGGACTATCCTTACATACCTTTGACATTTGACTTAACACTCGCTCATTTTTTCTTCTTCGATATCGCGTTTCTACCTTCAAAAGAGAATTCGCATTTACGTTACTTAATCGACTATAAGAACGCGCGCTACTATTTCTAGGAAAATTGGGCGACACTTCCTTTTTTTATACTACTTTTCCCATATTTCATGTCAACTTCCAACACCCATAACAACAATTACAATATAGCAATCAACAATCATCATTCATATACAATGACCACGATCCACCATTTCTCTTCATTTTTCCCACATTTATGGTTTTGGGTTCACTATCATATTTCTCATGTATCACACTTATCTCATGGTTTACATGTCATTTATAACGTATTCATACACACAACACACTAACCTTAATGATTCAATTCAATTACCATTCACTCATGGCACTATTCACTCATTTATGACCCATTTGCTATGCTTTTCTACTATTCGGGTATCTTAACCTTCCAATACCTTAAACAACATAAAATGGTCATGAAACTTACCTTAGATGATGGTTGAACAAGCTTTGAATGGATTTACTCCTCTAGCACCAAAACCCTACTTCACTCTTTTTTGGAACTTCTTGGTTTGGATGAACTTCACTTGAGTTTCACACACTTTGTTTCATGGATTTAATGTTGTTGATCATTGATTTCCTTGTTATTCTTATGGTTGAAGTTTTTGGAGAATTTTCTAGAGAGTTCTTGAGTGGTGTAGATGAGAAAATGAAATGTAATGAATGAAAAGAGTCCCTTATAGTAATCACAAAATCTGATTTTTTTTATGAACAGTAGTCGGGATGCACAGTGGTCGTAAACCCCACTTTACGGGCCGTATTCTGGTTTACGGTCCGTCCTTCGCGACCGTATTTAAGCATATCAAAACTAGAAAGACATGCTGGAGATCATGGCAGTTTACGACTCAGTTTACGGGCCATATTTCAATTTACGGTCCGTATTCCAAGTCGTTTTTAACCATTTGAAGCATTTGACAGAAAGTTGAAATTTTTGAAAGGTTGGAGGACGATAGCAGTTTACGGTCCGTAAATCACTTTACGGGCCGTATTCCAGTTTATGACAAACTGGATCAAAGTGCCAACTTGCAACTTTTCATCGTACGTTCGCGGGGAAATTTCCGAGGTGTAACACTTGGGGTGCTGGAGCTGGAGTGGAGACCCCTTCTTGCTCCTCTAATATAGGCGGAGTGTGGGCAGTACCAGAGGGAGCCTCATTATGGAATTCACACTCTTCAATATTTACCGGTGGCTCCCGTTCAGTCCGCCTTTCTTCTGTCGTCTTGCCCTTCTGGGTAGCTGTTGCTTTCCTCTTCTCAGGCATCGCTGAAAACGTAACACTCGATTAAGAAGAAGGAAATCCTCATATTATAGCTCTATCGCACGATCTATGAAGAAGAAAGACGGTCATGATTCCTAAATGCCTCGTAGCCTCTTGTTTATAAGTGTGGTGCGCTTCACACCCATAAACAAGACTCTACTGGACACGGCTCATAGACATACCCTAGGACAGAATTGCTCTACAAAGATGCTGACAAGGCTTCTAGGGACCGTCTCCCCCTTTACCTGTGGGCATGAACACAGCGTCCACAAGAAAGGATGTCAGTACGATTAATGTACCAAGTACGTAAGGCATAAACAGTATTATAATAAGACATACGGAACATAACATGAGATAGGGGAATAACCTGAACATCAGGATGCCTCTTAGGACGGACACCATGCATGCTTAGCTTTCTTTGAATTCTCATACACGTATACATAAAATAGAATTGCTGCGGAACGTGCAGCTCGATCCATAAACATATAACATTTCCGAGGAACGACCGCCCGATCCATTTAACCATATACCTCGCGTCCGGGCATCCCGCGTCCGGGCATCCCGCGTCCGGGATGATATCATAGTATACCAGCTGATCTGGTGGCTATGCGTCTATAGCGCCTCGCCCTTTTCCCATAACCCCATATATACATATACATACATCTATATATTATAGCATAAGTAACATGCATGAGAGCCCAAAGAAAGCTATAACTCTATCGGAGTGACATAAGGTCGGTAACCTCCGATCATTTTATAGAGTAAGCGTCATCGCTCTATCTCACCTTGAAGGAACAATTATTATAAGGTGAGACCAACAACAATGAATAAAATTGAGAAAGTCAAGAAAATAACTCAATATTCTCACATCATCATTGATCTCATAACTTGAGACTTTTACTCATAAGATCACCATCATCATAAGCATCATAGAAAATATTCTCATCTTTGACCTCATCATTATCATTGTGAAAACATATCCATCGTTGTTGTCATAAAAGCTTACGGAATCATAAATCTCTGATTTGGAAAATATGGACATTTTGAAAAGCATTTATGGATTATATGGAAAGGAGTCATGCCTTCGAATCATAAACTTCTAACTTGAAAACAAGGAGGCTATGGAAGCATTTATGGGGTCATAATATAGGAATCATGCCTTTGAAAGAAAGGGACAAGCCTTAACATACCTGAAATTTCACGTTGCGGCTTTTCCGCATATTTCCAGTCTCGCAATATACCTATAAGACCATTAATACTATGGTTAGGCTCACTGTTAAATACTTATCCTAAACCTTCAAATTAAACCTCCTTAAAACTGTCAAAATTCGGGCAGCATATCCCCTGTTTATATGCCTAACCCGAATTCATAATTCAACAACCAACAACAACAACAACAATACCAACATCAATCATAATATTTTCAATACCAAAATACTCCATAAATATCTCATACAGGGTTTATCCCATATTTCCACCAATAAAACCACTATATGGCTATTTTGACAGTTCTATCTCCGTAAATAAACCAAAAGTAACAATAACTATAAGAAATTCTTACCTATCTCCCAATAATATTGTTGTATGTTCACTTTTTCCCACCTTGAATTGAACCAATCACGTCGCTATACGATTTTGTAATCACAACTATATGCTATCTTGACTGGAATTCGCGAATTATAGCTGGTTTAGCTTAAAATTTGGCTTGGGGAGTTGGGGAGAAATCTCTAGAATTTTAAAGAAGGTTTGGGGTGTTTGATGAATAAAATAAGGGTTAAGACCCTTTTTATAATGGCCCAGGTTCTGCCTAGACCGACTTAAAATTCCTTCAACGCGATCCCCCTTTGGGCGCGTTATCGCAGGCTTAATTTTTCTGCCTGCGCGTTTGTTCAGTAAAAAGGTCATAACTCTTGATCCCCATATGGTATGAGGGCCCAAAACAAATGGTTGGAAAGATAATTCAATTATCTACCACTTTACTTTTTGGTGTCTTTCCGAATTCCAAACTTATTATGGTGTTTTGGCCTTTTCAAGTGAGATCATCCGAAAATGTATCCTTAAATCGTCCTTTTGGAGGGCTTATGCCCATATTTGGCTTAAGGGTCCTTCTTAGTAATTTCTCGACTTCCCATGTACTACTCATATATCGCTTCATATTTCCTTTTTAAAACTCGGCATGTGGACCCCACCTTAACTTACGATTACAAGGGCTATTCATCAAGTAACGTACTAACTGATTTACTCCATACGGTCTCAAAATGTCATATGTATATTATTATTACACTCTTATAATATAACCTTCATCCCTAACCCGAGCCTCAAAATTGCTCAGCGTGTTTGGGCCCTGTGGTGGCGCGTTCGGGCTGTGTTGGCCCTTGGCCTTCTGCTTGTTCGCGCCACTCCCTGGTGCGTTCGCACAGACAATTTTCCTGGCCTGCCAGCCCGACTTGTAACGACCATATCTCCTTACCCCGATGTCCTATTGAGGAGCGTTTTGTTGCATTGGATTAGACTTTTGTTTCACTTCAAAACTATTATTATACTAAAAGATATTCTTTCTCCCAGTTAGACCAAAATTTTTGTACCAAACCTTGCCCAACTTTCCTTTAAAGTCTCGGAAGCTTAATCTCCTTAGTTCACTTGTTTTCCAATCCTTCTATAACCTGTTACGCGAACTCGAACACTAATAATTATAAAACGAGCACCTATGATCTTGCATCTTCACAACAATAGATGTCCGCAATTGAATAGCTAACACCTAACGAATAAACCAACGTACAGAAACTACGGGGTGTAACATGTCCCTTCTTGCTTGTAGGGACGCCACAACCACCATAACTTGTGTTAGCCTGTTTACCGCGCAACTACCTGAAATTTTGAGGTGTAACACGAAATCCACACCCGAGGGTGTACATGCTGTCTCTGACAATCACTAACACTATATATTCTTTACTAACCAAAGTCTAACCATAAGGTAAGCCGTAACCTACCTGGAAAGCCGAAGAGCAATCTTGAACCGTCAAACTTGAGCCGCCGCAAAGTAGTGGAAGTCTAGTCATATCCGAATACGGTATTAGAATCAAGAAGGACAATACCCATAAGCCTTACTTCTATTCAAGTCCCGAATCCTAACTCTTGGAATGGGTAAAACAAACCCTTAATGGTAAAATGGTCAATTCGAATGCTAAATAAAAAATTCATTCTCTAGGTGATCAATTCATATCAAACTATGGCTAAATCAACTCATGGATTAGGCCAATTCGGATTCCAGGTGAAACCCCCAAATTTGGGTATACACCCTAACTTCTAATTCCACAAATTGGTCACTAATAATGGTAGATTCATGTTTATATAGCCAGTACCCATCAATTCCATAGTTAATAAAGCTTAATCCATCCACAAATCAAGGTTTGATAACCACAAACTCATTCTAGAAAGAAACCTAAAAACCCTCTTTAATACTCATGTTATTGGAAGACTCTAGCATGTATTAGAGAGTTTCTAAGGTGGATTATGAATCATAAATGAACAACGAGGATAGATGGAATTACCACAATGAAGAATCACCCTAAAGTCTCTTGAAATGCCCTCCTAGAAGCTTAGAAAAGAATGAGGCACTTGAGGGTTTTATCATCTCTTTAAATACTAGACTGCCTCATCACCCGCTGCAGCGGTCTCGAGACCGCTATGGCAATCACCCCTAAATACACTAAGCCACTATAGCGGTAGAGCCACCGATGTGGCGGTACCGCTGTCGCAGGTTTGGTACCGCTATAGCGGTACTCAAGACACCAGAAATTTCCCAACTTCCACAAGTCTCAACCCGAAATCTGACTAGCGCCCGAGGCCCCCCACACACAAACTAGATATGTGGACGTACGTAACAACATGGTATGAACACAATCGTGGCCCCAGAATTCCCAACAGGGGTCTCGTTGACCAAGTCAACCCCCAATACCTCAAAACCAACTTTCCAACCTAAGTCCCAAAGCACACTCTAATGTATCGGGAAATAAACCGAACATACTCGTAAGTCACAATGACCATTCGAACCTCTCGAAATCAATTGATTTTTGAAAAAGGTCGGTTTATCCAAAAGTCAACTTTGGGTTAGATATTTTTTCGCTTTAAGCCTTATTTTCGAAAAAACCTATCTAATACTCATCTGATGGCCTCGAAAATCATATCACCCATCCCTGTATGTTAAATATATGCTAAAAAAGCTTGGGGAAAAGTCAACGAGGTCAAAAGTACCGTAACGGCCAAACGGGTGGTTACATCAGATGCTAATTAAATAATCGCTCGTCCTCGAGTGAGGAAAGAGAGTATGACTATAGACGGTAACCAAGGAATCCTTAGCATAACCACACGGAAGCCTCCGTGGCACGAAGTACGCCAAAATCACTGCACGCTCACCTTATCAGTCAAAAATTTCCTCTAACTTGGCTAAAAGACCCAATTCTCATATTTCCATACTCAAAATTCTCTCACAACCGATCCTAAAATCAAGAACTGTTGTGTCAAAATTCTCTAATTCGGTATGCCCATACCTCTGAACGCGATCAATAGGCCCCACAACATTTCTCAAACTACATAACCTTTAGATAAAAACTCAGTCACAACCAACTCTGAATTGGTAAAATACTTTGATTCCGCTAACTTTTCCTTCGTACTTCTAAAATCGTTCTTCACACCAAGGTTTTGTAAAAACTCATAAACACATGTCTGGAACCGTGACGTACTCTTGCCCGGCAAGAATTCCCGCTCCATCTGAGAACTCTACGCGATTCCATCAAAACTGATCTTACTCACAGTCGACTTAGCTAATTCCAAGTCTCCTTAAATCTTCAATTTACAATTCTGGAAGCATACCCACTGAATACCTTGCGGACCTAAGTCCATAGGATACCATCTGATCACTCTAAAGATCTATCGCAACCGTAATACCGCCTCAAATCACTACCAAGCCCCGACGTAAACCATTATAACTGTCTGAATAACTAACTCCAGTAAAATATCATGAAGTCTACTCGCAAACCATGATAACGCTAGGCAAACCTGTCATACCTCAAATCTGAATTGTAACCCATCGAATCCGTGAAGGTCATTTGCTAGGAAACTCATAAGTCTCTCTGGAAAATTTACATAGTTCATCAAGCTCTAATGTTACACCTCGGAAAATTTCCCGTTGATGCACAGTGACTGGGATAACGAAGAGCACGAAGTAGATGGTATTTAAATAAGTAAATAATGACATTTGATGACCCAAAGCAAAATTTCAAAGACATCCGATGTTAGACAAGGAGGTTACCAAGAGAAGGCAAGGCACACGATAGGTATCGGACGAGAATTACGAGTAACAAGTTGATGACGGCTTAATGATGTTGTGGGGAAGAGTGATAACATCCCTTAGATTGTTAATGAAGTGCTAAACAAGTGTTAAGAAGGTTCCCGATGGATTGGGGATCAAACGAAGAGACAAGAAAAAGATCAGTGACAAGATTGGTTATACGGTTGATTATACGGACCGTATAATGTTATACGGCCCGTATAATGGGCCGTAGAAGTGTCACAGAAGGAGATTGTTGAGGGATTGATTACACGGATGATTTCACGGTCACTTATACGGAGCGTATAAAATTATACGACCCGTATAATGTGCCGTCAAATTGACACAGAAAAGGATGGCCACTAGAGCAGTTTTACAGTAGATTATACGGACCGTATAATGTTATACGGCCCGTATAATGTTATACGGCCCGTATAATGGACCGTATAATGTCCCCGACAGATCAGATTTTGGGGTTATTAAAAGGGGACCAAGTTCATTATTTCATTTCCACATTTCACCCCTTCTCTCTAAAAACTCTCTCTACATTTATTTCACACAAATTCAAGAGATATTAGTGATCATCTACATCAAGCTAAGTGAATCAAGTGTAGGAAACCCATTAAAGTTCATCCAAAGTAAGAAATCCAAGTGAAGGTGAAACTAGGGTTTTTCTCAAGTGAAGTGTTTGCACCCAAGGTTCATTCCTACACCATCTAAGGTAAGTTTTGTGACATTTTCTTGTTGTTTAAGATATTTGAAAGTTGAAACACTTGGATTGTATGAGGAAATAGGAAATGGGTCATGAATGTGGGAATAGTGTCACTTTTGAGTAAATGTTTGGGTTGAGTTATGATTCTTGATACATTATGATTATGATCAGGTTATAATTAACATTGAGAACGTGGAGTTGATTTTGTATATGAATGAACGAAATTGTGTGATACGATCATGAATATGGATGAATTAGGGTGAGATGAGAAGTAAGGATAATGTAGGTGAATAAAGGCTATTTTTATGATGTTGTGAGGGTATTATTGACGTTTGGGAGTTGATATACGCTATGGAGGAATGTCGTATAAATAAAGGAGATGCTGTCCGATTTTCTCTAGTTTTAGTCATGTATGCTAGCTATCGATTTCTAATGATAGTATGACTTTAATGAATGTAGAAACGCGAACGTTGAAGGAGAACGGGCAAATGGTAAATAGTTGAACGGAAAGGTATGTAAGGCTAACCCTTCTTTCATAAGGCATGGTTCTTTGGCCAAATATCTACATCTTCTATAAGGATATGATGTCCTTCAAATGATTCGATCTTCCGAGCTAGTAAGCTCATGACTCTTGATATGCTACGATTGTACTAAGTTCCTCATATGATGAGTAAGCCCATAAAGATAGAGGTAACGAATGACGATAATAGTGATAATGATATTGAGAACGACTATAATGGTAATAGTGATGACGATAACGATGACGATGATGATAGTGGTGATAATAGTAAATATGCTTATGAGCTAATATGTATGTGTGCCTATGTATGGCTATTATGAAACCCTGAGCTTATATGGCCGGGTAGAATATATAGATGTATATATATGTATATGACGATGCGCGCGCACCACTACAGTTGGGTACGGACAGCACTGAGCCTTGGTAGGGCCAGGTATGTGTAACACTGAGCCTTGGTTGGCCAGGTATGTATGATCACCGAGCCTAATTATGGTCGGGTATGCTATGTAAATGATATGTGTATGATATGGATATGTATATGCTATGGATAGGTATATGATATAGATATGAGTACGAAATACGAATATGATACGATTATGAATAAGAATACGTACATGGTATGAATACGAATAAGGTATGTAAATGAGTACGGATACGAATATGGATATGGAAACGGAGGTATGTACACAAATACGCATTTGAAATGGAAAGTTCCTAGGAAAGGCAAGTAAGTGCTTATGATAATGATATTACTATCTCCCCTCATATACTATTTCTCGCATTGCTTATTATGCTTCTATATTGATGTTGAACATTCTTTACATACTCAGTACGATTCTTCGTACTGACGTCCTTTTGTTTGTGGATGCTGCGTCATGCCCGCAGGTGGCCAGGGAGACAGACTTGATCCACAACTACATTCTCAGAGACTACATAGCAGAGCTCCATTTCATTCGGAGCTATAGCTTTTGGGTACTTAATCTTTTGTGTACATAATTATGGGCATAGCGGGATCCTGTCCCGCCTATATTATATGTTATAAACTCCTTAGAGGCTCGTAGACATGTGTATGTGGTTAGATGTGTTTGGCCTTGTCGGCCTATATTTTGGATTTCATTTTGTTAGCCTTGCCGGCTTATGTACATTGATATGGGCATAAATGTCAATGATGATATAAAGGTATTGTTGTACAATAGGACTAGTATGATTGATGGATAGAAATGTATGTATAAATATGTGGCTCACCTAGATGTAAGTGTAAAGGTACGCTAAGGGGTGCCCGGGTGTGCTAGCACCGGGTGCTCGTCGCGACACTCAATCGGGTCGTGACATCTAATGAAACAATCCTGACCCGGAATAGATGCACAACCACTTAATACCACTAATAGCCACTCGAACTGACTCCAACTTTCCTAAACCAATCACATTCCTACCACAACATCTGTGGCGGAAAATTCTAATCTTTTTATCATGTAATATATCTATCACTCTCGACTCCAAAAGATGAATTATGTCCAAGTTGTCAACTGAATATCGAAGAACTATACCTTATGAATGTAACCTTAGAGTTTCTCAACCCTTACCCGGTACGTGAATCTAATAGAACCCCAAAACCTTTTGACGGAAAAACCTGTAGCGTCATATAATAATCCTTTAACTATCGAACCTCCCATCGTAATACATCAACAAGCCCATAACATTTCTAAAAGAATCAAATCTCGCAATCTCTTGTGCCAACCTAGCAAAACAATCTCCATGTCCTTTATATCCAAAAATATACCACCAAGATATCTAGTCAATATAGCTCGCAACATAGACACTTACCATAAATACGGTCCCATCTTGGGAATATAATTCTAGCCCTCACATAACAGGAATTTCCACAAATCCTTTCTCCTAAAGCCCACTAACTCATCCACTGCAGAGTGTTACAAGCTACTCAATAGTGAACCACGCAAGCCACTTCCTATAAACCTTAACATGTCGGTTACCTGAATTTTGCTCCTCACTAGTTGATGATCACGAAAACTCACGAAACATCATCATATCACTTAGCCCATTTCAGTAGACTTCCTTCTTTAAGCGTACTGAATAATCACACCCCATCTAAAATATGCAAGAAACCATCACCACAATCCGTACTGACCAAGTAATCCCGCAGACGTACCTCATTCCTGCCGATTCCCGATCAACTATACCTTTCCTTAACTTTGTAATTCCTCAATTTCTAATCAAACCACAATCATCGTCACCGTAACCATTTCTCTACCCCCATTCAATAGAATACTGCATAATCATAAGTCTTGCAAACTAGCTGAGTTAGTCCTGGAGATAGAAGCATACCACACACTCTACACAGTAGAGTTCCTTTAACGCATTCAACTCTAAAATCAAATAATCTCTAAATCTGAAATGTTCTCTATAACTCAAATTTATCCAAAGCTCACCATTGATTTACCACTTTGACGTCCCAATTGTCGAACCAAAATACCTCTAACCATTCAAGCAGTTAACCCTTTCATTCAATCAACTCGACCAGATAACAATACCAGTAATAGCAGGAACTAGTTGAAACTAACACAACCGGTGTAAAGCTCTCAACCCCCATGCAATACTAGATGCAATACTTGATAGCCCCTTGAATACTAGAATTTCACACTTGTTCACCTCTAGAGTCATTCTTACTAGTCAACCACTGGCTCCCATTGGCCCACGACCTAACTGAATTTACCCACTCAACACAGAACCCTTAGGTATATTATACCATACATGACCGTAACTTAACTTTCAATCCAACTAGTCCTTGATTCCACGATATCCTTATCATGCCTCTAGACACGAAGACCTGGCGAACATACCTCTTCACTGAAAGACCCGAACCACAACTACCCAACATCTTAAGTCTCCACTCATCACAAGTAACCCAGCTTTCTGGTCTAGAGCCGATAACCACCTTTCAAAAGGTCCCACTAGACACTAGCATAAACTCACGTTGAAGCCCAACTCAAATTCTCATAACTGAATACGAATCCACTCTCGTACCAATTGCAAACTCATTCTAACAAGCACATCAGATACTAATTATTTCCTTCCCAATAGCGGAGATTAACCTATCCAAATCCTCTTTCTTACGCCTCCATCCCATTAACGTGGAAACTACTAATACCAAAATACCCTACGAAATCATATTTCGCAACACGTTTTCCCCAAAAGTTGTCCTTTATGTCCTTATTCTCAACTTTTCTTCTTTATTACACGTGGTCACTGTACTTTGCCGAATCTGATGATCCTTATCGATCTTACACTCGTCCTCACATTGTCACAACCCAGCTAGAGGGCCATGGCAGGTGCTCAGTACTAGCCTACCGAGCACCTCTGAACTGACATTTCATTTCTGTTACTAAGTGGGCCACATGGATAACTTGCAGATATCATGCATAGAACGGTCGTCAACAACATTACCCATGAACATATGACATATGCCTACAAGACTTATCAAAATATCATACAATACTGAGAGTTGGGCAAATTAAAGGACATCTAATTATATACGTCTGTCTATGAGCCTCTAAAAAGACTACATAAACCCATGAGATAGGGCAGGACTCTGCCATGCCCAAATGTATGTATACAAAAGAGTAGTACTAATAACTGCAGCTCTGAAACAACTGGAACTCTCCTAAGATGTCACTGACAGAGCTCCTAAGGATCAGACGCGTCAACCTGCTTACCTACGGGCATGAACGCAGCGTCCAGGAGAAGGGACGTCAGTACGAATAATGTACTGAGTATAACGTGATAAGGAATATAGAGCATAACGTGAGACAAGAAAATAACTCATACACGTGATTGACTCTCAAGGCAGATATCATGCCTGCGTAACTTTAAGGAAAACATTTCTCATATACATTTACATAACATAATCATTAGCCTGCGTCGGGGCCTCCCACGTCCGGGGTAACCATCTCACGCCGCCCACTAGTGGTGCCATGCCCGGCCAACGAGGCACGGTGTTATCATTATCCAAAGCCGTCTGTTATGCCCAGCGTAATGGTGTCTGCTCGTGCCGTTAGACACGGTGTAATCTTCATCACATAAGCATGCACAAGAGAACAATCAAGAGCTATGACTCTATCGGAGTGATGTAAGGTCGGTAACCTCTGATTTTATTATGGAACATTATGATCGTTATATCTCACCTTGAAAGAACTAGCATTAGGAGTTGAGACTGTCAATGAAGAATAACATCAAGGGAAAACATAGAATAAGGTCATAAATGTCATAATGTGTCACTTCATACCCTTTGGAATCATTAGAAATAGAGTCATCATCAATGAATAAAATTGATAAATCAAGAAATAGCTCAACATTCTCATATTCACATTAAAACCATAAGTGTTACACATCGAAAATTGTTCCGTTGGTACGCAAGTGAATGAACTAGTGATAAGTAGGGTGTACTATGTCTATGAGCAAGAAATGACGTTTGATGACCTTAGGCGAGATTTCAAAGAAATCCGACGTAAGACGAGAAAGTTGGCTAAGATAAGGCAAGGTGAGGTGAGCAATGCATGTGCATGGATATGGATGATTAAAATGAGAAGTCTAAGAATATGGAAAGTTGTAGAATTGCAATCTGCCCAGTGGTCGTAAAGTGCAAATACGGACCGTAAACTGGTATACGGTCCGTAAACTGCCAGGTCGTAAACTGGCATGCAAAACTTCAACTTTCTGCCAGTTGAGGAAATGGTAAAATACGACCTGGTTTACGGACCGTAAAGTGATTTACGGCCCGTAAACCATGGTCGTATATCACCATGGTTGCAGTCTAAAGTTTTTGGTTCTGGAAATGGTTAAAGACGGCCCTGAAGGACGGTCCGTAAACTGCAATACGGGCAGTAAACCATGGTTTACGACCACTGTTCACTTCAACACAGATTTTTAAGTCATTAAATAAGGGACCAAGACTTGTTTTATTTCATTTCTACATTACACTCCTCTCTAAGACATCTCTCTACATCCATTATACAAGTTTTCAAGGATTATAAGTCATCAACAACATTAAACAAGTGAATCAAGAGTAAGGAAACCATCAAGGGTGATCCAAGGTTAAGAAATCCAAATGGAGATAAACTAGGGTTTTGCTCAAAGTGGGGTATTATCAACTAAATCTTGTTCCTAAAACTTCTAAGGTAAGATTCATTATATTTACATGATGTTTAAGGTATTGGAGAATTAAAATACATGGATTGTAGAAAATATGGTAAGATGGGTTATGAATGATGAATAGTGACATTTTGAGGAATAGTTTGATTTGAATCATGAATGATGTTTTGTTGTGATATGAACATGTTATAAATGGTTTTAAGATCATGAACTAGAAACTTTAAACGAATGGACGAAGTTGGGCGTTATGACCTTGAACATGGGTGAATTAGAAACAAATTGAGAAATCTAGATAATGTGGATAATGTGAATGACTAATGGCCATTGTTATGATATTAATGAAGGTAGAAATTCTAACATTGGAAAGGGACGTGCAAGTGTAGAATAGTCCGACGAAAAGGTATGTAAGGCTAACTCTTCTTTCATAAGGCATGGTTCTTGGCAAAATTCCTAATTCCTCTATATGAGCATGTTGTCTCCAAATGATTGATATTCCGAGCTCATAAGCTCACGATCCTTGATATGTACAATGATTGTACTACACACCTCATATGACGAGTAAGCCTATGATATAGAAGTAACAATAATGATGATGATGGTAACGATAAGGATATTAATAATGATATTAAGGGTGCCTAAGGGCTATTATACTTATGTGTGCCTATGAAGGGCTATAATGAAATCCCCGAGCTTATAACGCCGGGTAGAATATATGTATATGAATATGTATAAAGTATGTATACGATTATGAAATGCGCGCACACCTCTGCAGACGGTACGGCTAACCCTGAAGCCTTGGTAGGGCCAGGTATGAGTAACCTTGAGCCTTGGTTGGCCAAGTATGTATGAAACACCGTTCCTACGAGGTTGGGTATGTTAGGTAAATGCTATGTATATGAAATGACTATGTATATAATATGAATATGAATGTGATAAGACTATGTATATGAATACGAATAAGGACATGTATACGAATACGAGCACAAGTACGGTACGAGCACTATTATGGGATACGGATGATGACGTATGTGTAATAATACGTATGAGAAATGGAAAGTCCCAATGTAAGGCAAGTAAGTGCCATGACGATGATATTATTGTCTCCCCTCCTATGCTATTTCATATGTTGTTCATTATGCTTATATATCGATGATCATGCTTTACATACTCAGTACATTCTTCGTACTGACGTCCTTTTGTTTGTGGACGCTGCGTCATGCCCGCAGGTGCACAGGGAGACAGACTTGATCCATAGCTGCTTATTCTGAGATCACATAGCAGAGCTCCATTCCCTCGGAGCCAGAGCTTTTGGGTACTTATTCTTTTGCATATATTATTATGGGCATAGCGGGGTCATGTCCCGCTCATGTGTTATGTCATAGTCTTCTTAGAGGCTCGTAGTCACGTCTATATGTTTAGATATGTCTGGACTTGTCGGCCCATGTTTTGTATATCATTTTGTCGGCCACGTTGGCCCATGTACATTTGATGTGGCCTAGATGACAATTAGGATATAAAAGTAATGTCGCCCAAAGGGGGGCTAGTTTGATGAATGAGAGGAAATGCATATCTAATTGTGTGGTCCACCTAGATGCGAGCATAAAATTAAGCTAAGGGGTGCCCGGGTGGGCTAGCACCGGGTGCTCGTCGCGACCCCCAAGTCGGGTCGTAACAATAAGCTTGGGACCTTTAAACATGAAATCGTCATCGTCATCTTAATCATCACAGAAACATCTCATCTTTGGCATCACAACAACTTCTTAAGAATCATGAACGTCTAACGTTCGGAGGTAAGAAGTGGATGGAAACATATGTGGAATCATAACATAGAAATCTTGCCTTTGAAAGAAAGGGACGAGCCTTAACATTCCTGTTCGAACTCCAATTAGTTACGATTATCCGTCCGAGCTCGTAAATCTATATTCAAGAGGATTTACACCAACGTTAGACTTATTATCACACACTTGTTCCATGTTCTCAAGTCAAACTATTTTATATTTTGCCTAAAATCGAGCAGCATCTCCTCTGTTTATATACCTAGCCTGAAATCTCAATTCAGCAACCAACAACAACAACAATACAAACATCAACCATCATATTCTAAGTACCAAAATACTTCCTAAACATCCCATATGGTGTTTATCCCATATTTCTACCAACAAAATTATTTTATAACTATTTAACAGCTCTATCTCCATAAATAAACAGAGATTAACATTAATAATAAGAGATTCATACCTTTCCCTCGATAATATTCATATACCTTCACTTCTCCACCTTGAACTTAAGCCAAAGTGTGTCGCTATACGATTTGATAATCGCAACTATACGTTATCTGGACCGAAAATCAGGAATTATACCTGGTTTAGGCTTAAAATTTGGTGTTGGGAATTTGGGGGAAATTTCCAGAAGATTAGAGAGAGATTGGGGTGTTTGGGCTGAAGAAATAAGGGGGTAACTATTACACCCCTCGTCTTCATAGTAGTAGAAACTATGGGTTCCGAGTCGGGTATGCCCTTGGAGTAGAGACCCGAGCCCGAGTTTGGATATAGGAAATGTCTTACCCCATGTACAAGAGTACCACTATATGTTCCGGGTAATTTACAGAGTTAGAAGTTGAGCGAATAAAGTCGACGTGAACGAAAATGAACCAGAAAATCTGTAGGACACCAGTCAATGTCGACGGGTCGTCGACATGTTCGATGGACTGTCGATGTACGGCATCGATGGGATCCGGTAGCCATGCATCTACAGGCACAGGTCGACGGGCAACTCGACGGGCCGTCGACCCGCTCGTCGAACCGGACCGCTGTAGCGTTTTTGGCTTCCAAGTATAAATATGTGGGTCACGACTTCATTTCATATTTTCTCGACTTCATTTCATATTTGCCTCCTTCCAAAAATCAGAAAACCCTAAAATATTTTCTCTCAATATTTTCCATCATATTAGTGAAGATTTGACAAGACCCGGACCCCATAAACCCGAGATGGCGAAGAAGAAAGGTTGCTTCTAGGGTTCCTTCAATGTTTTAAAGCTTAGGGAGTCAAAGTGAAGTGGTTATTGGGATTCTTGACCCCTCAAGGTATATAAATCATTTCTACCTTTGTATTTAAGTTGAGTATCAAGAGTTTTAGTGATTCTAAGTAAAGAGGGGGTAGTTATGGAAGTGGTAATTTGAAGAAAGACAAAATGGTAGCTTAAGGTTATTTGGAGAGATTATTGGAAATGGATTAGAATACATTTTGATGTATAAGTGTTGTTATTGTGGTTATCGTTGGTGTTAAAGCGAATGAGGAGTTGAAGGGTTGTTAAGCTTATGAGAGAAATGTTGTCCATGATTCGTTAAGCTCTGTATACATCTAAAGGAGGTTAATAAGTGAAGTACCTAGTCTAATGAAGTCTATGTTATCTTAATTATAGATTTATAAGTCCAGAAGTAGGAGTCGATCGATTTGATATACGTCAAGGTATGCTAAGGCTATCCTTTCCTTATTTTGGCATGATCCTATGATGTGATCCAACAAGCGAGTAAGCGAGATTTCATATTACTCTACTCTTGGAAGTATTAGGAGTATTTAAGTTTTTGACATTCATGCACCCTGTTATGATTATTCTTTCTGTTCATGGGTCTCGTTTTATGTATACAGTTATTCATGCATTGCATTCATTCATATATATATGTATGTTGACCTGTGACCAAAAGGCATTATATACACAAGTATTATACGTATATGGGGTATGGAAAGAAGTAGGCGTTATGCACGCATTACCACTTGATCAGCTGGTGCACTATGATGACGATATGAGAATCAGGCCGCAAGTATCACAACAATGTATATGATGATGGCCTTAGAGAGGCCGATATGATATGAGAAAAGGGACAGGCGTTATATAGGCACATATATACAGATGTATGACCTTCATTGATAGGCATGAGGATGCATAATATGCACCCACAGAGGCATTGATAGATATACAGACTTATGCAGGTACATGCCGATACTAGTTCATACAAGTACATGTATTCAGTTATTTCAGCTTATGAGTTTAGATCTTACCCGTGATTCCCATGTGTATATATATATATTGTTGCTCTTATGCTTTACATGCCGAGTACATTATCCATACTGACTCCCCGTTGCTCGGGGGGCTGCATTCACGCCCGCAGGTATAGGGAGACAGACAGGTGGTCCAGCTCAGTAGGACCTCCAGATCTAGCAGTAGTCAGTACGCTCCATTCGATCCGAAGCTACAGTCAGTTTTGGTATGCCCCTTTGGAGATGTGTATGCATATGGGTATGACGGGGCCCTGTCCCGTCCTTTCTACAGTTTTCCTTCTAGTAAAGGTCTGTAGACAGGTGTATATATGTCACGACCCGGCTAGGGGCCACGACGGGTACCCGGGGATAACCACCGAGCACCGCTCGTGCTATCATTTACCTAACCCATTTAACAATCATTCATCTATTTCCAGTTAACTTTAAAAAGAGGGTTTGCTTTTCATTACAAAAATATAACGCGTTAACACAAAAACATATTTCAATATACTTATACAAATGCGTACTACCCACATTGTGGAACCACACAACCCACATCGAGCATCTATGAGCCTCTATTGAGTGGCATACAAATATATACACCAAAAGGAACAACCAATTAGCACCTCCGGAAGATGGAGTGCTCTTCAGCTCGGCTAGTGACTCTTATCAGTCTGGACCGCTTTCCCGTCTACCTGTGGGCATGAACACCGCATCTAAAGAAAAGGATGTCAGTACGAGCATTGTACTGAGTATGTAAGGCATACATCACGAAATAAAGTAAGAATAAGAAAGTAAAGTACAAGGGGATAATCGGTAACTGCTTGCCTCTTAGGGCGGATCCATGCATGAATACTCATAAAGCATCATATAGTAAATTGTTGTGGAACGCGCAGCCCGATCCATATGTCATCATATGTTAGTGCCGAGGAACGTACGACCCGATCCATAAATATAATAAGTTAGTACCGAGGAACGTACGGCCCGATCCATAACCCATATATACCGCGTCCAGGATGAAATCATGATATGCCAGCTGACCAGGTGGCTATGCGTCTATAGCGCCTCCCCTTTCCCCATTTCCCCTGAAAACATTTTCATATCATATATATACATACATAATATACATAGCATGCTTGAGACCCATGGAAAAGCTGTAAGTACGTCGGAGTGACGTAAGGTCGAAAACCTCCGATTATGTTATGGAGTAATCATCGTCGCTTTGTCTCACCTTGAAGGAACAATTATTATAAGGCGAGACTATCAATGAAGAATAGCATTAAAAGAAAGCATAGAATAAGATCATAAATCTCATAAGGCATCAATTCATATACTTTGGAATATTTAGAAATAAAGTCACCATCCATGAATAAATTGAGAAATCAATACATAGCTCGACATTCTCATATCGTCATTGAAATCTAATACTTGGAACCTTTAAACATAAAATCGTTCTCATCATAGTCATCATAATAATATTCGCATTCGTAACATCATCGTTGTCATGGAAAAATATATCCATCGTTTTTATCAAAGAGCTCACATAATCACAAACTTTGGTTTGGAAAATACAAATATTTTGGAAAACACTTATGGATTATCAAGAAGGAAATCATGCCTTGGAATCTTAGACTTTTTAACTTTTGATAACAAGGAAAATATGGAAAAATTTATGAAATTATAACCTAGGGATCATGCCTTTAAAAGAAAGGGACTAGCCTTAACATACCTTCGACGTTTACAATTCTTATTGCTTGCTCGCTCCCCCTTAACACACTCGTCTATACCTTCAAGAGAATTCATGTTGTCGTTAGCTAATTAATTATAAGAACAGACTACTATTTCTAAGGAAAATTGGATAGCACTTCCTTCATTTCTAATACTTTTCCCATGTTTCATTTCAACTCTCATACATTCGTAACGACACTCACAATATTACTCTCAACAATCATCACTTATACACTTTGAGAAAAATCTACCATTTTCCTCCAATTTCTCCACATCCATGGTTATAGCTCGTTATCACATTTTCTCGTATATAATACTTATTTCATGGCCTAGACGTTATTTATAACATATTCACAACCGTAGCTTATCAACATTCATGACTCCATTCAACTACTATTCAATTGTTCCACTATTCACCCATGCAAGGCCCATTATCTATGTTCTTATACATTTCAAGTATCTAAGCCTTCCAATACCTTGAACCATATGGTATAGTCATGAAACATACCTTGGATAATGGTGGAACAAGCCTTGAGCAACAATACGCTTTTTATACCAAAACCCTATTTCAACCCTTTTGAGATTTCTTGAAGAAGATGACTTTCAATAGAGTCTCGTGCACTTGCTTTCATGAATTAGATGTTGATGATATTGGTTTCCCTTTGATCTCTTGAATTTTGTGGATGAATATTTGGAGAGCTCCTAGAGTGTTCTTGAAGGTTGTATGGATGAAAAATGAAATAAAATGAGGCTTTGGTCCCTTTTAATAACTCCAAGTTTGATCTTTAATGAATTCCAGTTGGGGTGAACAGTGGTCGTAAACCACTGTTTACGAGCCGTCCTCCCTGGTCATATTTAAGCATGTCCAAAACAGAGAAGTTGGCTGAAGAATATTGCAGTTTACAATCGAGGTTTACGGTCCGTAAACCAGTTTACGGGCCGTATTCCCAGTCGTATTTAAGCATTCCCACACTTTAAAGAAAAGTTGGAATTTGAAAGGCTGGAGGACGATGGTTGTTTTACGGTCCGTAAATCACTTTACGGGCCGTAAATCACTATACGACCAATGGGCTGCATGAAATTTTACAACTTTTCCATTTCCAAAAATTCACGAATCATCACCCCTTGCTTAGTAAAGCACCCCACACTCATACCCTTGTCGTTCTATTCCTTATACATGTACGGGGACTTTTTCGAGGTGTAACATTCTTCCCCTCTTTTGTAACATTCGTCCTCGAATGTTAAATCAGCGGGGATTCTAAGAAAATTTTGCCGGAGTTGACTTTGTCGTATGGAACTACCAACTTGTCACAATAACCCATAATATCATCGCCTCTCCGGGCTATAACACAATACCAACAAGTCCATGGTCACACACGTCCCAGAAGTCAAAATTAAGCATACATACCATCATGTACTTTTCCTGGAGATTCGACTAGGTGCGGATACTTGGCTTCCGCATTCACTTTGGCTTCCCTAGTATTTCTTCCCGATTATTGTTTTTGCCACCAAACTCTGATTTAAGCCACCTCCTTATTTCTAAGTCCTCGCACTTACCTATCTAATGTGGCAAAGGGTACTTTCTCATACATCAACTTTCTTGTCATTTGGGCATCATTTTATTGACATGCTCCTAGTGGGAGTCCTAACATGTTTATAAGCTACCTTGCTTGTTGCATACGATCTTATAGGATCTAATGTATCGGAACCTAACTCTCCCCCTTTATTCCGTGATTCTATCGCTCTCGCAGGTTGTCATATCCTCGGGCTTCTATGGTGAGTATGTAACCTGTACTTATACTATGCCCCAAGCAATTATTCCATTTGTCTCTCACAGCAATTCCAACTCGACATTTCAGTTCCGTTTACCATATACCCTCCTTCAACTTACCCCGGGCATCATGACTCTCTCACCCTTACTTTACCTCCTACTTCTCTCCTAAGTGTTCACTTGGTCTCATTGGTGACACGTAAATATCTACGAATTACATACTCTTTTTGCGCGATTCGCATTCGTACCCATCCATCCGTACACCTGTATCCATGTCTGTCTTCGCATCCATAGTCATATTCATCTGTATGCCGTATCCATGGTCATATTCATCTAAGTGTCAATATCCTTCTCAATGACCTTTTCGCTAACGCCCTTACCTCGAGAACGGGGTAACTTTACAATAAGACCCATGTTAATATCATGAATTATTCTGTGTCTCAGGCCTGCATGCCTTCTTCTTGGGGCTACCGTCACCCACTATATTCACAACATTCTCCGGGGTTATATTTTCATTTGGGCTAAAAGAGTATTCAATCCCGGAAGTCATTAAATCAATATAAGGACAGTGAAACGAGAGTTTCCATTCTGCTGGAAGAGTAATAGTAAATAATCAGTACTCCCTAAACTGATTCCAACTCTCCTCCAACCATGTCACACAATCAGAGTTTCGCAATTTTATTCCTCGTTTTGCGCCACATGGGACCTTGTGGGACACAACGTCTTACAGATCGGCCTTATACTTCACTACAAATTCATCTGAGATTTATAATTTAGAGGGACGATGAGGTGGTATAATCTTAGAGAATTATGGGTCCACCTCTGCCCGTCACCGGTGTTTTACTATCTTTGCCGACTCACGGCTCTTCTTCTTCCCCCTTCTTCTTGCTTTTGCGTGTCCTTATTCTACCGGTTTTAGTCAATACACTCCCGTAGGGTTCATCATTTCAACCTTCACACTGGTGTTCTCTCTATGTGCTCCCCCCTTTTTTAAGGGTTTTACTTGTACCTTTAAATCTCGAATCCACGTACTCCTGGCTACACTACGCCTTACTTATTTCGTCCCCTACAGTCTATGGCTATAACAATTCATACGTGGAGTCGTGGAGTCTTAGCGTACTCGCCTTACAGTCTTATAACAAAGAAATGCACTCGATATAACACTCCGAGAAAAAACGTACGTTACTTAGCTAATCCAGTAGTTATGTGTCTGTATCTGAATCTGCTCCGATTAACAACTTTCTGCCCCATAGGGATGCTTACATTAATAGTGGGTCTAGCTATCCATGCCACCCATCTAATGTCACTTGCCCTCTTCTTCGACGCTCAAAATTTGCTTGTAACGCCATCTTCATTTCCCTAGGGCTTAGGTCTCTCTTACGCCGCTAATGCGCCTCATGCCTCCTTATTCTATTACTCTTGTTTGCGCTAGGAACCGATTTCATATCCGCATTGTACCACTATCATTATTAGTTATAACTCTACTTCATCGCTTCATCGTCGTACAGTAGACCCATAACTCATGATCATCTTTTCCTCTTCAACTCTTTACCTCATTCACTTCACTCGTTCTAACTTGGTATGGGATATTTGTAGGAGATATGTTCTCCTTTAACTACCACGCCACTATTATTTAGGCACTCGTACTTCGTACATTTCCTCTTTGCTATCTTATCTCCTCCCACTTAATAATCGATCCTTGACTCTTCGCATGAGGAACAATATTCTTAACTTAGTACCACTTTGTTCTTTAGGATACACCATCTGTGTCAATCCGTCCCTTGCTGCCTAAAACTAATTCTATCTGTCCTGATCATCCCCCATCTCGCTCCTATCGCGTTGACCTTCCTCCTACTAATTATCCTACTTTCATTATTTATCTTTACTGTAGTCTCGGCCTTATACGCCCAACTAAAGATATCATCCATGCCTTTAGGCGTCTTCTCGCTATACTTTACATAACAATTCTTGTTACGGCTCATTGTACCCAGATCATAATCCACCCTATAGAGTGACACTTCTTGATCTCGTTTGCAAACCTGCTCATAACATAGGGTAGCCTCATGAAGCAGGCATACTCAACCTGTTATCCTTTTTAGTCAGTCACATTACATTTACCATATGGCTTATTTGCACACGTATTTGCATTAATCATAAAAGGGTGCTAGCAATATACTTGGAGTAATATCAGGGGAAGACTCAGGATCCCGTCGTTCAGCTAACGCCTGGGTATGATGCTGGGATCCGCTTGGACTAGGCGTTCTTCGGTCTCTACCACTGCTTTCTAGCCCTTGTGGCCCTGACCTTGGAGGGTGTGTCGATGATGAAGAGCCCGTTACCATTCCCGTAGTCCAAACCTCACTTTTACCACGTAGCGATGGCCAATTTCGCTTTAAATGGCTTGGCCTAGCACAGGCATAACAAACATCCGAGCCCCGACGACACGGTCCCCAATGTAACCTGCGACACTGAATACATCGTGGTACTGGTGACCTCTTCTGACCGGAATCACTCTGAACCCGAGAACGAGAAACTCTGAGACTCTGAGATGACTTTGAATAAGCAGGTCCATCAAATCTGGGTCTGGGAAACTGTGGAGGTGCATCTCTAATCCCACGGTCAGACCCAAAGGAATTAACTCCCTTTCTCCAACCCCTGTCATCGTGACTCGCATTCTGCCGCTGAGTCTGAGCGGCTACCAATTGAGTCAGTAAAAGAATGGCCTGTCTCATCTCTTGGCCCGCAGCATCTTGCGAAGGAACGGGGGGTACTGGAGCTAAGATCGAGGCTTCCCTCTGATCCTTAAAAGTGGGCGAGGTATGGGAAAATCGAAGTGGGGCGTTATTCTGGGGTTCGCCCTCATCCATATTCGTAGACGGCTCTCGATCAAGCCCTTCTTCAACCACCATCTTTCCCTTCTGGGCCATCGTAGCTTTTCCCTTCATCGGTTTTGCTGAAATGACAACGCACCGTTAGGAGAGGAATAATCTTACGACACAGCTCTATCGCACGATCTATTAAGAAGAAGGATGGTCATCTTTCCTAAATGTCCGGTAGCCTCCTGTTTATAGATGTAGTGCACAACACACCGATAAACAAGAATTTACTAGACACAGCTCGTAGACACTTCCTAGGACAAACTGCTCTGATACCACTTCTGTCACGACCCGACTAGGGGCCGCGACGGGTACCCGGGGCTAACCACCGAGCACCGCTCGTGCTATCATTTACCTAACCCATTTAACAATCATTCATCTATTTCCGGTTAACTTTAAAAAGAGGGTTTGCTTTTCATTACAAAAATATAACGCGTTAATACAAAAAAATATTTCAATATACTTATACACATGCGTACTACCCACGTTGTGGAACTACACAACCCACATCGAGCATCTATGAGCCTCTATTGAGTGGCATACAAATATATACACCAAAAGGAACAACCAATTAGAACCTCCGGAAAATGGAGTGCTCTTCAGCTCGGCTAGTGACTCCTATCAGTCTGGACCGCTTTCCCGTCTACCCGTGGGCATGAACACAGCATCCAAAGAAAAGGATGTCAGTACGAGCATTGTACTGAGTATGTAAGGCATACATCACGAAATAAAGTAAGAATAAGAAAGTAAAGTAAGTACAAGGGGATAATCGGTAACTGCTTGCCTCTTAGGGCGGATCCATGCATGCATACTCATAAAGCATCATATAGTAAATTGCTGCGGAACGCGCAGCCCAATTCATATGTCATCATATGTTAGTGCCGAGGAACGTATGGCCCGATCCATAAATATAATAAGTTAGTGCCGAGGAACGTACGGCCCGATCCATAACCCATATATCCCACGTCCGGGCATCCCGCGTCCAGGATGAAATCATGATATAATACTTATTTCATGGCCTAGACGTTATTTATAACATATTCACAACCGTAGCTTAACAACATTCATGACTCCATTCAACTACTATTCAATTGTGCCACTATTCACCCATGCAAGGCCCATTTTCTATGTTCTTATACATTTCAAGTATCTAAGCCTTCCAATACCTTGAACCATATGGTATAGTCTTGAAACATACCTTGGATGATGGTGGAACAATCCTTGAGCAACAATACTCTTTTTATACCAAAACCCTATTTTAACCCTTTTGAGATTTCTTGAAGAAGATGACTTCCAATAGAGTCTCATGCACTTGCTTTCATGAATTAGATGTCGATGATCTTGGTTTCCCTTTGATCTCTTGAATTTTGTGGATGAATATTTGGAGAGCTTCTAGAGTGTTCTTGAGGGTTGTATGGATGAAAAATGAAATAAAATGAGGCTTTGGTCCCTTTTAATAACTCCAAGTTTGATCTTTAATGAATTCCAGTCGGGGTGAACAGTGATCGTAAACCACAGTTGACGAGCCGTAAACTGGTTTACGAGCCGTCCTCCTTGGTCGTATTTAAGCATGTCCAAAACAGAGAAGTTGGTTGAAGAATATTGCAGTTTACGAACGAGGTTTACGGTCTGTAAACCAGTTTACGGGCCGTATTCCAAGTCGTGTTTAAGCATTCCCACACTTTAACAGAAAGTTGGAATTTGAAAGGCTGGAGGACGATGGTGGTTTACGGTCCGTAAATCATTTTACGGGCCGTAAATCACTATACGACCACTGGGCTGCATGAAATTTTACAACTTTTCCATTTCCAAAAATTCACGAATCATCACCCCTTGCTTAGTAAAACACCCCACACTCATACCCTTGTCGTTCTATTCCTTATACATGTACGGGGACTTTTCCGAGGTGTAACAATATAGTAGTGAGATGATGTAGCCTCGTAGGCTTCTATTCTTTTGTGTACAGTATATGTAGCAGCCTAGCTGGCTTGCACTGTTCTTCTGCATGTTGTGTACATATATGCAGATTGTACGGAGTTCTGATGTTTCCCTCTTTATGAGATTAGTCGTGCCATCTATGGGCCTTTTTATGTTCAGTATGATTCAGATATGAGTATAGGGGTAATTGGCCGCTAGAGGTCAGACCCCCGTCACGGCTCATCGGTTGGGTCATAACAGAAGTGGTATCAGAGCAATTCCGTCCTAGGGTTGTCTGCAGACCGTTTCTAGTAGAGTCTTGTTTGTGGGCGTGTTATGCACCATACTTATAAACAGGATGCTACAGGACATTTAGGATGATGTCATTCTTTCTCTCCTAGATTGTGCGATAGAGCCATGTGTTAGGCGTTCTCTTTCTCATAAATTGTTATGATTTCAGCGATGCCTCCGAAGAAAGCTACAGCCACCCAGAAGGGAAAGAAAGCCATAGGCGAGGCCAGTAGCTGCACTCGACAGGCCACGAGGGCCCAGGATGAGATTCAGAGTGAGGGGCCGTCTGAGACATTGCATACACCGTCTCCAACACTTGCCCCAGTTCCTCAGTCGGATGCACTAGGCCAAGATGTGCGGGATGTCATACGGTTGTTGACCAGATTAGTAGCCGTATAGGCTCAGCGACATGTAGTTGGTGTTGACCAGGCAGATGGGACTGGTATTTCGAGGGTTAAGACCTTTCTTTGGTTAGGTCCTCCAGAGTTTTCTGTGGTAAAGCAGAATATGGACCCCCAGGATTTCATTGATGGTATGCAAACGACTTTGAGGGTTATGCGTGTGGATGAGGTCGAGTCCGTAGAGTTGGCTTCGTTTAGGCTGCGTGATATTACAGTACAATGGTATCAGACTTGGGAGTCATCTAGGGGAGAGAATTCCCCTCCAGTTGTGTGGCGAGAGTTCACAGATGCCTTTATCCGCCATTATTTGCCTCCTGAGGTAAGGCGAGCCCGAGCTGATAGATTTTTACGTATTGAGCAGGGCAGTATGAGTGTCTAGGAGTATTGCGTGTATTTTGATTCTATGTTCAGGTATGCTCCATCCATGGTGGCTGAAATGGAGGATAGAATTTATCTTTTTGTGGCTTGTCTAGGGCCACATTTGATTGATGCTTGCATGACTGCCGCATTACAGCCAGGCATGGATATCTCCCGTATACAGGCATATGGGTAGAATTTGGAGGATCGCAAGCGCCAGAGGAGGACAGATCGTGATCGTGACCTGGGCCATGGTAAGAGGTCCAGATCTTTTGATAGTGGGGGTGAGTTTAGGAGAGGACAGAGACAACAACATCCCCGATATCCTTTCCATTCAGCAGGGAGTGCATCTCCGCGGTTTCCAGGTCCGAGATTTGACCGATCTCCTTATTCCGGAGCAGGCCAGAGACCTATAGCACCAGGCTCTCAGTATAGACCGGAGTCAGGCCAGATGGGACCCCTTTTGCCGCTATATGCCCAGTGTGGCAAGTTACATACCGGTCAGTGTCGACTTGGATCAGATGGTTGTTATGCTTATGGCCAGCTAGGCCACAGGGTAAGGGAGTGCCCGATGAGGATTGGTACAGGTATGGTTCTGCCTACAGGGTCCGTGGCTGGCTCTTCTTCTGTAGTGCGCCTTTCAAAGCATATTTTTCAGACGCCAGCAGGGCGAGGTAGAGGGAGGAGTGGAGCATCCAGCTCGAGTGGTCCTTAGCACCGCGTGTATGCATTGGCTGGTAGATAGGACCGCGAGATGTCTCCTGATGTTGTTACAGGTATATTATCGATTTTCTCCCATGATGTTTATGCACTAATTGATCCAGGTTCCACTTTATCATATGTTACACCACTTGTTGCTGGCAAGTTTGGGATAGATCCCGAGTTGATTAAACCTTTTGAGGTGTCTATGCTAGTTGGCAATCCGGTCATAGCTAGGCATGTATATCGAGACTGTGTTGTTGTAGTTTATGACCGCCACACCGTAGCAGATTTGATTGAGTTAGATATGATTGATTTTTATGTTATTATGGGCATAGACCGGTTAGCTTCTTGTTATGCTATTGTTTAATGTAGAGCAAAGATGGTTCGATTTTAGTTCCCAGGCGAGCCAGTCCAAGAGTGGAAGGGCAATGCTGTTTTGCCGAGAGGTAGGTTTATTTCATACCTTAAGGCAGAGAAGATGATTAGAAAATGGTATATTTTACATCTAGTTCGAGATCAAGATGTACAAGCAGAGTCGCCGACTCTTTAGTCCTTTTCTGTGGTTAATGAGTTCCCAGAAGTGTTTCCAGATGAGCTTCCAGGCATTCCCCCAGAGAGGGAGATTGATTTTGCTATTGATCTATTGCCAGACACACAGCCAATATCTATTCCTCCTTATAGGATGGCACCTGCGGAGTTGAAGGAATTGAAATAGCAGTAGAAAGATTTGCTTGAGAAAGGCTTTATCCGGCCTAGCACCTCACCATAGGGAGCGCCGGTGTTATTTGTGAGAAAAAAGGATGGTTCCTTGGGAATGTGTACTGATTATAGGCAATTGAATAAAGTGACTATAAAGAATAAGTATCCGCCCCCGAGGATTGATGATTTATTTGATCGGTTGCAAGGCGCTAAGTATTTCTCGAAGATAGACTTGAGGTCAGGATACCATCAGGTTAGGGTGAAGGAAGAAGACATTTCGAAGACGGCAATCCGGACTAGATATGGCCACTATGAGTTCCGTGTTATGTCGTTCGGGCTAACTAATACCCCAGCTATATTCATGGATTTGATGAATCATGTATTCAGACCCTTTCTAGATTTGTTCGTGATTGTGTTTATAGATGATATTATGGTTTATTCACCGTCAGAGGCCGATCATGCAGAACATCTGCGAATAGTGCTTGGAATTCTCCGGGGTAAAGATTGGTATGCTAAGTTTTCTATGTGTGAGTTCTGGTTGAACTCTGTGGCTTTTCTGGGTCATATTATTTCAGAGGAAGGCGTTAGAGTGGATGCCCAAAAGATTGAGGCTGTGAAGAATTGGCGAAGGCCCACGGCACCAACGGAGATACATAGTTTCTTGGGCTTGGCAGGTTATTATAGAAGGTTTGTAGAAGGATTTTCCTCTCTTAAGCCCCATTGACCAAATTGACTCAGAAATCAGCTAAGTTCCAATGGACAGATGCTTGTGAGCAGAGTTTTCAGACGTTGAAGGATAAGCTAACTTCAGCACAATTTTTGACTCTTCCAGAAGGAGCAGATGGCTATGTGGTATATTATGATGCTTCCGGTGTTGGATTGGGTTGTGTATTGATGCAGCATGGTAAGATGGTCGCTTATGCTTCTAGGCAGTTGAAGAAGCACGAGAATAATTATCCAACCCTTGATCTTGAGTTAGTGGAAGTGATTCATGCCTTGAAGATATGGAGGCACTACTTGTACGGTGTCCATGTTGATATATATACTGATCATAAGAGTCTCCAGTTCATCTTAACGCAGCAAGATTTTAACTTGCGTTAGACGCGATAGTTGGAGAGGTTAAAAGATTATGATGTAAATATTCTGTATCATCCCGGGAAAGCGAATGTAGTAGCTAATGCCCTCAATCATAAATCTATAGGTAGCTTATCATACGTGCTGCCAGAGAAAATGAGAAATGGTCTTTGAGGTTCATCGATTAGCTAGCCTCGGAGTTCGATTGATGGATTCAGGTGATGCAGGGGTTACTGTTCAAGACACAGCGGTATCATCCTTGGTAGTTGAGATAAAGGAGCGTCAGTATGAAGATCCTGCTCTAGTTCATTATCGAGATACGGCACCTCAGAAAGAAAAGACACCCTTTGTGATCACAGGTGATGGGGTACTCAGATATCGAGGTAGGTTATGAGTCCTTAGTGTTGCAAGATTCCGACAACAGATTATGGGAGAGGCACATTATTCCCGCTATTCTATTCATCCAGGCTCAACAAAGATGTACCATGATCTCAAGGAAGTTTATTGGTGGGATGGTATGAAAAGAGATATAGCAGAATTTTTCGCTCAGTGTTCGAATTGTCAATAGGTCAAAATCGAACACCGGAAGCCTGGAGGTCTATTGCAAGCTATGTAGATTCCGACGTGGAAGTGGGAGGTAATTAATATGGACTTTATTACAGGGTTGCCCCGTAATCAGTGGAACTGTGATTCGATATGGGTCATAGTTGATAGGCGCACAAAGTCAGCTCATTTTCTGCCTGTCAGAACTACTTATGCAGCTGAGGATTATGCGAGGCTTTATCTTAAGGAGATTGTACGACTCCATGGTGTTCCTTCAGCCATTATTTCAAGTTGGGGAGCACAGTTCACAGCCAGATTCTGGAAGTCTTTTCAGCAGGGATTGGGGACTCAGGTGAGTCTTAGCACCGCATTCCACCCCCAGACAGATGGACAAGCAGAGCGTACTATACAGACCCTTGAGGATATGCTTAGAGCTTGTGTGCTTGACTTTCAGGGAAATTGGGAGGATCACTTGCCTCTTATCGAGTTCGCATACAACAACAGTTACCATTATAGTATTCAAATGGCTCCTTATAAAGCCTTATATTGGCGGAGGTGTAGATCGCCCATAGGATGGTTTGATATTAGGGGGAATCAGTTACTAGGCCTAGACTTAATCCAGCAAGCAGTTGATAAGGTGAAGGTGATTAGAGAAAGATTTCTAACAGCTCAGAGCCGACAGAAATCCTATGCGGATAATCGGCGACGTAAGCTAGAGTTCAAAATGGGCGACTGGGTGTTCCTGAAAGTTTCGCCTGTGAAGGGAGTGATGAGGTTTGGTAAGAAGGGTAAGCTGAGCCCTTGATATATTGGGCCATATAAGATCATTCGTGTAGTGGGTATAGTGGCATATGAACTAGAATTGCCTTCGGAGTTAGAATCGGTACATCAAGTATTTCATGTATCAATGCTTCGTAAGTGTATCAGAGATCCTTCCAGAGTGGTACAAGTGAATGATGTCCAGGTGACCGAGCAGTTATCGTACGAAGAGGTTCCGGTGGCTATATTGGACAGGCAGTTCCGTCGGTTGCGAACCAAAGATGTAACCTCCGTTAAAGTCTTGTGGAGGAATAAGAATGTTGAAGAAGTGACTTGGGAAGCGGAAGAAGCGATGAAGATTAAGTAGCCGCATTTGTTCCCAGCAGTACAGGAGGTGCAGTCGGAGACATCACTTTTTCCAAGTATTGTTTTCATTTGAGTTATCGTGATTTGGTCGTGTGAGGCCATGGTATTATGTGTTGTAGTGTGTGGCCTTGTGTGGCATTATTTTGGGTTTGTCACAACCCAGCTAGGGGCCGTGACGGGTACCCGGGGCTGACCACCGAGCACCGCTCGTACTATTACTTCTTAGGCTTACTTAACGATCATTTATCCAATTCATGCTCAATTTATAATAAAAACTCATTTTTCATTTAGCAACAGAATGTTTCATACACATGAGCCTTTAGGCTAGCAAAATAATATATATATATATATATATATATATATATATATATATATATATATATACATAATGACCATGCCATGAAACCACACGAACCACGTTGAGTATCTACGAGCCTCTATGAGATGACATCTACAATTGTACACAAAAGAATCATCATAGGCACCTCCGGAACAATGGAGGGCTTTCAGTCAACTAGCAGCCTCTAAGAATCCGGAGCAAGATCTCCTCCCTGTCTACCTGTGGGTATAAACACAGCATCCAATGAAAACGAATGTCAGTACGATTATTGTACTGAGTAGGTAAGGCAGGAATGAAATAAATAACATAATAGAAAGATCATGAGTCATAAGACCAAGATATAACCTGCACAAGTGTCATAGGCAATCGTATTACTTTCATATTTCACATTTTCATAATCATAGTATACATGTTATCACATCCCATACATCATCACGTACATCGTCATACATATCATCACATAATAATCTGTATTGTCACCCGCGTCCGGGTAACCCTCATATGCCGCCCACTAGTGGTGATCATGCCCAGCCCTCTCAGCTCGGTGTAAACATAGCAGCCCGCATTAGCGGTGACATGCCTGGCCATATAGGCGCGGTGGAATCATACGCAGCCCGCATTAGCGGTGACATGCCCGGCCATATAGGCGCGGTGGAAATCTTATCACAACATCAATCATAACGTCGTTATTATACATCTCATGCCATAGCATCATGTTATCATTTCTTAGTGTTCCATGTATCCCATAGTTATATTACAAGTTAGTATTATTCATCATCTTATTGTTGTAGTATACATTAGCATTAAGGGCATACATTTGGCTTTGAGACAACCACACTATGTCGGGGTGACGTAAGGTCGTGAACCCCCGATTATATTATGGACATTTATGAGTATCATGCCTCGCCTTGAAGGGAATAAAACATAATGCGAGTGTTAGCAATAATAACATCATTAGCGTTATAGGAACATCATGCCACATTTCCTCGAATCTTTATACTCTAGCTCATTATCACTATTATTGTGCTCGTAGGTGCTTTAGTACAAAGAAGGACTCATAAACTTTTTCATGTAGGGGGATTATGGAGAGCTTGAAGGATTCATGCCTTTGAAAGAAAAGTTAAGCCTCACATACCTTTCTCGTTTAAGAAATCTAGCGTTCGCTTGTCCTCCTTCAATGTCACGTCTCTACCTTCAAAAAGAGGATTCGTACTAACATTAGTTAACCAACTATAAAAATACACTACTATTTCTAGAGAAAGTTGGGCAGCACTTCCTTTGTTTATACTACTTCTCCCATCTTCCATATCAAACCCCAACACTTACAACAACAATCACAATATAGCAATCAATAATCATCATTCATATACAATAACCATGATCCACCATTTCTCTTCATTTTTCCCCCATTCATGGTTGTAGGTTCGCTACCGTATTTTCCCATGTATCACACTTATCTCATGGTCTACATGTCATTTAGAATGTATTAATACTCACAACACACTAACATTCATGATTCAATTCAACTACCATTCACTTATGACACTATTCACTCATGGATGACCCATTTGCTATGCTTTTCTACAATTTGGGTATCTTAACCTTCCAATACCTTAAACAACATGAAATAGTCATGAAACTTACCTTGGATGAAGGTTGAACAAGTCTTGAGTGGAGTTTCTCCTCTAACACCAAAACCCTACCTCACCTCCTTTGGCTTTCTTGAAGAAGATGAGCTTTACTTGAGTTTCATACACTTTGATTCATGGATTATGTGTTATTGATCTTAATTTCCCTTGGATTTATCTTGTAGTTGAAGAGTAGGGAAGGTTATAGAGGTCTCTTGAAGTATAGAGTGAAGACGGAATGAAATATGAAATGAAAAGGACCCCTCACACTTAAACTTAAAAGCTGCCCGACCCTCATTATACGGACCAACATACGGTCCGTACTATTTATACGGACCGTATGTATGGGCGTACATTTGGTCCAGCATGTTATCTTCATCTTGGCCAACTATATGGTCCAACATACGGCCAATATAATTTATACGGACCGTATGTTTGGCCGTATAATGCCAACTGAAGCGAATTCCATTTTCGTCGACTCGTTGATCTCCGATCCTTATAGAACCTTCTTAACACTTGTTTAACACTTCAATACCCATCTAAAGGATGTTATTTCTTATCCCTAAGACCTCATTATGCCATCACCAAATCGTTGCTTGTTATTCTTATACGATACACAACGTATGGTTCATTTTCTTTAGCAACTTCCTTTCCTTGCATTGTATGCCTTAAAATCTCGTCGAGGGTCATCTAATACTCTTTATTACTCATCAAAACATCGCATACAATACGTCCTCTATTAGCCTATTCACTGTACATGTACAGGGGATGTTTCTAAGGTGTAACAGGGTTGCTGTGTGCAGGGCGGATTGGCATAAGTACAGGGGAAACTCTGCCAAAATTTTTATAACCTTGGATTGTTCAAACACCCGAGGACGGATGTTCCTAAGGGGGCGAGAATGTTACACCCTTCGTCTCCATAGTAGTAGAACCTATGGGTTCCAAGCCGGGTATGCCCTTGGAGCATAGACCCGAGCCTGAGTGTGGAGATGGGAAATGTCTTACCCCATGTACAAGAGTACCAGTATATGTTTCGGGTAATTTACAGAGTTATAAGTTGAGCGAATTAAGTCGACGCGATCGGAACTGATCCAGAAAATCTGCAGGACACAAGTCAACGTCGACAGGTCGTCGACATGTTCAACGGACCGTCGACATGCGGCGTCGATGGGACCCGCAACCATGCATTTGCAAGTGCAGGTCAACGGGTAAGTTGATGGACCGTCGACACGTCGACGGGACGTCGACCCGCTCGTCGAACCGGACCGCTATAGCCTTTTTGGCTTCCAATTATAAATATGTGGGTAACGACTTCATTTCATATTTTCCTCCTTCCAAAAATCAGAAAACCCTAAAATATTTTCTCCCAATATTTTCCATCATATTAGTGAAGATTTGACAAGACCCGGAGCCCGTAAACCCGAAATTGTGAAGAAGAAAGGTTGCTTCTAGGGTTCCTTCAAAGTTGTAAAGCTTAAGGAGTCAAAGTGAAGTGGTTCTTGGGATTCTTGACCCCTCAAGGTATGTAAATGATTTATACCTTTGTATTTAAGTTGAGTATCAAGAGTTTTAGTGATTCTAAGTAAAGAGGGGGTAGTTGTGGAAGTGGTAAGTTAATGAAAGAAAAAATGGTAGCTTAGGGTTATTTGGAGAGATGATTGGGAATGGATTAGAATATATTTTTTATATATAAGTGTTGTTATTGTTGTTATGGTTGGTATTAAAGCGAATGAGGAGTTGAAGGGTTGTTAAGCTTGTGAGAGAAATGTTGTCCATGATTCGTTAAGCTTTGTATGCATCTAAAGGAGGTTAATAAGTTAAGTACCTAGTCTAATGAAGTCTATGTTATCTTAATTGTAGATTTACAAGTCCAGAAATAGGAGTTGATCGATTTGATACACATCGAGGTATGTTAAGGCTATCCTTTCCTTCTTTTTGCATGATCCTATAATGTGATCCAACAAGCGAGTAAGCAAAATTTCAAATTACTCTACCCTTAGAAGTATTAGGAGTATTTCAGTTTTTGACATTTATGCAACCTGTTATGATTATTCCTTTTGTTCATTGGTCTAATTTTATGTATACAGTTATTCATGCATTGCATTCATTCATATATATATATGTATGTTGACCCGTGACTAGAAGGTGTTATATACGCAAGTATTATACGTATATGGGGTATGGAAAGGAGTAGGCGTTATACACGCATTACCACCTGATCAGCTGGTGCACTATGATGACGATATGAGAATCAGGCTGCAAGTATCACAGTAATGTATATGATGATGGCCTCAGAGAACCCGATATGATATGAGAAAAGAGACAAGAGTTATATATGTCACGACCCAACCACGTACGCCGTGACTAGTGCCCGATCTGGGCACCCAAACCCATCTATCAAATGCATTCAAGTATATAGCAGAAGCCGTCAAGGCTATATTCTAAATTTAGATAATTTCCAGAAAAAATTCGGCAGAGTTTCCTTTGTTTTACAGACTATCCAAAATAACCCTGCGCACAGAAAATACCAACAAAGGCCACACCGGCCAACAAGGCAACATGTAAACATATGCGGACCGGCCGCCGCGGCGAATGGGATCGCCCAAACACATCATATACACACATCCGTACAGAAAGACCCAACCCACAAACGTGTCCACAGACCTCTAAACAGACCGACAAAATCATATGACGGGACAGGGCCCCGCCGTACCCAAATAGTCAGATATACAGAAATATACACATAACAAAAGATGTATGTACCAAAAGTGGACTCCGGATCAAAAGGGAGTACTCCGAAATAGCAGAAAGTGGAGCCTACAGTGATGGATCACCTGTGTCTGTACCTGCGGGCATGGAACGCAGCCCCCGAAGAAAGGGGGTCAGTACGAAAGATGTACTGAGTATGTAAAGCATAGAGTACAGAAATATGAGCCATAACTGAAAACAAACAGGATACAAAGGGGAAATACCGAACAGTATATCAAAATCTGTATCAAAACCATATATACGTAATGCAAACAAAATCATGCAAAGCTCAGGAACGTGGTCACCACTCCGACGCTGGTGCCACACACAGCATAACACCGGCAGGTTCAAATCTCCGTACATCCCCGAGCACACATATCAGCATAGCATATCACCAGCCATATCACAGCATAACTCCAAACGGAACCCGACCCTATGGGGATGTCTCGGGAACCGTAATACAGCATGCAGCCGAATTTATCATAGCGCGCACGAATCATAACCGGCCCGGGAACCGGTGAACGAAGTCATAATAAGGGCACGAGCGGAGTCGTGAGCAAACAATGCAACTTATAAGTCAAAACACCTTTTGAAACTTGATAATATCATATGCTAAATCATTAATCAAATAGTTCGAATAACTAGTCAATACGGGGTTCGTTTCACAAAAGTATTTCCAACATAGTATTTATGGTTCAAAATATAGTTTAGAATATCGTGGCAGTCAAACATTATTTTATGATAGCCAAATTCATAACCAAAAGTGTTTTGCCGACATTAGACAAGAATGGGCATAATAGAGCAAACAAAGAAGTCTCGATGCTAGCGGGCCCACCGCGGGTCAAGTCGAGGTGGCGGACATGAATCACGGACATTCGGGGTCTATGGAATCATACATGGAAGTCTCGAGGCAACTTGATTACATTTACAAAAGTTTCGGACATTATATCACTTTTCAATATAATATGAGTTTTATAATTCAATTCAATTGAATGAATAATACTAAATTTCCAATCCGGATTTCTAGGAACAGAATTGCCCTCGGGGCTCCAATATCGACCTAGTATACCTAAGACATCCCAAAAGAAGGAATGGGTAGCCTTACATACCTTATATGCGTCTTACGCTCGCCCGAAACTCAAGTCCCGTTTCGCTCAGAATCTGCAAATGGTCAAAGTTACCAATTAGGGATTTCAAGGCTTAAGAATTCACTTAACCTCATTTTTGTCTACCGAAATTTCGGCAGCATTTCCCCCATATATATATCACACCGAGACTTAGCTCGGCTCCATATACAACAACAACAACAACAACCCACAGTATCACAATCATCACAAGTCATAACAAAATCACTCTAACGTCAATATTCTTTCTTTCTACATAAATCAACAACTTTCATCCAAACTTCACCACATCCACATTATCATATTCATTTACTCATTCAAAGTTATTCAAACACATTCCAATAATATTCCAAACGATATACATGAATTTAAGCAATCCGCAACTTTCCATATTCTATTCAAAACGTCCACAACTACGACGAACATACTAACTTGCATTGTTTCATTCCAAATTCATTAGCAACAACCATAATTCACATTTAAAGTCTTACTTTCACAATTATATACGAATATACAAAAATCATATAATTTCCCATAAAAACCCGCAACCATCTTCAATGCCAATTCAACTTGCTAAACATTCATTTACGTCATAAATGCCACAACGACTCAACTAACAAACTAAACAAAATCAAATTCACCTCCCCTTCACCACACTATGGCTCACGGCCTTACACCTACTCACACACACACACGGCCATGCACACACACACCACAATTCCATAATTCTTATGCAATTCCCATCACTCTAACATATATGTTTATTCCATAACACAAAAGAATAAGATTCTTACCTTTTTCCTTCAACTTCAATCTTGCTACAAATGTTGCTCTCGTGCCGAACCAATTATATCACGTCGAAGAGCGCCTTGAATATGCTACGAATATGAGAAGAACAAGATTTTTGGATTAGAATCAAAGCTTGAATTTTTTTTTTCTTTTTCTCTAGGTTTCGGCCGAAGCCCTCTTGGCTTGGTGACTTCAAATTTTTGTTTTGTTTCTTGAACTTTCCAATGGATATATATGAATATATATTTTTGATGATTAAATGATCACATGTAACTCACATGACCATTAAATGGGGCTTGGGCCAAGGCCTCTTGGCCGGCCACCCCTTGGTCTTGGGCCCAAATTTTTCTCTAATTTTTCTTGGCCCAATTCATTGAAATCTCGTTTTGAAATTCCCGAAACTAATTTCCGAAACTCCAACTCTCACCCTCGGCCTTCCCCGATGCCTTTGTGCCAATACTTTCATAAACGACATAGGCATATTAACTAAAATCAAATTATTGCCTTATAACACACAAGTCTTAATTATTTTCAAGATTTCCAATTATGCGAAAACACGGGACATAACATTCTCCCCCCCTTTTAGATCATTCGTCCCCGAATGTTAAATTAGTCTTATAAAGTCTTATGAGCATAACGGGGGAGTCTCTCTTTATAACTAGCACACATAATTCATTCATCAATCAATACAACAAGCTTAAAAGTTTTAATTACCTGTGGGCGTAGAAAATAAGTGGGGGTATTTCTTCTTCATCTCATCCTCTGCCTCCCAGGTCATTTCTTCCCGGTTGTTGTTGCGCCACAGGACATTAACAGAAGGCACCTCCTTAGTGCGTAGTCTCCTTACCTGTCGATCCAAAATAGTTATAGGCTGCTCTTCATAAGACAAATACTCCGTTACCTGGATATCATCCACTGGGAATATTCTGAAAGGATCACCGATACATTTTCGCAGCATGGACACACGAAATACCGGGTGCACTGCCATCAAATCTGATGGTAAGTCTAGCTCATAGGCGACCTTGCCTATCTTCCGAATGATCTGATACGGCCCGATATACCGCGGGCTTAACTTACCCTTTTTACCGAATCTCATAACACCCTTCATAGGCGACACCTTCAGAAATACCCCGTCGCCAATTTGGAACTCTAATGGTCGACGTCGTCTGTCTGCATATGCTTTCTGTCGACTCTGTGCAGCCAATAATCGCTCCCGAATAAGTTTTACTTTATCCACTGCTTCCTGGATCACATCTGGCCCAATTAATTTTGTTTCGCCCACATCGAACCACCCAATAGGAGATCTGCATTTCCTGCCATAAAGTGCTTCGTACGGTGCCATCTGAATGCTGGAGTGATAACTATTATTATAAGCAAATTCAATAAGCGGCAAATGATCATCCCAGCTGCCTCTGAAATCAATAACGCAGGCCCGCAACATATCTTCCAGCGTCTGAATAGTGCGCTCGGCCTGCCCGTCGGACTAAGGATGAAAAGTTGTACTGAGGCTCACCTGAGTCCCTAATCCCTCCTGAAATGACCTCCAGAAATTTGCCGTAAATTGGGCACCTCGGTCAGTAATAATAGATACAGGGACTTCGTGAAGTCTGACTACTTCTCTGATATATAATCTAGCATAGTCCTCAGCCGAAAAAGTAGTCCGGACTGGAGAAAATGGGCTGATTTCGCTAATCTGTCAACAATAACCCAAATAGAATCATACCTGCGTGGAGTGCGCGGTAACCCAACAACGAAATCCATATTAATCATCTCCCATTTCCAGGCTCGAATTTCCATCTCCTGTAATAATCCACCGGGCTTCTGATGGTCAATTTTAACTTGTTGACAATTCGGGCACAGACCAACGAACTCAACAATATCTTTATTCATACCGTCCAACCAATACAAACACCTGATATCATGATACATTTTAGTGGAACCAGGATGAACAGAATACCGTGCATTATGCGCCTCGCCCATGATCTGTCGCCGTAGGCCTGCAACATCCGGTACACAGAGTCTGCCTTCATATAATAACACCCCTTCAGGCGAAATTTCAAACGGAGTCTTTTCTTTATTAAGAGCCACATCTCTTTACTGAACCAAAATAGGATCCTCAAACTGTCGCTGCTTTACTTCTTCTATAATAGATGATTCATCAACTGCACTAACAGAAATCACAGAATCTCCAGAATCTGCCAAACGAACTCCAAGGCTGGTCAACTGATGAATTTCACGAACCAAATCTTTCTTACCAGGTGGTACATCAGCCAAGCTGCCCATAGACTTGCGGCTAAGTGCATCCGCTACCACATTGGCTTTCCCAGGATCGTACAGAATATCAACGTCATAATCTTTCAATAATTCAAGCCATCTTTTCTGCCGCAAATTCAGTTCTTTCTGTTTAAAAATATACTGGAGACTCTTGTGGTCCGTATAAATGTCCACATGGACCCCATATAAATAATGCCGCCAAATTTTCAAAGCATGAATCACCGCGGCTAACTCAAGATCATGAGTGGGATAATTCTTCTCGTGCGGCCTGAGCTGCCGGGAAGCATAGGCTATAACTTGACCGTGCTGCATCAACACACAGCCTATCCCAATACCAGAGGCATCACAATAGACAATATACCCGTCTGATCCTTCTGGAAGGGCTAAAACTGGAGCTGTAATTAATTTTTCTTTCAACATCTGAAAGCTGCGCTCGCAGGCATCAGTCCACTGAAATTTTGCTGCTTTCTGAGTAAGCTTCGTCAGTGGTGCGCAATAGAAGAAACTTTTTCCACGAACCTCCGATAATATCCGGCTAACCCCAGAAAACTGCGAACCTCTCAGTGTAGTAGGCCTGGGCCAATTCTGTACAGCTTCAATTTTCTACGTATCGACCCGAATACCATCTGCTCCGACAATATGCCCCAAGAATGCCACAGAAGTTAACCAGAATTCACATTTGGAAAATTTACCATATAATTTTTGTTGCCGAAGAATACCAAGTACTGTTCCCAAATGATCTGAATGCTCATCTGCTGATCGTGAATAAATCAAAATATCATCCATAAACACAATCACGAACATATCCAGGAAAGGCCGAAATACCCGATTCATCAGGTCCATGAATGCCGCTGGAGCATTAGTCAGCCCGAAAGACATCACTCTGAATTCATAATGCCCGTACCGGGTCCTGAAAGCAGTCTTCGGGATATCTGATTCTCGCACTCGCACCTGATGATAACCCGAGCGCAAATCTATCTTTGAAAAATATTTAGAACCCTGCAACTGATCAAACAAATCATCAATCCGGGGGAGGGGATATTTATTCTTTATAGTCACCTTATTTAATTGACGATAATCGATACACATTCGCAGTGACCCATCTTTCTTTCTTACAAATAATACCGGCGCTCCCAGGGTGATGTACTGGGTCTCATAAAGCCTTTATCTAACAGATCTTTCAGCTGCTCTTTCAATTCCTTCAATTCAGCCGGTGCCATTCTGTACGGAGGAATAGATATAGGTTGCGTATCCGGCAACAAGTCTATAGTGAAATCTATCTCCCGTTCAGGCGGAAGACCCGGAAGCTCATCTGGGAACACATCTGGGAATTCATTAACAACCGGAACAGACTGAAGAGTAGGAGTCTCGGCTGTAGTATCGTGCACACGAACCAAATGGTAGATGTAACCTTTCTGAATCATCTTCTTAGCCTTGAGGTACGAAATAAACTTACCCCTCGGCGATGCCGTAGACTCGAACCACTCTATAACTAGCTCCCCTGGGAACTGAAAACGGACTACCTTTTTCTGGCAGTCAACATTAGCATAACAGGAAGCCAACCAGTCCATACCCATAATGACATCAAATTCCAGCATATCTCATTCTATCAAAGAACTTTAGTGCAGCGATCACATATAGTCACAGAACAATCCCTATATACCTGCCTCGCTATAATACAATCCCCGACCGGGGTAGCTACCTCAAATGGATCTATTGGCTCAGACACTATCCCAATTTTACTAGCAACGAGCGGGGAAATATATGATAAAGTAGAACCAGGATCAATCAGTGCATATACAGATCTGGAGAAAACCAGTAATGTACCTGTGACGACATTTGGTGAAACCTCCTGGTCCTGACGACTGGCTAATGCATATATGCGGTTCGAGGGACCGCTAGAACCTGAAGCACTGCCACGACCTCGACCGCGTCCCACCGGTGCAGGCATACCTCGCTCCGCAGGGCGTGCAACTGATGGAGCAGATGATGAACCAGCGGCTGATCCCGTCGGCTGAGCTACACTACCAGAACCGCTCGCCAACGGACAATCTCGTATAATATGGCCCTGACCGCCGCATGAAAAACAGGCTCCAGTAAGTCGATAACATTCTCCCGGGTGCTATTTCCCGTAATGGGAACAACGGGGCCTGGGTGGTCTGGGCTGGCTGGGACCTCTGGCTATCTGTGACCCTGATGCTCTGGAGCTCTAACCGACCCCAGACTGTCCTGCACTGTCAAATCTCCTACCGGCTGGCTGTGTACCCCAGCCTGACGGAGGAGGATGTCTGCCTGACTGTTGCTGCTGAGGCTGTCTGCCTCGAGAATCTCCAAAATAACGTGCGGATCTGGCCCTCTTTGGCGGCCTCCTGTCCCGATCTCTGCTGGAATAATCAGCTCTATGTCGGTCCTCCATAACCAGGGCATAAGCCTGTAGTCGGGAAATATCCATGTCTGTCTGCAATGCCACCGCCATACAGCCATTAATCAAATAGCGGTCTAACCCCATCACGTATCTATGCATCCGATCGGCCATATCTGCTACTATGGCAGGTGCATACCGGGCCAAATAATCAAACTCCATATTATACTCACGGACGCTCCGACCCCTCTGCTGCAGATGCAAAAATTGGTCAACCCGCGCCCGCCGTAACTCTGGGGGCAAAAGGTGGTGAGTGAAAGCAGTCACGAACTCGTCCCAAGTAGCTGGGGTAGCACCCTCACCCCTGGATAGCTCCCAGGACTCATACCAGTGAGCAGCAACATCCCGTAGACTATGCGAAGCCAACTCAACAGACTCAGTCTCTGAAGCCCTGACCAAATCTAGTGAGCGCCGCATCCCCCGAATAAAGTCATGGGGGTCCTCGTCGGGCTTAGACCCAAAAAACTCTGGAGGGCCACATAGTAGGAACTCTCGAACCCTCAGGCTGTCACGCCTGTCGTCATCGTCATCATCTCTCCGCCCGCGTCTGCAAGCCTGCCCCGCTACCAGTGTGGTCAATAACTGCACAGCCTCTCTCAGTGTCCTGTCCTCCGCCCCTGGCTGAGGAGGTGGAGGCTCGGGTGCGGGTACTCGGGCCCCTGGAGCTGCTGATGGACCTGCTCCAGGCTCCGCCGGTGGTGGTGTAGCGGATCCCTGTGAATGGGGCACAACCTCGGGCAAATCATAAACACGAGCCCGGGTAACTCGCTGTGCCTGACTAGTGCCTGCCATCCCTGCCTTGCCCTTCTGGGCCGCTGTTGCCTTCTTCGGAGGCATCACTGCAAACACAATAACGGATCAGATCAAAATCGTCCTAATAGCACAGCTCTAACGCACGATCTAAGATTCCAAAGAAAAGTAACACCCTAAATGCCCTGTAGCCTCCTGTTTATAGACGTGGTGCACAACACACCGATAAACAAAACTCTACGAGACACGGCCTGTAGACATTCCGAGGACAAACCGCTCTGATACCACTTTTGTCACGACCCAACCCCGTAGGCCGTGACTAGTGCCCGATCTGGGCACCCAAACCCATCTATCAAATGCATTCAAGTATATAGCAGAAGCCGTCAAGGGTATATTCTAAATTTAGATAATTTCCAGAAAAATTTCGGCAGAGTTTCCTTTCTTTTACAGACTATCCAAAATAACCCTGCGCACAGAAAATACCAACAAAGGCCACACCGGCCAACAAGGCAACATGTAAACAAATGCGGACCGGCCGCCGCGGCGAATGGGATCGCCTAAACACATCTTATACACACATCCGTACAGAAAGACCCAACCCACAAACGTGTCCACAGACCTCAAAACAGACCGACAAAATCATATGACGGGACAGGGCCCCGCCGTACCCAAATAGTCAGATATACAGAAATATACACATAACAAAAGATGTATGTACCAAAAGTGGACTCCGGATCAAAAGGGAGTACTCCGAAATAGCAGAAAGTGGAGCCTACAGTGATGGATCACCTGTGTCTGTACCTGCGAGCATGAAACGCAGCCCCCGAAGAAAGGGGGTCAGTACGAAAGATGTACTGAGTATGTAAAGCATAGAGTACAGAAATATGAGCCATAACTGAAAACAAACAGGATACAAAGGGGAAATACCGAACAGTATATCAAAATCTGTATCAAAACCATATATACGTAATGCAAACAAAATCATGCAAAGCTCAGGAACGTGGTCACCACTCCGACGCTGGTGCCACACACAGCATAACACTGGCAGGTTCAAATCTCCGTACATCCCCAAGCACACATATCAGCATAGCATATCACCAGCCATATCACAGCATAACTCCAAACGGAACCCGGCCCTATGGGGAGGTCTCGGGAACCGTAATACAGCATGCAGCCGAATTTATCATAGCGCGCACGAATCATAACCGGCCCGGGAACTGGTGAACGAAGTCATAATAATGGCACGAGCGGAGTCGTAAGCAAACAATGCAACTTATAAGTCAAAACACCTTTTGAAACTTGATAATATCATATGCTAACTCATTAATCAAATAGTTCGAATAACTAGTCAATACGGGGTTCGTTTCACAAAAGTATTTCCAACATAGTATTTATGGTTCAAAATATAGTTTAGAATATCGTGGCAGTCAAACATTATTTTATGATAGCCAAATTCATAAAATAATGGGCATAATAGAGCAAACAAAGAAGTCTCGATGCTAGCGGGCCCACCGCGGGTCAAGTCGAGGTGGCGGACATGAATCACGGACATTCGGGGTCTATGGAATCATACATGGAAGTCTCGAGGAAACTTGATTACATTTACAAAAGTTTTGGACATTATATCACTTTTCAATATAATATGAGTTTTATAATTCAATTCAATTGAATGAATAATACTAAATTTCCAATCCGGATTTCTAGGAACAGAATTGCCCTCGGGACTCCAATATCGACCTAGTATACCTAAGACATCCCAAAAGAAGGAATGGGTAGCCTTACATACCTTATATGCGTCTTACGCTCGCCCGAAACTCAAGTCCCGTTTCGCTCAGAATCTGCAAATGGTCAAAGTTACCAATTAGGGATTTCAAGGCTTAAGAATTCACTTAACCTCATTTTTGTCTACCGAAATTTCGGCAGCATTTCCCCCATATATATATCACACCGAGACTTAGCTCGGCTCCATATACAACAACAACAACAACCCACAGTATCACAATCATCACAAGTCATAACAAAATCACTCTAACGTCAATATTCTTTCTTTCTACATAAATCAACAACTTTCATCCAAACTTCACCACATCCACATTATCATATTCATTTACTCATTCAAAGTTATTCAAACACATTCCAATAATATTCCAAACGATATACATGAATTTAAGCAATCCACTACTTTCCATATTCTATTCAAAACGTCCACAACTACGACGAACATACTAACTTGCATTGTTTCATTCCAAATTCATTAACAACAACCATAATTCACATTTAAAGTCTTACTTTCACAATTATATACGAATATACAAAAATCATATAATTTCCCATAAAAACCCGCAACCATCTTCAATGCCAATTCAACTTGCTAAACATTCATTTACGTCATAAATGCCACAACGACGCAACTAACAAACTAAACAAAATCAAATTCTCCTCCCCTTCACCACACTATGGCTCACGGCCATACACCTACTCACACACACACACGGCCATGCACACACACACCACAATTCCATAATTCTTATGCAATTCCCATCACTCTAACATATATTCTTATTCCATAACACAAAAGAATAAGATTCTTACCTTTTTCCTTCAACTTCAATCTTGCTACAAACGTTGCTCTCGTGCCAAACCAATTATATCACGTCGAAGAGCGTCTTGAATATGCTACGAATATGAGGAGAACAAGATTTTTGGATTAGAATCAAAGCTTGAATTTTTTTTTCTTTTTCTCTAGGTTTCGGCCGAAGCCCTCTTGGCTTGGTGACTTCAAATTTTTGTTTGGTTTCTTGAACTTTCCAATGGATATATATGAATATATATTTTTGATGATTAAATGATCACATGTAACTCACATGACCATTAAATGGGGCTTGGGCCAAGGCCTCTTGGCCGGCCACCCCTTGGTCTTGGGCCCAAATCTTTCTCTAATTTTTCTTGGCCCAATTCGTTGAAATCTCGTTTTGAAATTCCCGAAACTAATTTCCGAAACTCCAACTCTCACCCTCGGCCTTCCACGATGCCTTTGTACCAATACTTTCATAAACGACATAGGCATATTAACTAAAATCAAATTATTTCCTTATAACACACAAGTCTTAATTATTTTCAAGATTTCCAATTATGCGAAAACACGGGACATAACAATATACGCGCATATATCATGTGTTATATACGCACATATATGCAGATGTATGACCTTCATTGATAGGCATGAGCATGCATATTATGCGCCCACAAAGACATTGTTAGATATACAGATTTATGCAGGTACATGCAGATATTAGTTCATACAAGTACATGTATTCAGTTATTTCAACTTATGAGTTTAGATCTTACCCGTGATTCCCATGTGTATATATATATATATATATATATATATATATATATATGATGTTGCTCTTATGCTTTACATGCCTAGCACATTATCCATACTGACTCCCCGTTGCTTGAGGGGCTTCGTTCATGCCCGTAGGTACAGGGAGACAGACATGTGGTCTAGCTCAGTAGGACCTCTAGATCTAGCAATGGTCGGTACGCTCCATTCAATCCGGAGCTACAGTCAGTTTTGGTATGCCCCTTTTGTGATGTGTATGCATATGGTATGACGGGGCCCTATCCCGTCCTTTCTACAGTTTTCCTTCTAGTAGAGGTCTGTAGACAGGTGTATGTAGTAGTCATATGATGTATCCTTGTCGGCTTCTACTCTTTTGTGTACAGTATATGTAGCAGCCTAGCTGGCTTGCACTGTTCTTCTGCACGTTGTGTACATATATGCAGATTGTACAGAGTTCTGATGTTTCCCTCTTTATGAGATTAGTTTTGCCATCTATGGGCCTTTTATGTTTAGTATGATTCAGATATGAGTATAGGGGTGATTGGCCTCTAGAGGTCAAACCCACGTCACGGCTCATCAGTTGGGTCGTGACAGTAACCCCTTTATATAACGGTCCAGGTTCTGCCTGGACCGATTTAAAATTTTCTCAGCGCGATTGCGCTGCCACGTGGTGCGTTCACGCTGAGTTGCAGGGTCTTACCTCGGGGGTTCGCGCCATCTTCTGGTGCAGTCGCGCAGGGTTACTTTCCTGTCCTGACAGCCAATCTTAAAACGCGCATGACGTGTGATTCCGATGTCTGATTGATGCACGGTTTGCTGCGTTGGAAACTAGCCTTCCCGAACTTCACTTTAGGCTTTTGTTTCACTTCAAAACTCTTAAAATACTAAAATATAACCTTTCCCTAAGTCGGACAAAAATTATCATACCAATTCCTATCTAACTTTTCCCTAGGGTTCCGGAAACTTATTCTCTCTGATTTCCTTGTCCTCCAACCCTTCCATGACCTATTATATAAACTTAACCCTGATAATCATAGGAAAAACATATATAAATTTGTACATCTTCAACTATAACCTCGGGTCCACGATTGAACAACTAACACTTAGTGACTTCTTAACGTACCAAACTGCAAGGTGTAACGTTCCTCCCCTCTAAGGAACATTCGTCCACAAATGTTAAGCTCTTAGGGATTCCAACAAAATATTTGTCAGAGTTTCCCCTATAGTTATACCAATATTGTCCTATCACAGCAACCTAAAATATACAATGCCTTACCGGGCATCAACATCTATATTGAACTGGCCACATACGACCAAGAATTTATTTCGGAGAAACATTATGTACCTGAGAGTACTGATGGCTCTGTCTACACATCTTCAGGGGGGGGGGGGGGGGAAATCAATGCGGGTATCTAGATCTCATGTCCTCCTCAGCTTCCCAAGTTATCTCTTCCCTGTTATTAATCCTCCATAGGACTTTGACTGAAGCCACGTCCTTGGTTTTAAGCCTTCGGACTTGCCTATCCAGAATAGCAACAGGTACTTCCTCGTAGGACAACTTCTTAGTGACTTTTACATCTTCTACAGGTACAATCTTGGAGGGATCTCCAACACACTTGCATAGCATGGATACGTGAAACACTGGGTGGACTGATTCAAATTCTGGAGGCAAATCCAACTCATACGCTACTTGGCCTACCTTGCGCACAATCTCATAAGATCTAATACACCTAGGACTAAGCTTCCCTTTCTTGCCAAATCTCATCACGCCTTTTATCGGTGACACTTTCAAGAACACCCAATCATTGACTATGAATTCCAAGTTTCGCCGACGATTGTCAGCACAGGATTTCTGACGACTCTGAGTTGTTAGTAGTCGTTCTTGAATAAGCTTGACCTTTTCTACCGCTCGTTGAATCAAACCTGGGCCCACTTACTTTGTCTCTCCCACTTCGAACTATCCAATAGGCGATTTACACTTCCTCCTGTACAGAGCTTCATATGGGGAAATCTGAACATTGGAGTGATAGCTGTTGTTGTACGCAAATTCAATAAGTGGCAAGTGATCATCCCAATTGCCTCCAAAATCTAGCACGCATGCTCTCAGCATAACTTCAAGGGTTTGGATAGTGCACTCCGCCTGCCCGTCAGTTTGTGGGTGGAACGCTGTACTAAGTCTCACTTGTGTTCCCAAACCTTCATAGAAGGACCTCCAAAAATTAGACGTAAATTCTGCTCCTATATCCATAATAATAGACACTGGAACACCGTGAACTCGCACTATCTCTTTGATATATAACTTTGCATAATCTTCTGCTTAATATGTCATTCTGACTGGCAGAAAATGGGCTGACTTTGTGAGTCTATCCACTATCACCCATATAAAATCATACTTACGCTGGGAATGAGGTGAACCTGTAATGATGTCCATATTAATAGCCTCCCATTTCCAAGTTGGGAACTCTATAGCTTCCAATAACCCTCCCGGCTTCTGACGCTCCACCTTGACCTATTAGCAATTAGGACATTGGGCCACGAACTCCGCTATATCCTTTTTCATGCCGTCCCACCAATATATAGATTTAAGATCATAATACATCTTTGTCGCTCCTGGATAGACGGAATAACAAGAGTAATGGGCGTCCTCCAAGATCTGTCGACGTAGCCCTGCCACTTAGGGACACACAATCTTCCTCGATATCTGAGGATTCCATCTGCAGGGACGTCAAATTATGACTTCTCTTTCTGGGAAAACACATCTCTATAATGAACTAGCACTGGGTCTTCGTATTGGCACTTCTTTACTTCTTTCACTAAGGATAAAACTGCCAAGTCCTGAACTGTAACTCCCGCACTTCCCGAGTCCGTCAAGCGAACTCCTAGGCTGGCTAGCTACTGAAGTTCCCGAGCTAGATCCCTCTTCTCTGATGGAATATCGCACGGACTACCCATGGATTTGAGGCGTCAGCTACCACATTCACCTTTCCCGGATGGTATAAAATGCTCACATCGTAATCCTTCAATAGCTCCAACCATTGCCGTTGTTGCAAATTCAATTCCTTCTGTTTGAAAATATATTGGAGGCTCTTATGATCTGTATAAATATCCACATGAACACCATATAAATAATGTCGCCATATCTTCAACGCATGAATAACTACAGCAAACTCTAGGTCGTGGGTCGGATAATTCTTCTCGTGTTTCCACAACTGTCTTGCCATGCAGCATCAACACACAACCTAGTCCAACACATGAAGCATCACAATAAATAACGTTACCCTCCGATCCTTTAGGAAGTGTTAGGACTGGGGCTGAAGTCAACCTATCCTTCATCTCCTGGAAGCTACACTCGCATGCATCTGTCCACTGGAATTAGCTGATTTCAGGGTAAACTTTGCCAGTGGTGCAGTGATAGAAGAAAACCCTTCTACAAATCTTCTATAGTAGCCGGCCAAACCCAGGAAACTACGGACCTCCGTAGGCGTTGTAGGCCTTCGCCAATTCTTCACAGCTTCGATCTTCTGAGTATCTACCCAAATTCCATCAGCGGAAATAATGTGACCCAGAAAAGTCACAGAATTCATCCAAAATTCACATTTTGAAAATTTGGCATATAACTCCCGAGCTCGAAAGATTCCAAGAATAGTACGTAAATGATCTGCATGCTCTGCCTTTGATTAAGAGTACACCAGAATATCATCGATGAACACAATTACAAACAGATCCAAGAAAGGCCTGAATACATTATTCATCAAGTTCATAAAGACCGCTGGAGCATTAATCAACCCAAATGACATCACTGAAAAGTCATAATGACCATATCAGGTTCGGAAGGTTGTTTTTGGGATGTCCTGTTCCTTAACCCTCACTTGGTGGTATCCTGATCTCAGATCTATTTTTGAGAACCACTTGGCACCCTGTAACTGATCGAACAAATCATCAATCCTTAGGAGTTGATATTTGTTCTTTATCGTCTCCTTATTCAGTTCTCTGTAATCGATACACATACGTAAGGAACCATCCTTCATCCTTACGAACAACACGGGCGCTTCCCATGGCGATTACCTGGGACTAATGTAGCCTTTCTCAAGCAAATCCTTCAATTACTCCTTTAACTACTCGAATTCTGCAGAGGCCATTTGACAAGGAGGAATAGATATGGGCTTAGTATCCGGGAAACACATCGATAGTAAACTCAATCTATCATTCTGGTGGAAGACCAGGAAGCTCGTCTAGGAACACATCCGGGAACTCATTTACCACTGGGACAGATTGAAGAGTCGGCATTTTTGCTTTTGCGTCTTGAACTCGAACCAAATGATAAATATAGTCTTTGGCAATAATCTTTCTCGCTTTAAGGTAAGAAATAAATCGACCCATCGGAGACACTGCATTGCCTTTCCATTCCAACACTGGTTCTCCTAGGAACTGGAATCGAACCACCTTTGTTATACAATCAACGTTAGCGTAACAGGAGTCTAGCCAGTCCATACCCATAACAACGTCAAAATCTAACATCTCCAGCTCATTTAGGTCAGCAGTAGTATCACGGTCGTAAACTACAATCACACAATTCATATATACCCGCCTAGCTACCACTGGGTCCCCTACAGGTGTAGATACCTCAAAAGGTTTGATTGGCTCCGGTTTCTTCCCAATATGATTTGCGACATAAGGAGTAATATATGACAGAGTAGAACCTGGATCAATCAACGCATACACATCGTAGGAGAATACCAATAATATACCTGTAACAACGTCGGGAGAAGACTCAAGATCCTGTCGTCTCGCCAGTGCATATATACGATTCCGAGGGCTGCTCGTACTGGATGCTCCTCCTCTGCCTTTACCGCGACCTGCTGGTGCTTGTGAGTTTTGCCCCAAAGGGCGCATGGATGAAGAAGAACTCGCCACCGATCCTGCGGGCTGGCTCCTACCGCTACCAACCATTGCTGAACAATCACGCATCATGTGTCCTGGCTGACCACAGGCGTAACAGACATCTGAACCCAGGCGACACTGTGCTGAAAGAAATTTATCGAACTGAGCTCATCGTTGTACAGGTGGTCTCGCCCGGCCAAGATCACCTCTGTATTGGGACCCTGTAACTCTAGAACTTTGACCTGGCTCTGAATAAATAGGACAGTCAAATATTTTGCCCGCAAATCAAGGGGGTGCGCTGGCCACTGATTCGCCTGAATACCTGAAATATTGTTGTCTTTGCCCTCCGTTATACTCAATGCTAGCACCAAAAGATCTGGCCCTTTTACTGCGCCCTCTATTAGAATCACGTTCACCTCTCTGTGGCTGCTGCTGCTCCTCCAGGTTCTGGGCATGGGCCTGAATGCGAGCAATTTCCATCCCGTCTTGAAGTGAGGCCGTCAAGCATTCTTTAATTAAATGTGGCTCCAACCCACTCACAAATCGATGCACACGGTCTCCCATGTCGGCTACCATAGTTGGTGCATACCTAGCCAAGGAATTAAAGCAAAGACTGTATTCCCGAGCGCTCATATTCCCTTGCTTAAGATTCAAGAACTTATCAGTTCGGGCCCGAAGGACCTCGGGTACCAAATAGTGGTTAATGAAAGCATCTACGAATTCCTGCCAAACCGGGGAGGTGCATTTTCCTTCCTTGATGATATCCAATTATTGTACCATAAAACGGCAACCTCGCACAACCTATAGGACGCCAACTCCATTGACTCTGTCTTTGAAGCATGTATTATCCGTAGCGTCCTTAGAATCTCGTCTATAAATCCTTGCGAGTCTTCGTCTGGTTTCGACCTATAAAATTTTGAAGGATTCAGACTGATATAATCGCGAGCTCTTGCACTCACCGCCCTATCACCTTGGCCCACACCTTGTCGCTGAGCCTGCGCGGCAACTAACAAGGTCAGCAACTGAATCGCTTCTGTCATCTGCTGGCTCGAAGCTTCTGGCGGTGGAAATGGAGGTATTGGGGCTGGAGCTGAAGCTCTTTCCTGCTCCGCTAACAAGGGTGAAGCATGAGAGGTCCAGGAGGGAACCTCATTATGAGACTCACCCTCTTCTACTTTTGCCGGTGGCTCCCGTTTAGATTTTTTTTTGGCCATCGTCTTGCCCTTCTGGGCTGTCGTAACTGTCCTCTTCACAGGCATTACTGATTTCATAACACACGACTAGGAATGGGGGAGAACCCGACACGATCTAAGATAAGAAAGAAGGTCAGTTATTCCTAAATGCCCCGCAGCCTCCTGTTTATAAGTGTGGCGCGCTTCACACCCATAAACAGAAATCTAGTGGACACAGTTTGTAGACATATCCTAGGATGAACTGCTCTGATACCACTTTTGTCATGACTCAGCTAAAGGACCATGACGGGTGCTCAGTACTAGCCTACCGAGCACCTCTGAACTGACTTTTCATTTTCATTACTAAGTGGGCCACAAGGACAACTTGCGAATATCATGTATAGAACGGTCATCAACAACATTACCCGTGAACATATTACATATGCCAATAAGAATTATCAAAATATTATACAACACTGAGAGCTAGGCAAATTAAAGGACATCTAATTAGATACGTCTGTCTACGAGCCTCTAAAAAGACTACATAAACCCATGAGATAGGGCAGGACTCTTCCATGCCTAAATGTATGTGTCACACCCCTTTTTTCCCAAAAAAATGCAAGATTTATTATGTTAAGTTCAAAAGGGTTTTCAAATCAAAAGTGACAAAAATTGTGTTTCGGAAAGGACTTTTATTTAGAGAAAAAGAGTCACCTCTTGGCATTGAGTTTTGGTGTGCCAAGTCACCGTAAAATCAACATCCCTTTCAAAACAAGTTTGACTCTAAAAACTGATCAGCGACAGAGATTCCGGTTAAGGAATTCTGTTAACTGAGGGAAAGGTGTGAGGCTTCCCTCGAGTCCCATGGTTTTAGCACTATCGCTTTAAATAACTTGTATTGGCTTAATTAGAAATTCAATAAGGTAACCTCAAACAACAAAACAAGCACGCACACCAGAAAATCTCAAAAAATAAAGTCTGAATTATTACAACCCGAAATAAAAGAAAAATGCAAGAAAATAAACTTATACTACACTAGGCTAAACTATACTAAGCCATCCCCGGCATCCCGGGGTCTTCTCCACTAACGACCTCAGCTTTTACATTAAGTGTTCTTCCGGGAAATCCCACTCGGGAAATGAATACATGAGATTTAGCAAATAATTGAAAATTCAAGCAATTAAGCGGCCTAAATTTGCCTTCTGATACCTTTAATTCAATAGAAAAAATATGCTAAGCCCAGACCAAAATTTTCTTTTAAGATCAAATATCCAAAAAAGAAAAACACCCTTGATTGAATTTTTCAACCGAACAAACACGTCCCAATATATTAATTTTCCAAGAAACCACCCCTTTTGACCATATAGAATCTTAATCATTTAATTAATACTAACATATCCAATACATCAACACACCAAAAACAATATATCATCATAAAATCAACATCAATTGGAACGAAATGAAATGAGGAGATGAAGAATTGGACCTTAAACGATGATTCTATAATTTTCGGAACTCTCGCTGACCAACAATTTGTACAACAATCAAATATATTCAACTAGCCTGGAACCTTTGATCGGAATCCGACGACCTTAACCCGGATCTGATCGATGAAGAAATGAAGGAAACAACAAACAACAGCTATAACTTACAACTCAGTTGAACTGCTTTACTTTTTTTTGGGCGGGGGGGGGGGGGGGGGGGGGGGGAAATATATTGTAGAGAAAGAAAGTGAAGGGGTGGAGGGATGGTGGTTTGTTGGTGGCTTCAGGTGGTTGTTCACGGTGTTGAACAGTGGTGGGTTGGTGGAGGTTTGGAGGTGGTACGGTGGTGGTGATGATATGGATGACGAGTTTGGAAAACGACGGTGTGGGGCTGGTAAACGGTTTGTTGTGGAGAAATGGAGGTGATGATGGTGAAGACGATGAAGAGATGATGATTTTTTTTTCTTTTTCACTCTGTCTCTCTATCCTCTATCTCTGTGCCTCCCCCTCAAATCTATGAAAAACCCCCTCCCTTTTATTATGTATTGCCTTTTTTTATATGAAAGAGGCATGACCCCACTTCCCCTTTTTTCGTGTGTGTATTCCTTTTCTATACAATGGGGACCATAAAAAATATTCCCTTTCAATTTTTATCACGTGTCCCACCCCCTTTTAAAATCTGTTTCTCTTTCTTGTCTCTTTTTGTGCGATGTGTATTATATATTTGGAAAAAAATAACAAAACAAAACCCAAAAAATAAAAATGGGTCCCACCCCTAATAATATTTCCCCCTCCAACAAACGTGAATGTCTATGTGTGTGAGCATAGTGTTGTTTGTTGCAAATGACAAGATGGAATCTTGGACATGTTGTCAAATTCCCATTGGGCTCTTTTTGTGTTTTTCTTTGTTTTAATAAAAATCTAAATACACTTATAGCAAATTAACCACCTAATTTTATACTAGAAAAACAAACTTATACATTTCAATCCGGTTAAAAGAAAAGACTTTTTTTTTTTGAAATTCTCTCTTTATCTTAACTACGACTCTATTTTTGTATTGTTATTTTTTATTTTCACAACAAAACAACTAAAATGAGATAAAATTCAACATAGCAAGATTAAGCCAAAACAAAATATTTAATGTTAAAAAAAATCGTGTAAAACAACTCGGGGAAGGTAAAAAATTACGTGTCTACAGACGCGTCAACTTGCTTACCTGCGGGCATGAACGTAGCGTCCACAAGAAGGGACGTCAGTACGAATAATGTACTGAGTATGAAAGGAATAAATAATAACAAGATAAGGAATATAGAGCACAGCGTGAGATAAGAAAATAACCTATACATGTGATTGCCTCTCAAGGCATATATCATGCATGCTTAACTTTAAGGAAAACATTTCTCAGATACATATACATAACATAATCATTAGCCCGCGTCTGGGGTAACAATCTCACGCCGCCCACTAGTGGTGTCATAACGGGCCATCTAGGCACGGTTATATACTATTCCGTAGCCGCCCACTACGCCCAGCGTAGTGGTGTCTGCCCGTGCCGTTAGACACAGTTTAATCATTATCACATAAGCATGCAGAAGAGCCCAATCAAGAGCTATGACTCCATCGGAGTGACGTAAGGTCGGTAACCTCCGATTGTATTATGGAACATTATGATTGTCATATCTTATCTTGAAGTAACTAGCATTACGAGGTGAGACTATCAATGAAGAATAACATCAAGGGAAAACATAGAATAAGGTCATAAATCTCATAAAGAGTCACTTCATACCCTTTGGAATCTTTAGAAATAGAGTCATCATCAATGAATAAAATTGAGAAATCAAGAAATAGATCAACATTCTCATATTCACATTAAAACTATAAGCTTGGGACATTTAAGCATGAAATCGTCATCGTCATCTTAATCATCACAGAAATATCTCATCTTTGGCATCAGAAGAATCTTCTTAAGAATCATGAACGTTTAACTTTCGGAGATAAGAAAGGGATGGAAACATATGTGGAATCATAACATAGGAATCAAGCCTTTGAAAGAAAGGGCAAGCTTTAACATACCTGTTCGACCTCCTATTAGTTACGCTCATCCGTCCGAGCTCGTAAATCTATATTCGAGAGGATTTACACTAACGTTAGACTCATTATCGCACACTTGTTCCAAGTTCTCAAATCAAACTATTTTACATTCTGCCGAAAATCGGGCAGCATCTCCCCTATTTATATGCCTAGCCCAAAATCTCAATTCGGCAACCAACAATAACAACAGCAATACCAACGTCAACCATCATATTCTAAATAACAAAATAATTCCTAAACATCCTATATGGTGCTTATCCCATATTTCCACCAATAAAATTATTTTATAACTATTTAACAGCTTTATTCCATAAATAAACCAAGATTAATGCTAATAATAAGATATTCATACCTTTCCCTCGATAATATTGATATATCATCACTTCTCCACCTTGAACTAAAGCCAAAACACGTCGCTATATGTTTTGATAATCGCAACTATACGTTATCTAGACCGGAATTCGGGAATTATACCTTGTTTAGGCTTAAAATTTGGTGTTAGGAATTTGGGGGAAATATCCGGAAGATTAGAGAGAGCTTGGGGTGTTTGGGCTGAAGATATAAGGGGGTAACCCATTTATATAACGGTCCAGGTTCCGCCTGGATCGACTTTAAATTTGCTCAACGCGATGCCACATGGCGCGTTCACACTGAGTTGCAGGGTCTTGCCCTGCCTGTTCGTGCCACCTTCTGGCGCATTCGTACAGGGTTAATTTCCTGCCCTGACAGCCGATCTTAAAACGCGCATAACGTGTGATTCCAATGTCCGATTGACGCATGATTGTTGCGTTGGAAACTAGACTTCCCGAACTTCATTTTAGGCTTTTGTTTCGCTTCAAAAATCTTAAATACTAAAAGATATCCTTTCCCCAAGTCGGACAAAAATTATCATAGCAATTCCTATCTAATATTTCCCCAAGTTTCGGAAACTTAATCTCTCTGATTTCCTTGTCCTCCAACCCTTCCATGACCTATTATATGAACTTAACCCTAATAATCATAGGATAAACATATATAACTTCGTACATCTTCAACTATTACCCCGGGTCCACGATCGAACAACTAACACTTAGCGACTTCTTAACGTACCAAACTGTGAGGTGTAACAACGTACCAAACTGCCAGGTGTAACACGCATACCGATGATCTAGTTCCCTGTCACTGATGAATCGTTGACCTGCCATAGGTACGCTCGTGCCATGCACACCATCACAAAGCCGTGATGGAGTTGGAACTTTTCCCAAAACTAATTATATCATCGAACACATCACTATTGATAAGCCAAGAATACCCTTTGCTGCTTTCGAGCAACCCTACGCTGAAAACACGAATATCATTCGACCCTTTGTACCATCTTTCCCATTTCTAAAGAAACCCCCACAATAAACTAGTCTTAACTACAATCCCACTCAACTAAATCCTTAAGCCACAACTAGAAACTGAACTAGGTCACGCATCTGACTCAGGATGACACACCTCGTACCCTACCGCAACACGTCATAACAAAACTGATCGCATGAGAATTTAAGAACGAGTTTCCACCATTCCAGGGAGAATAAGACAAGGACATTCAAATGCCAATTGGAATCGGCTAGATACCAATTCGAATGAAGTAACACGATGGAATGAAAGAATTCAAAGTTTCCTAAATGTCCCATAGACTCTCGCAGAGAGGTACGGAGCTCATCGTACCGATCCGCAAGACTCTACTAGACATGCTCTTGTACTTATAGCCCGAGTAACCTAGGGCTCTGATACTAACTTGTCACGTCCCAATTCGGGAAACGTGCGGGCACCTACCATTTTCCCACCTCGGTAGGCGAACCCATCCCTTAACCAAAACCCAAGAAAATGAATGAAATCCACTAGCAACGATAACATAGATAAGTCTGACATAAAAGTAATAATAAATGTTGAATAATACATGCCCGAATGAATCTGGTCTAAGTTGTACAAGAGCTACTACATAGATGACGTCTGAATACATAGTCTCAGCGATAAATACTGTCTCAAGGATAAAAAGAAGACATGAATTAAAAGAGTAGCCATCTGGGCTACAGATCTTCCAAGTGCTCACCCCGGATGCTAGTGAATCTGGCCTGGGAACTCAACCTTGAGAAGTAGGAGCGGAACCTGTGTCAAACTCTACTGTCACGACCCAACCCCGTAGGCCGTGACTAGTGCCCGAGCTGGACACGCGTACACACCTGTTAACTATAATCCATTCGAACTGAACATAACATGGAAATTCTTAGGAACGATATGTCATCTCAGAACTGTCACACACATATATATATATATATATATATATATATATATATATATATATATATACCAAGGCAACCCATCTACTGTGGAGTCACACTATCAACGGATAACATCGTACATAAGCCGACAAGGCTATCATAACATATGGGAACATCCCAACCATACACATACGCAAGCCGACAAGGCTGCCACTACATACAACATCCCAAAACATATATATATATATATATATACGCAAGCCAACAAGGCTGCCACTACGAATGGGGACGTCCCAAAACACAAGTCATGCTTACACAACTGAACAAAATCCATATACAACCCACACATATGTCTACAGACCTCTAAGATTACGAATAGCGAAATATGACGAGACAGGGCCCCGTCGTACCCCTGGATAACATATAAATATATATATCATAAGATCTGTACTAAAAGTCTAGACTCCGGAACAACGGAGCTCTCCAAAACAGCTGAGTAGTAGTCCTATGCTGAAGGGTCGCCAAACCGACTATCTGTACCTGCGGGCATGAAACGCAGCCCCCTTAAGAAAGGGGGGTCAGTACGGAATATGTATTGAGTATATAAAGCATGAAATCCAATAAGGAAGATCATAACTGAAGTAGAGATTCCAGGAGACAAGTATGATAATCAAGAAATCACTGTACCTGTGCCTTACGAAACAAAATCATGCATATCATTATCATATACCGTACCCGGCCCATTATGGGACTCGGTGAATAAAATCATATCATCATATCATCATATACATATACATATACCGTACCCGGCCCTCTAGTGAGGGACTCGGTGAATAAAGGCGTGTACACGTATACCGTACCCGGCCCATCATGGGACTCGGTGCCATAATCATATCATCATATCATCACATCATCATATCATCATATCATCATATAACGTACCCGGCCCTCTAGTGAGGGACTCGGTGAACAATGCAGTGAAACTGTGCACGAATACATACCCGGCCCGGGACTCGGTGAATGATACAATAACAGTAAGCACGAGTAGAATATCACGAGCAACTATAAGCAACTACATCATCATCTGAGACTCAACAGAATAAGCAGTCTGACTAACACTCGAATATCAAGGCAATAGTCATGTTAAGTACTCTTTGAATGTCAATATGAACCATATCAAATAGAGCCTCAGGAATCACATGTCATGTATCACGATAATGCGAAACAGCTATTGAAAGTCAAGGACATTAACCATCATAGTTTCTTTAAGGATAGGAACTTTCACATCCCAACTACTATCCAACGTATAGGGGACTCGAGGGGCCGTAGCTCAGTTACTTAAGAGTTATAATATCAAGAAGTGAATAAGAATCATGAATTACACTCAAGACTTATGAATAGGATTACCCCAAAGCTCATATCATCCATCACTTAAATCTAAGACATGCCAAAAGAAATAAGGGACAACTTTACATACCTGTTAACGATTAATCGCGAACCCGTTCGCTTCGTCGCTATTTTAGCCTATTTAATATAAAAGTAACGTTATCGTCAGTAACCATACTTTCTAGTTCGTAAACCGTATCCCATCACTTTATAGAACTTAATCTTTAACTTATACTTTCTCGTTAAGGATTTTCCATTATTAAGGACTTAACGAAAATCGGGCAGCATTTCCCCTATATATTCGCCTAACCCGAATTTTCAATTATTCTCCTGTTAACATAGAAATACCAACAACAGAGATATACATATAAAATTCTCAAAATTCAGCCCATAACAGTTCCAACAACCCAACAACTTCTCTAAATCAATTTCAACCCACAATTTCTTATAACATCGATTTCATGCATTTTCTTAATTCCAATTTCGTCCAATCCAATTTTAATAATTCCATTACAATACTATTAACACAATTACATCATAAAACAAGAAAATCTTACCTAAATTTTCTTGGAGGAATTTCTGCTCTTAATTGCTCCAATTTCGCAATTTTTTCTTCTCCGACTTAAAATCAAATGTTGCTATCACCTCCTGCAATTTGTATATCACTTGAACTTCATCCAAAATAATCAACAATCAATTTTTCCTTCAACACAGTGGCTGGCCGTGAGCAGCCATGGTGATTTTGTGATTTGTTTCCTTAAGCCAAATTATTTTTGAAAATGAAATCAATGTTGATTTCTCCATTAGCCACCAACATATATGTGGTTTCCCACATGATGACACGTGCAACCCTCTAATGACTCACCAAAATGATTTCATGAGTTGTTATCTTTTTTTTTTTAATTTTTCGGGTGGGACCCACTTTCAATAATTAAATTATTAACTTTTAATTAATAATAAATCGTTACTTAATAATTTAATCACAATTAATTAGTCCCTAATCTCCAATGATATTTTTACACTAAATAAAATTTATAAACAATTTATGTTCTACTTAAAATTGAAAATTAAAGATTTCTATTTCGTGTCCGAAAATGATTCCGCCTCCAACTTGAGTCGATTTACTTGCGAATAATTCGTCGTATAAATATACGGGTTATAACATCCTTCCCCCCTTTAGAACATTCGTCCTCAAATGTTAAACTGATCATGAATCCCCAATACTCTCTCAAGTGTTCTTTTATTTAATTATGCTCTTCACATACCTCTTCCTTTGGTCAATTGGCTATAATTCATTATAACGCATCCCAGGCCTCTACATAGTCATTCTTGTAATATCTCCTCTTTCTGTTGCTTCCCGAGGCAATTATTCCACGTCGTTGTCTTTGCTCTTCTCTTTATTTCACAGTTGGTTATCAGCTATATTACGAGATGTTCTGCTGAAGTGTTACTGTCTCTCTTATCTGCATACTGTTCAGTTGTACTATCGTTGATTGATTCGGACTTGTACTCATGGTGCATGTAGTCATGATTCGACTCTTTCTTTTTCTATAGTTACTCTCTCAAGATATCGTTTCCTTCATCTTACCTTTCAATCTTTAAGTAAGATTATAATAATGCGCAGACGTCCCTGGAATATCGCATGACTCTGGTAACCTGTGGACCCTTCGCAGGTTCTACGAGTAAAACGAAATTTCCCATAGGGCAACATTTTTTGTACTCCAATATCCTTGCTTTTCTCCGCTGTGACAGTCCGTATCCTAGAATCCTCAGCATCATGTGTCACTTTCTGACTTTTTTTCAAGGTCTTTAACTATCACTTGTTTTTACTTCTTGATCTCGATCTTTAAGGTTGGCTATCGAATAGTGCTAGGGTCCCCTCATAATATAGCTTTACTGTCATCCTGTAACAGCCTGCTTGTTCTAACTTCTCGATTAAATCATTTCGTAATTTCCTTTACCCTAACTGGCAATACTTTAGGCATATCATCTCGTGTCGTTTCTTTATTCTGTTGACTCAAACTCTTCTATTGCTCCTTTACCCCAATTTTCTCTTAGCTCTCCTATCACGCATCTTATTGCAATCTTTACACGAGTATGTGTAGGTGCTCCAATCAGCCCAGAAAATATCTTAGCGTCGCCTCGCTAGTCTTTATGCAAACCCTATATTCTTCTCTTATATCTTTCAATTGATATCAAGTCTCAACTATGGCTTTTGCCCTCAGTACTAATTATATCTCTGTAGTTTTGCCTTAAACCATCTTACACCTTCCTTTAATGTATCCAAAATATCACAATCACGTTGTTAGTACTGAATCCTTATTCTTCTTATCAAGTACTCACTTGGCCTCATCCTTAGCATACAATTATTCGTAAGTTGCATAACTATTCTTGTACAATTTGTACAACCATAGTCTTTCCTTCTCCTGGTTTATTCTGCTCTACATGTCTTATTGTACTAAAACTCACTTGCTGTCTATTTCGCCGTGCTCCTTCCCCTTCCTCTATTCACCATTTGGTTTTCTTATGTCCTACTATAGGAGAGATTTCCTATCCTTTCTCCTTTGCTACTTATGTGTCACAATATCATTAGCCAATAACTCCGTTGCCAACATCTTAACCTCTCATCCCGTATAGCCTTGCTATCCTTTATAATATCTTTTAAGTTACTTGTTACCATTCTCTTGTCGTATTCTTCCTTTTTTGAGCATCCACCTTCTGAGGTCATGTTATCCAAGATCTTTACCAATAATTCTCTGCACTGTCTCAAATACCATCTTGGCTTCTATCCGCTTATTGTTGGCCTTCAAATCTCGCTAACTTGTTTCAGCAAGGGATCTCACTTAAAGTTTAAGTTTTCACTTTAAACGTGTTGGAGTATCAGTTGATTACATCTTACCCTTGCATTTTTCTCATCCGCTTCGCCCCTTTGGGGTGTACCCACTTTCAAATTTACAAATTCCTATGATTCTTTTTCCAATACATTTGGTATACTGCGCCATATCCATGTCTTTTCTTATCATCTATAACTTAGATTACCCATGTACGAAACCTTAACACAATCACGAGGTGATGAGAACTCTCGATATATAGTACCAAATCTTATCTGATGGTTGGTACTCGAGTAATATAATTAATGTAGCAATTTATCCAAAGCCACATTCCATTCATTCCAATCAGTAATTAGCTAGTGCCTATAATCGTTTCAAATTCTCCATTCGGTAGCACTTATATTCTGATGATAAGTGTTCCAAGCTTTCCTATAACACCATCTTTATCCCAACAGATATCATCTGTTTCTTCTAATAAATTCACAATACATCAGTTATTTCGCAAATCCGCAATCCTTGTCTTTTAAGGATTTCACAATTTCCGAGGTGAAATCACATACACGTAGTACTCCTTTATGCCTCATGCTCTTTCATCCTTGTTGTATACCCAACGCTAACTTCTAACTTACTCAAAATCATATCAAATTCATTTTAATAGTGTTCTTGTCTTATCACCTTTTTGTCGTACTACACCTTAAATTTGTAGCTATACATTTCCCTTTTATCCTATACTCATACTCAATTAATTACGTCTGTCTTGAGTGCTTCCTTTATTATTCCTTTCACTTCTCCAATCTGTTTCCATCTTTTATTTTGTGCACGAGGAATCTCATGCTACTCCTGTATCCTTCAGAAAACACTACTTCTACATAACTCCTTTCTCATTTTTGAAGTATATCCCGTTCATCCCTATTTATTCTTATCATACCAGTTACTTCTGGGATTTATTCTGTCTCGTTGCTCATCTTTCTTTAGGTTGGTCTTTCACAATTCTGTCACCTGTATTACTTGTTTTCCAAGCTATACATGTCATAATGCATCGCTACACTGTAATCCCACTCACTTTCTTTCTATCTTCTTCTTTCAATTACTTCTTCTCTTCCTGTGTTCGCTTCCACTTCCGTTACCACTTGACTTTTATTCTGAACTTTCCCTATAGGACTTTGTAAGTCTTTCTTATTCGTTCTACATTTGCTTTTCCGTTTCACATATTCTTTAGTTACCTCTTTGCTAGGATTTACTCATTTCTATAGCAATCCTTATGGTATTCACATTACATCCTGTTCGTAATCCATCCTATAACGTAACACTTCTTAACATTATTCACGATTCTTACTATGTTTTAATTACACTCTATGGACTAGGCGTACTTAACCCTTTACCCTTTCTGATCAATCTTATCCTTAGTATCTTACAAGCTGTCTTACTAATACCTTCATAACTTGTCATAATTCTTCTTTCTTTATACTTTTATCTCAATCATACTACTACTTCTTTCTCTATTTCTGGGAAAATTTTGGCAGAGTTTCCTCTGTACTTCTTACTATCCCAGAACCTGCACGCAGGAAATACCAACAATGCCTCACAGGGCCAACATATATACGTATATATCATATCGTATCATAGCCACACAGGGCTCCCAACTTCACGTAAAAGGTATAAAGGTGTCGGAACTTACCTCACATTTCGCACCTCGAGACGTACCTGATCCTTTAACGATCTGTTCTGTTATACTTTCCTATCCACCTTCTCTTTCATCCTCCAACTTTACATTTCAATCATATTTCAATATTCTTACCTTATCCAACATGCCTCTTTCGCACCATTGCTTACCTGTATATTGTGTAGCTTCCAATATCATCAGTCGATTTCTTCTGTCGATGTTGTTCTTCAGCTGAAATCAAAGGTTAGTATAGGGAATTTCATTTCCTATGGCTGGTCTCTATCGCACGATCTTAGATATGAAAGAAAGGTAACATCCTAAATGTCCTGTAGCTTCCTGTTTATAGATGTGGTGCACAACACACCGATAAACAAGACTCTACTAGACACGGTCTGTAGACACTCCGAGGACGAACTGCTCTGATACCACTTTTGTCACGACCCAACCCCGTAGGCCGTGACTAGTGCCCGAGCTGAACACTCGTACACACCTGTTAACTATAATCCATTCGAACTGAACATAACATGGAAATTCTTAGGAACGATATGTCATCTCAGAACTGTCACACCTATATATATATATATATACCAAGGCAACCCATCTCCTGTGAAGTCACACTATCAACGGATAACATCGTACATAAGCTGACAAGGCTATCATAACATATGGGAACGTCCCAACCATACACATACGCAAGCCGACAAGGCTGCCACTACATACAACATCCCAATACATACATATATATATATATATATATATATATATATATATATATATATATATATATATATATATATACGCAAGCCGACAAGGCTGCCACTACGAATGGGGACGTCCCAAAACACAAGTCATGCTAACACAACTGAATAACATCCATATACAACCCACACATATGTCTACAGACCTCTAAGAGTACGAATAGCGAAATATGACGGGACAGGGCCCCGTCGTACTGCTGGATAACATATACATATATATATCATAAGATCTGTACTAAAAGTCTAGACTCCAGAACAACGGAGCTCTGCAAAACAGCTGAGTAGTAGTCCTATGCTGAAGGGTCGCCAAACCGACTATCTATACCTGCGGGCATGAAACGCAGTCCCCCGAAGAAAGGGGGGTCAGTACGGAATATGTACTGAGTATACAAAGCATGAAATACAATAAGGAAGATCATAACTGAAGTAGAGATTCCATGAGACAAGTATGATAATCAAGAAATCACTGTACCTGTGCCTTACGAAACAAAATCATGCATATCATTATCATATAATGTACCCGGCCCATTATGGGACTCAGTGAATAAAATCATATCATCATATACATATACCGTACCCGGCCCTCTAGTGAGGGACTCGGTGAATAAAGTCGTGTACACGTATACCGTATCCGGCCCATCATAGGACTCGGTGCCATAATCATATCATCGTATCATCACATCATCATATCATCATATCATCATATAACGTACCCGGCCCTCCAGTGAGGGACTCGGTGAACAATGCAGTGAAACTGTGCACGAATACATACCCGGCCCGGGACTCGGTGAATGATACAATAACAGTAAGCACGAGTAGAATATCATGAGCACCTATATGCAACTACATCATCATCTGAGACTCAACAGAATATGGAGACTGACTAACACTCGAATATCAAGGCAATAGTCATGTTAAGTACTCTTTGAATGTCAATATGAACCATATCAAATAGAGCCTCAGGAATCACATGTCATGTTTCAAGATAATGCGAAACAACTATTGAAAGGCAAGGACATTAACCATCATAGAGTCTTTAAGGATAGGAACTTTCACATCCCAACTACTATCCAACGTATAGGGGACTCGAGGGCAGTAGCTCAATTACTTAAGAGTTCTAATATCAAGAAGTGAATAAGAATCATGAATTACACTCAAGACTTATGAATAGGATTATCCCAAAGCTCATATCATCCATCACTTAAATCTAAGACAAGCAAAAAGAAAGAAGGGACAGCTTTACATACCTGTTAACGATTAATCGGGAACCCGTTCGCTTCGTCGCTCTTTTAGCCTATTTATTATAAAAGTAACGTTATCGTCAGTAACCATACTTTGTAGTTCGTAAACCGTGGCCCATCACTTTATAGAACTTATTCTTTGACTTATACTTTCTCGTTAAGGGTTTTCCGTTATTAAGGACTTAACGAAAATCGGGCAGTATTTCCCCTATATATTCGCCTAACCCGAATTTCCAATTATTCTCCTGTTAAAACAGAAATACCAACAACAGAGATATACATATAAAATTCTCACAATTCAGCCCATAACAATTCCAACAACCCAACAACTTCTCTAAATCCATTTCAACCCACAATTTCATATAACATTGTTTTCATGCATTTTCTTAATTCCAATTTCGGCCAATCCAATTTTAATAATTCCATTACAATACTATTAACACAATTACATCATAAAACAAGAAAATCTTACCTAAATTTTCTCGGAGGAATTTCTGCTCTTAAATTTCTCCAATTTCGCAATTTCTTCTTCTCCAACTTAAAATCAAATGTTGCTATCACCTCCTGGAATTTGTATATCACTTGAACTTGATCAAAAATAATCAACAATCAATTTGTCCTTCAACACCATGGCTGGCCGTGAGCAGCCATGGTGATTTTATGATTTTTTTCCTTAAGCCAAATTTTTTTGAAAATGGAATCAGTGTTGATTTCTCCATTAGCCACCAACATATATGTGGTTTCCCACATGATGACACGTGCAACCCTCTAATGACTCACCAAAATGATTTCATGAGTTGTTATCTTTTTTTTTTTATTATTTTTCGGGTGGGGCCCACTTTCAATAATTAAATTAATAAATTTTAATTAATCATTAATCCTTACTTAATAATTTAATCACAATTAATTAGTCCCTAATCTCCAATAATAGTTTTACACTAAATAAAATTTATAAACAATTTATGTTCTACTTAAAATTGATAATTAAAGATTTCTATTTCGTGTCCGAAAATGATTCCGCCTCCAACTTGAGTCGATTTACTTGCGAATAATTCGACGTATAAATATATGGGGTATAACATCTACACCCCGAAAATAAGTGTAGCAAGGTAGCATCAGCACAAACGAAACGTACTGAGTAGGCATCATAGGCCGATAACAGTTAGTGAACATATATAAAGAAAGAAACTATAGAATAGACATGCTCGCAATCCGATATAAGGCATAAACACATATTCAAGAATAACACTTCAAGTATCGAAACTATCAAAGAAGTCCTCAGTGAGTTATATCCAGATCAAGCCTAAAATGGAGCATCTAAACTCAAGTCCTGCCAAGTTTTCCATTATTTTTCAAAATAATCAAACACTAGTACCACCTGCAATATTATCCGAAACCTCAACTCTTCTCCTAGGAGAAAGTCTCTACTCCTCGAATCCATCATTTCTCAAGTATATACTAATCAGGCCCAAGACGATCTCAAATCAGGAATTAAACAGTAAATCAATGTTCACGAACACCACATGGTACAAATAATAATCACAACAAAAAATCAGGTGCATGAGTGAATGAGATATGAATGCAATGTTATGCAATGATACACACATGCTCTGAAAGAACGATGTCCACCTCTCGATAGTTATGACCCGTGGGGGGCCGCTAAGTCCATGTACCGTCATTTCGTATCACACAGCCTAGAAAGGCTCGTCCATCCTGATACACACATGCTCTGGGGGGGGGGGGGGGATGATGTCCATCTGTCAATAGTTATGACTCTTGTGGGACCGCTATGTCCATGTACCGTCATTCCGTATCACACATCTTAGAATGACTCCTCCACCAAACTCTTTGCTAGCCACTCCGTATCACACAACATAGAGATGGCTACACGATATAATAATGTCATAAAAATCATAATTACTTCCCTTCTCATTTATCACCATCGTACCAATATCAAGATCACAACAATGTAGCATGGATAAAAAAATGTATGTCATGCAATGAGAATATCGAATGCAACATATTCATTTTAGTCGTACCACACAAGGAGACTTATCACAACAACAACATCAACAATATCATATCTTTCCTTACCTTTCCAACGAAATCAACGTATGATAAAATAAGGTTTCCAACTCATAAGGTCAACCACTAAGCATCAAGTCTAGAGTCATTCAATGTTTCATTCTCTTTTAACATCATCGATACCAAGTTATGGTTCAATATCAATTAGCATAGGAAATGAGTATGCATGACATGCATGACGTCATCATCAATATTAAGTCATAAGTCATGTTTCCATCCAACTAGTCTCCCATGATACATAGAATCCTCCAAATCATATATGAAATATTAAGCATTATTCCTAGAGTTTCTAATAGGCTACAAGCCCGAACACATAAAGCCACAATACAAACAGAACGTAACAAGGCGACAAGTCACAATAAATCAGCAACCAACCTAGTAGAATACTATCCCAACTCCACACCCGAGGGCGTACATGCTGTCCTTGAAAATCACCAACCCTACATATTCTATACTAACAAAAGTCTAACCATAAGGTAAGCCGTAACCTACCTAGAAAGCCAAACAACAATCTTGAACCGTCAAACTTGAGCCTTTCCCTTCATTTGTGCCTCAAAATAATGGAAGTCTAGTCATGTTCGAATACGGTATTAGAATCAAGAAGCACAACACCCATAAGCCTTACTTCTATTCAAGTCCTAAATCCTAACTCATGGAATGGGGAAAACGAACCCTTAAAGGTTAAATGGTCAATTCGAATGCAAACAAGAAATTCATACTCTAGGTGATCAATTCCCATCAAACAATGGCTAGATTAACTCATGGATTAGGCCAATTTGGCTTTTACGTTAAACCCCCGAATTTGGGTAAAAACCCTAATTTCTAATTCCATAAATTGGTCACCAATAATGGTAGATTCATGTTTATATAGCCACAACCCATCAATTCCATACTTAATGTAGCTTAATCCATCCACAAATCAAGGTTTGATAACAAAAAAATCATTCAAGAAAGAAACCCAAAAACCCTCTTTAGTACTTATGTTGTTGGAAGACTCTAGCATGGAGTAGGGAGTTTCTAAGATGGATTATGAACCATAAATGAAGAATGAGGATAGATGGATTTACGACAATGAAGAATCACCCAAATTCTCTTGAAATGCCCTCCTAGAAGCTCAGAACCGAATGGAAAAGAATAAGGCACTCGAGCGTTTTGTCATCTCATTAAATACTAGACTGCCGCGTCACCTGCTGTAGCGGTCGCAAGACCGCCACGGCGGTCCCGCTGCAACAGTGACACAACCTCTACGGCGGTTACCCCTAAATACACTAAGTCACTATAGCAGCAGGGCCACTGCTATAGTGGTACCGCTGTCGCGATTTTGGTGCCCCCATAGCGGTACACCAGACACCAAAAATTTCCAAACTTCCAACGGTCTCAACCCGAAATCCAACTATCATCCGCCACTCACAAACCAGTTATGTAGACATACATAAAAACACACTATGAATGCACTCGTGGCCTTGAAATTCCAAACAAAGGTCTCATTGACCAAGTCAACCCCCAATACCACAAAACCAACTTTCCAACACAAGTCCCAAAATGTACTCTAATGCATTGGGAAATGGACCCAACATACCCATAAGTCACAATGACCATCAGTACCTCTAAAAATCGATGAATTTCTAAAAAAGGTCTATTTACCCAAAAGTGAACTTTAGGTCAAACATTTTTCGCTTTAAGGCTTATTTTCACAAAAACCTGTCTAATACTCATCCGATGGCTTCGAAAATCATACCACCCATCCCTGTAAGTCAAATATATGCTAACAAAGCTTGATGAAATGTCAACAGGGTCAAAAGTACCGTAACGGCCAAACGGGTCATTACGTGCTAGGGCTTTATCTCGGTAAACAGTTTAGTGTTCAGACTCATGTTACGAGGTTTCATAGACTAGTCTGGCATGTTAAGTCAGATGTTCAGTATCATATAGTCATGCTGGCTTCGTACTTATTATGTTTTTAGAAAACTTCCGCATTTATACTTTCAGACAGTATTTTCAGTATTCAGTATTATATCTAAACCCAGGCCGTATTTCGATTTTCATGTTTTAAGTCTTATTCCATGATAGTACATGTCTTACGTTGATTCAGCCAGCCACATGGTGTTATGCCTCTCGTTCTCGTCGTAAGGAAGTCCATGGATTTCTAGTGGTTTATACCCTTGGTACGGAGATCCGTACCGGATTTTTTGAGACATTAAGTACCTTACCTCATGTCTAACAAAGTATAAGTATATGTTCCTTACAATACGATAGGATTAGAGGTTAAACGAATGGAATCGATGCGAATTGGAATGACTCAGGGAATTGGCAGGAAACCAGTACACTTTGACGGGTCGTCGACGTGTCGACGAGGCATCGTTCCATGCCGTTGACACACTACAGCCTCTGAATTTTTTGTGGCAGAACGATAGAGGAAGTAGACGGTCGTTGACATGTCGACGATGTTACACTCCATAATAATCCGTGCTACTGTATTAAAACAATAAAGAATGAGTTAAGAAGGTTCAAGGAAAGTTAATCGAGTTAGTAAGAATATCGTTATATATATGGTTGTCTTAAGTATCTCGAGATGACATGGTAACCTAAAGGATTTGAAATCGCGTTATGAGTATGTATATGAGGTAATGCGAGTGACCTTTTAAAGTATTTGAGATTATTAGTAATGATATAGAAGATGGACAAAATATATGAACATACTTTTGCGATTGGAGTTTCGTCGAAGCTGTGTGAGTTCTCTAATTATGTTTAAGGTTATTGTGATTCTCTGGACCTTTCGAGATGTGTATATGAATATTTATTGATGTATACAAGTGTGTATATGTATGCATAAGAGGTTACATGAGGTTGGAAGAGGATTAGAAGTTAAACGAAATGAATCGGAACAACTTCAATAAAATCTCGGACCCGATTTTAGTATATATTGTAGGAGGCATATCTCCTAGTATATGAGGAGTTTTAAGGTGTTTCAAAAGCCTAAAACGAAGTTCATCGAGTCTAGTTTTTAATGAAACAAACCTCTTATCGAAACGATATCGGGGTAAGGAGATATGGACGATGCAAGTTGGATGAGCGGGGATTAAGACTTAAATGTTCACAATTTTTCAATTGTGGCCGTGTGGGCCCCACAAACACATGGCAAAAATCTGATTTTTGCCCATGCTCAGTTGGGGGAACGTGCAAGACCCCTTGGGCAGAAAAATATCTAACTTTGTTGACCAAAAGTTGCTTGCCAACTCATTCTCCCAAAGCCACAAGCTGAACAAGAGAGAGAAGCTCTCATCTTCTCCAACTAGAGAAAGAGAGCCACAGCCATGGAAGCTCCACCACAAAACAAAATCAGTTTTCTTCCTCAAATCAACTCCTCATCTAGTGTACAAGAACGTGTTGTAGTTGTTGAAAAGAAACAAGAAAGTTTAGCACCTCAATAGGGTTGAAGATTCGGCCAAAGTGAAGAACAAGTTATAAGGTAAGAATGATTATTGTTCTTGTGTTGCATGACGATTTGAATGTATAATCCATGCATGTTGTTATTGGATTGTTGTTGTGGTTGAAGTAAGGGGTTGAGCCGTGAGCTTGGGGAAGCCTATGGTTGGTTTCATTTTGTATGTATTGTTGGTGAATTGAATGGGTGTCAACATATGTAAATGAACAAAGACTGTAGAAGTTGGTTTATGATGTTGTATGTTGGTATTGGACTGTTTTGTGAGGAAGTTAGTGAACTGTTTTTACTTGATATTTTGATTGTTATTATCATGAATTTCATGATGGAAATTAAGGTGTTTAATGGTTGGAGTTGAAACTAAAATCGTTTGTGAGTTGTTGTATGGATTATAGAAATGACGATGTAGTTTAGTTGTGTATGAATTGATGTTGTGTTTGTCGTGTGGATAGCTGGTCATAACCTACTGAAAATATATGAAAAGAAGGCATGAAATAATGTGTAAGAATCATAGGTGGTTTGCTTAGTATGTTCGTAAATGTTTGCAAGAATTCCGAACATTGTTTAGGGACTGTTTTGGACATGTTATTGGACTGTTTTGGACATGTTGTGGTAATGGACTGTTTTCTAAAAAGTTTAAATGAGCCATGTGTTGTAGGCTTTAATGGAATCATGTTTAATCTCCCTGTACATGTATTGGAAATGGATTGAATGTGTTGTGGTTTGGATGAATGGATGAAAATCATGAAGTTGTTATAGTTGTGTTGAAGCCGTGTAAAGGGGCTGTTTTAGGGGAAATTATGGACTGTTTTGTGCCAAGTTTTGATTGTTGTTGTTATGAACATTGTGGTATATTGTATGTATGTTGAATATGTGAATTTAGGTGTTAAAGAAACAAATCAAATTGATGTACGCAAGCAGTCCAAAACAGTGGACTGTTTTAAGGTTAGAATCAAATTAGTGAATGTTGAATATTGATTGTTGCTATGAACGTGTAGTGAAAGTGAAGCTTAATGATTCAAGTTGAAATTGAAATGGTTTGTGGGCTGTTATAAGAATAAATATGATGCTGAAACAGTTCCGCTAATCGCATAAATAATGTTGTAAACGTGTTGTTGTCGTTGTAATTGAAGTTGGAAAATTGCGAAATAGAAATTGTAGTGTTGTGTGTGCTGTTTGGTCGTGAGTATGGGACAGTTTTGAATGATGTATGGACTGTCCAAAGTCCCTTAAATCATGTTTATACAAGTTTGGATTGATACATGAAAGAATGACTAGCAATATTAGCTTGTAGCACTAGTTGGTTTGAATGCGAACGAAACGTCGTCTAAATGTTAGAAAGGGATTGTGAGTGTCAAAATACGTATCGAATTCCCTCGTACACAAATCATAGCTTGTGATATCTTGATATAGGATAAGTACCATTGGGCAGCAAGTACAAGTTATTATACGACTAAACGCTAAAGGTATGTAAGGCCTATTCCTTTCTTTTCTTGGCATGTCCTAGACGTAAGTATGAAATGATATGAACCTTGGGGTAAATTCTATTCTCTAGTTCCATGCATGACTTATGATTCTATATTTCCTTAATGCTATTGTCACGATCCTACTACATGATTGACTAATGAATGATGTATAGAAGTTCCTACTCTTAAAAGAATGGCATGAATAGAAGTATACTTGATTTTCAAAAGCTACATCATGAAAATTGATACATGTACATGAAAGCTGAAACGTTCCTTGCTATGGCTTATAATGAGAGTTGAAAAGAATTGAATATGATTATTATCCCAATACTTTAGAGCTGTTTAGTTGCTTATCTATTGAGTCTCAAAAGATGCATTGCATATATGTGGTTGATTATTATTCTGCTCGTGCTTATCGCTATATCCTTCACTGAGTCCCGGGCCAGGACACGTTCTCGTGTGCACATCTACTATATTATTACCGCGTCCCTCATTAAAGGGCCGGGACACGTATATGTTTATGTTTATGATGCTATGACTATATTCACCGAGTCCCTCACTAGAGGGCCGGGACACGTTATATATATATGATGATATGATGATGTGATGATATGATGATATGGAGATGGTGGCCAGGAGGGCATATATATTCCTTATTACCGAGTCCCTTACGAAAGGGTCGGGACACGTCTATGTGCATGTTTATGATACTATGATTTTAATTACCGAGCCCCTCACTAGAGGGTCGGGACACGTATATATGTTATATACAGAATGATTATGCAGCTTTGATTACAAAACACTATATTGACATTGATATGAGAATGATACAGATGAAATATGTTCAAAGGCAAGTCTTTATGAAATTCTGTTAGTTGCATTGAGTCCTATACATCTTATCTCAGTATGAGTCTATCACTATGTTTCATGCTTTACATGCTCAGTACATATTCCGTACTGACCCCCTTTCTTTGGGGGGCTGCGTTCATGCCCGCAGGTACAGACGCTCGTTTTGGAGATCCGTCAGCTTAGGGTACCTATTCAGCTATTTTGGACTGCTCCTTTGTTCCGGAGCTATCTTGTGGTATAACTCCCTTGTGTTGTATTCATATGTGTTTAATTGGGTACGGCGGGGCCCTGTCCCGCCATATGATACAGTCATTACTCTTAGAGGTCTGTGGACATCTTTGTGGGTCTGTATGTAGTTGTTGATGCGTTGTATGACTATGACTTATGTTTGGGGCGTACCCATTCGTGATGGCAGCCTTGTCGGCTTGCATATATATGTATGTTTGGTATGTTGCATATCGTGGCAGCCTTGTCGGCTTGCGTAGAAAGATATATGTTGTTGTTTAAAAATTGTAACTCCTCAAGAGACAGGTGCCTACGACATACAAAAAAAAAATTGACAGCTTTAAAACAACACCATACCTTTTTATACAAATAAGTTCATGACATACTAGTTATAAATGATTACAGTTAACCGGCAATATGAGTGTCCAATTCGGGCACTAGTCACGGCCTACGGGGTTGGGTCGTGACAGACGAGCCGTCCACCCTTCTGTCAACCCGCAGTCGCTAGGACTGTTTTGTCCCACTTATATCTATATAGCCCTCATGTTTTTATTCCTTATATTTCATTCCCAAGCTAGAGAAAACCCTAACATATCTTCTCTCTACATTTCCCATCAAATTAGAGGAGTTTTAGCAAGATCCGAGCCCCGTAAACCAAAGCTAGTGAAGAGAAAGTTATTCCTAGGGTTCCATTGAAGTTGTTGAGCTTAGGAGTTGGAGTTGAAGTTTGAATTTTGGAGTTCTAGTCCCTTCAAGGTATACATGAGATTCTTAACTTTGTTTTTGAGTTAAATACCTAGAGTCTTAGTATTCTAGGGTGAAGAAAGCATGGTTATGAAAGCGGTAAGTTATTTGAGTTAAGTTGAGGCTAGGGGGCTGTTTTGGGATGGAATTGATTATATTCTTATATGTAGCTATTGGTATTGCTATTATATTCTTATATGTAGCGAACGAGTTCTAAAGAATCTATTCCTAGATGATATAGGATTCATTGTATCATTGACTTCATGGGTTTCATTTATACAGCTTCCAGAGGATCCTTTCATGAGTCCTCCATGCATTTATATATATGTATAGCTATTTTCTCACACCACGTTGCGCTATAGTCGGCCGGGCAGGCACGTAGATGTGCAAACCACTGCAGTAGGCAGATTATGAGATTACCCCGGACGCGAGATGATATGATAGATGGATTGGGCTGTATGTTCCTCAGCTCTAAAATTTATGGATCGGGTTGTATGTTCCTCAGCACTAACAATATATATATATGTACAAGATTTTTAAGGAGAGCATGCATATCATACGCCACAGAGGAACTTTCAGATATTGAGATTAGCTTTCATGTTCCAGATATCTTTCATGATTCTTATGTACTTTTTGTTTTTATGCCTTACATACTCGGTACATTATCCGTACTGACTCCTCTGTTGATCGGGGGGTTGCGTTCATGCCCGCAGGTTCAGGTAGACAGACAGGCGGTCCAGATCAGTTGGGCTTCCACTCAGTGATAGTTAGTGCGCTCCACTTGGTTCGGAGCTACAATTCACTTTCCTTTGGTATGCTATTTTGACCTGTACATATATGGGTATGGCGGGACCCTGTCCCGTCCTTTCTACAGCTTTATCTTCTATTAGAGGTCTGTAGACAGTTGTATGTAGTTGGAATGTTGTGTAGCCTTGTCGACTCATATTCTTTTGTGTACAGCATATGTAGCGACCTAGTCGTCTTGTACTGTTCTTTTCAGTATTTATATACATAGGTGGTTGTGAGATCTTGATGCATGGTTCATGGTGTTGTTCTTGTAACAGTCAGTATGGCTCGGTCATAAGTCATATATAGGCCACCCTACTATTCCATGATATCTAGATACGATTATAAGGGTGTTTGGTCAATAAAGATCAGACATTCGTCACGACTAATCGGCTTGGGTCACGACAGAAGTGGTATCAGAGCAGTTCCATCCTAGAATTGTCTACAAACCGTGTATAGTTGAGTCTTATTTATGGGTGTGTTATGCACCATACTTATAGACCAGAGGCTACAGGATATTCTACAGGATATTTAGGATGTTGTTATTCTTTCTCTCTTAGATCGTGTGATAGAGCTGTGAATTAAGAGCTCACCTTCTAATAATTTGTTCTGATTTCAGCGACGCCTCGAAAGAAAGCTACAGCTGCCTAGAAGGGAAAATGAGTGGCTGGTGAGGCTACTCGCCATACTCAGCGGACTACCAGGGCTCAGGGCCAGTCTTAGAGTGAGACCCCATCTCAGACTTCGCATACCCCGCCTCCAGCACCTGCCTCAGTGCCTTTAGTCCCTTAGCCAAATGCACCGGGTCAGGATATATGGGATGCTATACGGTTGTTGACTAGATTGGTAGCCGCTCAGGCTCAGCATCAGAGTGTTGGCGTTGATCAGGAAACCCAGTTAGTAGTGCGAGGGTTAAGAATATTCTTAGTTTAGATCCCCCGGAGTTCTCCGTGTTGAGGCAGAATATGGACCCCCAAGTCTTTATTTATGGGATGCAAAGGACTCTGAGGGTCATGCATGCTAATGAGGTTGAGTCAGTGGAGTTAGTTTCTTATAGGCTCCGTGATATTGCAGTGCAGTGGTACAAGGCGTGGGAGCTATCTACGAAAGAGAATGCCCCTCCAGCAATTTGGCAAGAGTTTTAAGATGCTTTTATTTGTCATTGTTTACCACCAGAGGTTCGACGGGCTCGAGCAGATAGGTTTTTACACATCCAACAGGGTAGTATGAGTGTTCAGGAGTACAATGTATACTTAGATTCATTTGATAGATATGCCTCAGCTATGGTGGCTGAGATGGAGGATTGAGTTCATCATTTTGTGGCTACTCTAGGGCCATATTTGATTAATGAGTGTACGACAGCTGCATTACAGCCGGGTATGGATATTTCCCGCATACAGGAATATGCACAGAATCTGGAGGATCGTAAGCATCGGTTAAGGATAGAGCGTGAGAGTGACTGGGGCCATGGCAAGAGAGTTAGATCTTTATATACGGCTGGTGAGTTCAGGGGGGAGAAAGAGACAGCAGTATTCTCGGCATCCATTCCTTTCAACAGTGAGTGCACCTCCGCGATTTCTAGGTTAGAGATTTGATCGGCCTTTTTATTCTGGAGTAGGTCAGATTTTTAGAGCTTCGGGTTCTCAGTACAAAGCAGAGTCAGGCCAGGTGAGACTAACTTTGCCACGATGTTCCCAGTGTGGTAGATTACACGCAGGACAGTGTCTATTGGGATTAGATGCTTGTTACGCTTGTGGCCAGCCAGGTCATGATATAAAGGAGTGTCCATCGAGGGGTGGTGTAGGTATTGTTCAGCCTACAGGGTCTGTAGCTGGTTCTTATTTATATGTACGCCCTTCAGGGCAAGGTTCGCAGATAACAGTAGGACATGGTAGAGGAAGGAGTGGAGCATCTAGTTCGACCGTTCCTCAGAACCGCATCTATACATTAGCCAGTAGACAGGATCGTGAGTCGTCTCCTGATGTTGTTACAGGTATATTATCAGTTTCCTCCTACGATGTATACGCACTAATTGACCCAGGTTCCACTTTATCATATGTTACTCCATTTGTTGCTGGCAAGTTTGGGATAAGGTCTAAATCGATTAAACCTTTTGATGTGTCTGCACCAGTTGGTGACCCAGTTATGGCTAGGCGAGTGGATCGAGGTTGTGTAATTATAGCTTGTAATCACCATACCATAGCAGATTTTATTGAGTTAGATATGGTTGATTTTGATGTTATTATGGGTATGGATTGGTCGGTTCCTATTATGCGAACGTTGATTGTAGAACGAAAGTGGTCTGGTTTCAATTTACAGATGAGCCAGTCATAGAGTGGAAGGGAAATGCTGCTTCGCCAATGGATAGGTTTATTTCCTACCTTAAGGCAAAGAAGATGATCAGAAAAAGGGTATATTTATCACCTAGTTCGGGTTCAGGATGTGCAAGTAGAGTCACCGACCCTTCAGTCTGTCCCTATGGTCAATGAGTTCCCAGAGGTGTTTCCAGATGAGCTTCCGGGCATTCCTCTAGAGTGGGACATTGATTTTACTAGTGATCTATTGCTATATACTCAGCCAATATCCATTCCCCCTTATAGAATGGCACCTGCAGAGTTGATTGAATTGAAGGAGCAACTGATGGATTTACTCGAGAAGGGATTTTTTAGGCCAAGTACATCACTGTGGGGAGCGCCAGTATTATTTGTAAGAAAGAAGGATGGATTTTTGCGTATGAGTATTGATTATAGACAACAGAATAAAGTGACTATAAAGAATAAGTATATGCTTCGGAGGATTGATGATTTATTCGATCAGCTGCAGGGTGCCAGATATCTTTCAAAGATAGATTTGAGATCGGGGTATCATCAGGTTAGGGTGAAGGAGGAAGACATTCTGAAGACGACATTCAGGACTAGATATATGCACTATGAGTTTCCTGTTATGTCATTCGGGCTAAGAAATGCTCCTGTTGTATTCATGGACTTGATGAATCGTGTATTTAGACCCTTCCTAGATCTGTTCGTGATCATGTTTATAGATGATATTCTGGTTTATTCTTCGTCAGAGGCTGAACATACAGATCATCTACGTGCAGTGCTTAGAGTTCTTTGAGATAGACAGTTATATGCAAAGTTTTCTAAGTGTGAGTTCCGGTTGACCTCTGTGGATTTTCTTGGTCACATTATTTCAGATGCAAGCATTAGAGTAGATACTCAAAATATTGAAGCTGTGAGGATTTGGCCAAGGCCCACGACACCAACGGAGATATGTAGTTTCTTGGATCTGGCAGGATATTTTCGAAGGTTCGTGGAAGGATTTTCTTCTCTTTCAGCCCCATTGACCAAGCTGACTCAGAAATTAGCTAAGTTCCAGTGGACCGATGCATGTGAGCGGAGTTTTCAGATATTGATGGACAATTTGACCTCAGCGCCCGTCTTGACTCTTCCAGAGGGAACATATGGCTATGTGATATATTTTGATGCTTCAGGTATTGGGTTGGGGTGTGTATTGATGCAACATGGCAAGATTGTTTCTTATGCTTCTAGACAGCTGAAAAAGCACGAGAAGAATTATCCAACCCATGATCTTGAGTTAGCTGCAGTGATTCATGCCTTGAAAGTGTGGAGGCACTACTTGTACGGTGTTCATATTGATATCTACACCGATCATAAGAGCCTCCAGTACATCTTTAAGCAGAAGGACTTGAATTTACATCAGAGGCGATGTGTTGATGTCACGACCCAACCAGAGGACCATGGCAGGCACCTGGTGCTAACAGATCGAGCACCTCTAAACTTACATCTCATATACATTTCTGAGTGGACCATAAAGATAGCTCATGGATATCGTAATCTGTGAGGACATATATCGCAACATAACGGCACATCTCTGTATAATCTTCAATAATTATGTCCATCATCACCAACCGTCAAGGCTACAAAAATGTTACACAACGATATAAACCGGTAGGGTTATGAAACGTCTAACTATACATACATGTCTACGAGCCTCTACATAGAATAAAAGTGACCATGAAGACCGATACCAATAGACTGCAACTCCGAAGTAAGTGGAGAACTCCTGAGATTCCGCTGATGAAGCTCTTATGGGTCAGATCTGTCTACCTGCGGGCATGAACGTAGCGTCCACAAGAAGGGACGTCAGTACGAACAGTGTATTGAGTATGTAAGGCATGAATAACAAAATAATAAGAAATATAGAACATAACAGGAGATAAAGATAACATGTACATCTGATTGCCTCATAAGGAAAAAACCATGCAGGCTTAGCTTTCAAAAGAAAACATTTCTCATATACATATATAATATAATAGTGTTGCGGAACATGCAGCCCAATCCATAAATGTATAATATTGTTGTCGAACGTGTAGCTCGATCCATATATATATACACACACACACACATATATATATATATATATATATATATATATATATATATATATATACATCCCCGTGGGGAGCACCCGTATTGTTCGTCCGAAAGAAAGATGGATGCTTGAGAATGTGCATTGATTATCGGCAGTTGAATAAAGTGACGATTAAGAACAAATATCCTGTTCCGAGGATTGATGATTTATTTGATCAATTGCAAGGTGCCAAATGGTTTTCAAAGATAGATTTGAGGTCCGAGTATCACCAAGTGAGAGTTAGGGAGAAAGATATCCCTAAGACGGCCTTCAGGACAAGATATGGTCATTTTGAGTTCCGGGTAATGTCGTTTGGGCTAACTAATGCGCCGGCGGCATTTATGGATCTGATGAATAATGTGTTCAGGCCTTTTCTGGATTTATTTGTGATTGTATTCATCGATTACATCTTGGTTTATTCTAGATCCGAGGCGGAACATGCGGATCATTTGCGAACTGCCCTTGGAGTTCTTCGAACTCGAGAATTGTTTTCAAAGTTTTGCAAATGCGAGTTTTGGTTGAACTCAGTGGCATTTCTGGGGCATATCGTTGCAGCCGATGGTATTCGAGTGGATAGTCAAAAGATTGAGGCCGTGAAGACCTGGCCAAGGCCCACAACTCTGATGGAGGTTCGTAGCTTTCTGGGCTTACAGGTTATTACAAGAGATTCGTTGAAGGTTATTCTTCTATTTCTGCACCACTCACAAAGTTGACCCAGAAATCGGCAAAGTTTCAATGGACAGATGCTTGTGAACGTATCTACCAAGAGTTGAAAAGTAGGTTGACTTCCGCCCCAGTCTTGACACTCCCAGAGGGATTGGAAGGATATGTTGTTTATTGCGATGCTTCAGGTGTTGGGCTAGGATGTGTATTGATGCAACGTGGTAGATTGTTTGCGTATGCTTCAAGGCAACTACGGAAACATGAGCGGAATTATCCAACCCACGATCTAGAATTAGCTGCAGTGGTTCATGCATTAAAGATATTGAGATATTATCTATATGGTGTCCATGTGGATATTTATACAGATCATAAGAGCCTTCAGTATATCTTCAAGCAGAAAGAGTTGAATTTGCGGCAACGACGATGGTTAGAATTGCTAAAAGATTATAATGTTGATATCTTGTATCACCCCAGAAAGGAAAATGTTGTAGCTGATGCTCTTAGCTGCAGATCTACGGGGAGTTTATGTGATGTACGACCCGAGAGAAGAGAAATGGCTCGTGGGCTCCAACAGTTAGCTAGCCTAGGAGTTCGAGTAGTGGACTCAGGTAGCAAGGGAGCTACTATTCAGAATTTAGCAATCTCGTCGCTAGTAGTAGAAGTGAAAGAGCGACAATACGAAGATCCCATGCTAAGGAATTATAGAGGTACACTCCCTCAGAAAGAGGAGTCATCATTTGAGCTTTCAGGAGACGGAGTTCTCCGATGTCGAGGCAGATTATGTGTTCCCAATGTGGCAGGTCTACGCCACCAGATATTGAGAGAAGCTCATTACTCCCGTTATTCTGTTCACCCCGGTGCGACGAAAATGTATCATGATCTTAAGTCTATATATTGGTGGAATGGAATGAAGAAAGATATAGCGGAATTCGTAGCTCAATGTCCAAATTGCCAGTAAGTGAAAATCGAGCACCAAAAGCTGGGTGGATTGTTGCAAGCTATAGAAATCCCAACTTGGAAATGGGAAGTGATTAACATGGACTTCATTTCCGGCTTACTCCGTTCTCGATGTAAGTATGATTCCTTATGGGTGGTTGTGGATAGACTCACCAAGTCAGCTCATTTCTTAACGGTCAGAAAGACCTATGTGGTAGAAGATTATGCAAAGCTTTATATTAAAGAGATAGTGAGACTCCATGGTGTTCCAGTATCTATTGTAACACCCCGCATTTTAGGACTGAGTTTAAGCTCATATCATTAGAGTTCTAGTGGAAACATGGAAGGTTTGAACGTTTTGCGAAAATGGTTGATAGGCCTATTTCGGGCAGCGATAACTCCTTGATCGGTTTGGAATTTTGGAAGGTACTATCAATGAAGTTTTAGTATGTAGAAATACCTTTCTAACGATATAAGGATCAAGCCAATCAGAGATCGGAGCAAGGAGATATGATCGTCTCAATATGGCTAATAGTAAGGCACTTGAAATCCTATAGAATCGGCTAAGTTTTTGATACGTCTGACTTCCAGTCAAATTTCATGCAAATCCGTTGCGAATTTGAGAAAACCTCCTTGATGAAAGTTGTAGCCCTTTGCAATAGCTTTCCAACGGTATCTTACGGGGGTCAAACGGACATCTGTGCAAAGCGTTATGCCCATTTTACTGAAGCCTGTTCGCTGGAAATACGGCCAGCGTAACGGTGACGTTACGGGCCGTATTTCGTGTTACGGTCCGTAACAGTGGACCGTAACGTCCCAAAAATTTCCAGAAACTCACTGGAAAGTTTCACCAAGATACGGTACCAAGTTACGGTCCGTATCTCGTGTTACGGGACCGTAACAGTGACCGTATCTTGGTCCGTATATACGTTTCGGGTCACCTGACTTCGGGAGGCCATAACCCTATCATAACTTGGGAATTTGGGAAAACTCAAAGAACGAAAGTTGTAGATAATTGAAAAACCTGTCCAACTATAGGTTGTGGGTTCACAGGAGACGTCGGGATAAGGAGATATGGACGTTTTAAGACAGCAAGGTCCCAACCCGTTTTCAAGTTGGGTCAACCCAATTTCCCCTTGGTATATAAAGAAAATATTACCCTAACAGCCCATTTTTCCTCCAAAACTCAGATTTTAGAGAGAGGAAGTGAGAGAGAAGGGAAATTAGAGAGAGAAAGTAGAAAATCAACCAAGTTTAAGGCCCCGAATCCCAAAGCTCGTGAAGGAAAAAGTGTAGTACAAGTCGTTGTCGTCATTTTAAGCCCAAGATCGGACTTGGGGGTGTTGATTTCGTGGTGACTACCCAAAAGGTAATATTTCTACTCCCCAATCATTTATAGTTATGAATTGATGAATTCTTGGGAGTATAATAATTGGGTTTGTTGAAGATGATTATATGAACTATGTTAGAATTGTTGGATTGATGACTTGGGATTGTTGTATTCATATGGATTATGAAGAATGATGTTAATTGCATCTAATTGAGATTGTAGAAATTGTTAGAAGTAAAAGAATGGGGATTTGGTGAAGAAAACACCATTAATGGGGGTTATAGAGCTTCATGCCCACTAAGTGTTTGATAAAATGCTTAGATGGACAAAACATGGATATTGTTGCTAATATAGAATCACTATGACTTGTATGCTATAGATTGAAGTTGAAAGGGGTGAAGGACATTGTGATACGCCCAAAAGCGGAAGGTTAAGGTATGTAGAACTTCCATCCACATGTGGGAACTTCTATGTTCTTCCCCATGATCCGTTTAGTAAATTCTATTAAGTTCAACTCCTAGGGCATTAAACCCAATGTATTGGTAGCCCGTAATTATGTATGTATGTATGTATATGAATTCCGTATATATGTTCGTTATTGTGTTCCTAAACCTCCATTTCGGACATTAGGAATCCTAGCTTAATCCATGAATCATGAATTCTTCCTCATGTGTTCTCATGATGTTTATATGAAATTGTAAAATGTTATTTTACAAATTACAAGCATGTTTTCAAGTCAGCTACAAACGTATGATTATGCATTATGGTATTTCTCATGATCAAGTTTACAAGTTATTTCATGAAAATATGTTTACAAGTCCTTTCGTGAAATCATGATTTCAAGACAAGTACAAGTTAATTCACGAAAGTCATGGGCTTCTTAGCCAACTATATTATTTTCATGTTCGGGAGTTGTAATAATACCGAGAAGGCTCAGATAGCCTGAAACTACGTATGCCAACGTAGGATAAGAATCGCTCCGCCCAGTAGGACGATTCCTTTATATGTTCCCCATTGAGGGATTTGGATCCATTCATGTTATGTTCATGTCTCGTGCCCCGGCAAGGTACGAGGTGGCTTAGCTGATCGGGCAGAGATCAGACTCCACGCTCCTCCCCGTGGTGGTTTATGTCGGTATTACAGATTATTACAGATTATTACAGATTATTACAGATTATTACAGATTATTATAGATTACTACAGACTATCTCATGCTTCCAGTACTCAGTTTCAGTTTTAAATTTCATGATTTTGTACTCATGCTCATGCTCATGTTCATGTCCAAGTTTTCAGTTTCAGTTCTTACTATGTTATTCCATGTTCCATGTTGTTTATTCCGGTTGCTTTACATACCAGTACATTCAATGTGCTGACGTCCCCTTTTTATTGCCCGGGGGCCTGCATTTCACGATGCAGGTACTAACATACAGGACGACACATCTGCTCAGTAGGACAGCATCCGTATCAGCTTATTGGTGAGCCCCATCTCGTTCGCGGTTTAGTCAACTTTTATCTTATGATTAGTTATGCATCTAAAGGTATGCTGGGGGCCTTGTCCCAGTAAGTATGTTTTTCAGTCAGACTCATGATAGAGGTTTCATAGACTAGAACAGACAGTTATGTCATGTCAGATAATCGAAGTCGCATAGCCATTTTGGCTCACTCATGTTTAAACAAGTACTTTATTAAGTATTATGACTTATTATGTTTTATAAAGGCTCATCATGCATTCAAGTTATATTCCGCTTATGTTATGCATCATGATGATTCAGCAAGTCATGTGGTTCGCTCGGTCACATGTAGTCAGGCACCGAGTGCCGTGTTACGTCCAGGCCATGGTTCGGGGCGTGACAAAGCTTGGTATCAAAGCCTAGGTTCAAGTGTCTTAGGGAGTCTATGAAACCGTGTCCAGTGGGGTCACTTTTATATGTGTGTGCGCGCCATACATATAAACAGTTGACCACCAAGACATTCAGGATTGTCTCATTTCTTTCTACTCTAGATCGTGCCATGAAGCTTAGAGCAATAAGAAACTTCTCTTCCTCTTGAATTACGTACGTTGCGAATGCGCAGGAGATGAACAGAAAATTCAAGGTCCAAGTAAGGATGTTTACCCATAGGGGGTACAATTGTGCAGTACTTACTGGTAACGAATAAGACTTCAAGTGCTATTGAAAGTGGAATACAATGTAAGTTGCCCGAGAAGGGATGTAGTGGAATGAATGGTATGTTGAATGATAATGATGTTCTTGAGAAAGGTACATCATGGAGGATCTCAAGGGAGTAGTGGTAGACAGTTTTCTACCGGAGCTCATCAGGACCCACTCTATCTGCAGTTAAAGATTGAAAGGGAAAATAAACAGGAAAGTGTAACAGGTACAGTTTGAGTTGGACATATGAGGTAAGTTCATCATTTTTTTTTATACTGTTGTCGAAATTGGGAGCCCTGTGTGGCTACGATATGATATGATATATGTATATATGCTGGCCTTGTGAGGCATTGTTGGTATTTTCTGCGTGCAGGTTTTGGGATAGTAAGAAATACAGAGGAAACTCTACCAAATATTTTCCTAGAAATAGAAGGAGAATAAGATATAAGTTCGTAATATGTCTGGAAAATCCCTGTCAACAGTAATGATAAGATTTGACTAAGTTACGAGTACGGCTGACCTTGACAAATATAATTTGATTTCCTATTCAGATGAACACCTTGAGTGGGTGACAGTTCGGATACATCCGAATGTGTGTTAGAAACCAAGGGCTTAAGTTAAGTTCAGAATAGAGTGATTAGTGGAAGAAGAAATCAGCTAAACCGTAAAGGAGCAAACTACAGAAGAATAGCCTTTAAGAGTTGTCAAAAGGGGTTGTCCTAATAGTTACAGTGTGAGCAGAGTTAAGTCGTTAAGATGGAGTATGCCAGTTATGAATACAGTAGCAACCCGTTCATGTAAGTAAATTTAGTTTTTTCCCCATGAGAAATTGCTCAGATGTGAGTCAAAAAAAAATAAAAAAATTCGTCAGTGTTGTAGAATACAAAGAAATTACAGAAGATAAGAAATGTTAATTGCAATCCCATCAGAAGAGAAGAATTTATAAGTATAAGATGTTAGCCTTGGTCTAAGGGGGAGATGCATAAATCGCTAGTAAGTCCAACGAGATAATTGAAGACCTGAATGGTTAGTATGAGATATGAAGAACCTCAGTTCAGTTAAGTTGGCATAATGAGATAGTCTCCATAAGAAATATGCCTCATCTTAGAGGAAACCCGAAGTGAGTAAAATGATCGTTGAACGAATCGTGTCAAGTTCAATTACTACCGATTAGGCGATCACAGAAAAGCTATGAGATCATGCCCAGTTATGTGTCATAAGGGTAGTGCCATTGCACAAGACTCTAATCTCTAAGGTGCCCGTAAAAGACTTAGCGTACAACTGTACTATGAGTATTTTAGGAAGTATCTCAAAAAAAAAAAAAAAAAATCAAGTATGGGAAGTACAACTCATGATTTAGGCAGACAAGAGAACTAAGGTGAAAGAATTTCACTACTTCTCCAAGCTAGGAATTCGACTTTCAGACTCCGAAGTAGGTGGAGTTATTGCCCAGAACATGGCATTCCTACTTGGTCATTTAAGTTAGAGAGAAGCAGTTTGGTGATTTCTACTTGCTGCAGATGAAAGAGGGGATTCACGAATAGAAAGCCTTAACTTTTGAACAGGAGGGAGATAATGGTACCTTGAGATATCGAGGCAGATTATGCGTTCCAGATGTTGATGGGCTTAGAGAGCGAATCATGTTAGAAGCTCACAACTCTAGGTATTCCATTTACCAGGTTCCACTAAGGTATATCATGATATCAAGGAGAATTACTGGTGGAACGATATGAAGAAGGATGTGGCAGATTTTGTAGCTAAGTGCCCGAATTGTCAGCAGGTGAAAGCCGAACACCAGAGGCCTGGTGGCTTGGCTCAGAATGCTGATATTCCTGTATGGAAATGGGAAATGATCAATATGGGCTTTGTATCAGGTCCACCTCATTCGGCTAGGAGGCATGATTTAATTTCGGTGATTGTGGACAGACTTACGAAGTCAGCGCACTTCTTGCCAGTTAAGACCACAGATTGAACAAGAAGATTATGCCAAGTCATATGTTAATGAAATTTTCGGATTGTATGGGACCCTAGTGTCCATTATTTCAGATTTTGGTGCTCAGTTCGCAGCGAACTTCTGAAAATCCTTTCAGAAAGGATTTGGGTACGGAAGTGAACCTTAGCATAACTTTTCATCCTCAGACAAATGGTCAGACAGATACGCTATTCAGATCTCATGTTATGATATCATGTTAGTTCAATACTCAGATATTTATGTCAGCTTAGTACTCAGGTATCAGTCCAGTACTCACGTATTCATGCCAGCTCAGTATTCAGCTAATCCAGTATTCAGTTAGCTCAGTATTCAGTCAGCCAGTCTTCAGTCAGTTTAATAGACATTCAGTTTAGTATCTCAGTAGTTTAGTAATCTTGTATTCATTTAGTTCAGTAACCATGTGTCCTTGATTTCAATGGTAATTGGGATGATCACCTGTCTCTCATTGAGTTTTCGTATAATAACAATTATCAAGCTAGTATTGGGATGGCTCCATTTGAAGCTCTGTATGGGCGAAGGTGTAGATCACCAATTGGTTGGTTAGAAATTGGTGAAGCGGAATTGCTAGGACCAGATTTGGTTTATCAAACTATGGAGAAAGTCAAGTTGATACAGAAGCGTTTGAAAATGACGCAGAATTTCCAGAAATTTTACACAAATGTGAGACAGAAGAGATTTATGATGAAGCACCAAGAATTGGAGGTATGTAAGCTTTCTTTTCATGCTTTTGGTCGTGTGTGGCCAATGTATAGTGCTATTGTGATGTCGCCCTGTGAGGCAATGATATTATGGGCTGTTGTGACAGGTTGGTAGTGCCATATTACAGGGGAAACTCTGGCGAAATTTTTGTAGAATCCCGAATGTTATCATTTGAGGACGTATGTTCCAACAGAGGGGGAGAATGTTACACCTTGGAAATTTCTCCGTTAGCATACCGCGAATAGACCCACGAAGGGTATGACGTATACGACATGTTGATGAGTAAGGAGTAATATTTAATGATTCTAAATGAGATTTCAAAGACATTTGAGGTAGGAGACGAAAGTTGTTAAGGAAAGCAAGGTATACGTTGAGTGTCGGGCAAGAATTACGAGTATCGACATAATGATGGCTTAATGACATTTTGGAGAGGAGTTATAATGTCCCTTATGTATTCCTGCCTCACGTTTAACGTTCGAGTTCATGTATTTGTTATTCATGTCTCATGTTTGGGCACTGATGTTTTCAAGAAACTATGTCATGTCAGTTTTCATGCCCCATGTCATGCTATGTATCATGTTCCACGCTCATGTCAGCTATCCAATGCCCATGTTCATGTCTCAGTATTCACGTTTCCATGTAACCATGTCATGTTAATTCAGTCTCCATGTTTCATGTCATGTTTCCTTCACGTTCATGTAATCAAGCCATGTCTAGCCATATTCTTAACCATGACCCATCATTCGAGGACGAATGATCCCAAGGGGGAGATATTGTAACACCCCGCATTTTAGGACTGAGTTTAAGCTCATATCATTAGAGTTCTAGTGGAAACATGGAAAGTTTGAACGTTTTGCGAAAATGGTTGATAGGCCTATTTCGGGCAGCGATAACTCCTTGATCGGTTTGGAATTTTGGAAGGTACTATCAATGAAGTTGTAGTATGTAGAAATACCTTTCTAACGATATAAGGATCAAGCCAATCAGAGATCGGAGCAAGGAGATATGATCGTCTCAATATGGCTAATAGTAAGGCACTTGAAATCCTATAGAATCGGCTAAGTTTTTGATACGTCTGACTTCCACTCAAATTTCATGCAAATCCGTTGAGAATTTGAGAACACGTCCTTGATGAAAGTTGTAGCCCTTTGCAATAGCTTTCCAACGGTATCTTACGGGGGTCAAACGGACATCTGTCCAAAGCGTTATGCCCATTTTACTGAAGCCTGTTCGCTGGAAATACGGCCAGCGTAACGGTGACGTTACGGGCCGTATTTCGTGTTACGGTCCGTAACAGTGGACCGTAACGTCCCAAAAATTTCCAGAAACTCACTGGAAAGTTTCACCAAGATACGGTACCAAGTTACGGTCCGTATCTCGTGTTACGGGACCGTAACAGTGACCGTATCTTGGTCCGTATATACGTTTCGGGTCACCTGACTTCGGGAGGCCATAACCCTATCATAACTTGGGAATTTGGGAAAACTCAAAGAACGAAAGTTGTAGATAATTGAAAACCCTGTCCAACTATAGGTTGTGGGTTCACAGGAGACGTCGGGATAAGGAGATATGGACGTTTTAAGACAGCAAGGTCCCAACCCGTTTTCAAGTTGGGTCAACCCAATTTCCCCTTGGTATATAAAGAAAATATTACCCTAACAGCCCATTTTTCCTCCAAAACTCAGATTTTAGAGAGAGGAAGTGAGAGAGAAGGGAAATTAGAGAGAGAAAGTAGAAAATCAACCAAGTTTAAGGCCCCGAAACCCAAAGCTCGTGAAGGAAAAAGTGTAGTACAAGTCGTTGTCGTCATTTTAAGCCCAAGATCGGACTTGGGGGTGTTGATTTCGTGGTGACTACCCAAAAGGTAATATTTCTACTCCCCAATCATTTATAGTTATGAATTGATGAATTCTTGGGAGTATAATAATTGGGTTTGTTGAAGATGATTATATGAACTATGTTAGAATTGTTGGATTGATGACTTGGGATTGTTGTATTCATATGGATTATGAAGAATGATGTTAATTGCATCTAATTGAGATTGTAGAAATTGTTAGAAGTAAAAGAATGGGGATTTGGTGAAGAAAACACCATTAATGGGGGTTATAGAGCTTCATGCCCACTAAGTGTTTGATAAAATGCTTAGATGGACAAAACATGGATATTGTTGCTAATATAGAATCACTATGACTTGTATGCTATAGATTGAAGTTGAAAGGGGTGAAGGACATTGTGATACGCCCAAAAGCGGAAGGTTAAGGTATGTAGAACTTCCATCCACATGTGGGAACTTCTATGTTCTTCCCCATGATCCGTTTAGTAAATTCTATGAAGTTCAACTCCTAGGGCATTAAACCCAATGTATTGGTAGCCCGTAATTATGTATGTATGTATGTACATGAATTCCGTATATATGTTCGTTATTGTGTTCCTAAACCTCCATTTCGGACATTAGGAATCCTAGCTTAATCCATGAATCATGAATTCTTCCTCATGTGTTCTCATGATGTTTATATGAAATTGTAAAATGTTATTTTACAAATTACAAGCATGTTTTCAAGTCAGCTACAAACGTATGATTATGCATTATGGTATTTCTCATGATCAAGTTTACAAGTTATTTCATGAAAATATGTTTACAAGTCCTTTCGTGAAATCATGATTTCAAGACAAGTACAAGTTAATTCACGAAAGTCATGGGCTTCTTAGCCAACTATATTATTTTCATGTTCGGGAGTTGTAATAATACCGAGAAGGCTCAGATAGCCTGAAACTACGTATGCCAACGTAGGATAAGAATCGCTCCGCCCAATAGGACGATTCCTTTATACGTTCCCCATTGAGGTATTTGGATCCATTCATGTTATGTTCATGTCTCGTGCCCCGGCAAGGTACGAGATGGCTTAGCTGATCGGGCAGAGATCAGACTCCACGCTCCTCCCCGTGGTGGTTTATGTCGGTATTACAGATTATTACAGATTATTACAGATTATTACAGATTACTACAGACTATCTCATGCTTCCAGTACTCAGTTTCACTTTTAAATTTCATGATTTTGTACTCATGCTCATGCTCATGTTCATGTCCAAGTTTTCAGTTTCAGTTCTTACTATGTTATTCCATGTTCCATGTTGTTTATTCCGGTTGCTTTACATACCAGTACATTCAATGTGCTGACGTCCCCTTTTTATTGCCCGGGGGCCTTCATTTCACGATGCAGGTACTAACATACAGGACGACACATCTGCTCAGTAGGACAGCATCCGTATCAGCTTATTGGTGAGCCCCATCTCGTTCGGGGTTTAGTCAACTTTTATCTTATGATTAGTTATGCATCTAAAGGTATGCTGGGGGCCTTGTCCTAGTAAGTATGTTTTTCAGTCAAACTCATGATAGAGGTTTCATAGACTAGAACAGACAGTTATGTCATGTCAGATAATCGAAGTCGCATAGCCATTTTGGCTCACTCATGTTTAAACAAGTACTTTATTAAGTATTATGACTTATTATGTTTTATAAAGGCTCATCATGCATTCACGTTATATTCCGCTTATGTTATGCATCATGATGATTCAGCAAGTCATGTGGTTCGCTCGGTCACATGTAGTCAGGCACCGAGTGCCGTGTTACGTCCAGGCCATGGTTTGGGGCGTGACATCTATTAACTCAGACAGAGGGACTCAGTTTACAACCAACTTTTGGAAGTCTTTCCAAGAGGGTCTAGGGACTCAAGTGAACCTTAGTATGGCATTCCACCCGCAGACTGATGGACAAGCCGAGCGTACCATTCATACACTTGAAGATATGTTGCGGGCTTGTATGATAGATTTTGGAGGAAATTGGGATGACCATTTGCCACTCATTGAGTTTGCTTACAATAACAGTTATCATTCTAGTATCCAAATGGCACCGTATGAAGCTTTATATGGGCGAAAGTGTAGATCCCCAATTGGGTGGTTCGAAACAGGAGAGGCCAGACTGATAGGGCCAGACTTGGTCCAGCAAGCCATAGAGAAAATCAAGCTCATACAAGATCGGTTATTAGCAGCCCAAAGTCGTCAAAAGTCCTATGCGGATTATCGTCGAAGAGACTTGGAGTTCAAAGTGAAAGATTGGGTATTCTTGAAAGTGTCGCCTATGAAGGGTGTAATGAGATTTGGCAAAAAGGGGAAGCTTAGTCCCCGGTACATTGGGCCTTATGAGATTGTGCGCAAGGTAGGCAAAGTGGCCTATGAATTAGATCTACCTCCGGATTTGGAGTCAGTTCACCCAGTTTTCCATGTCTCGATGCTTCGAAAATGTGTAGGAGATCCTACTAAGATCGTGCCAATAGGTGATGTGCAAGTGACAGAGAAATTGACTTATGAAGGGGTACCCATTGCCATACTTGACAGGCAAGTACGGAGGCTTAGAAACAAAGAAGTAGCCTCAGTTAAGGTCTTGTGGAAAAGCAGTAAACAAGAAGAAATGACATGGGAAGCGGAAGAAAGTATGCGATCCAGATACCCACATTTATTTCAGCCCTTGGAAGAAGTCCAAGATGAGACGTCAAGATTGTAAGGTATGTCTGTTTTCCTTTTCATACTTTTGGTCGTGTGTGGCCATAGATATGTTGATTTTGTGACGTAGCCCTGTGAGGCGATGATATTTTGGATTGTTGTGACAGGATGGTAGTGCAATATTATAGGGGAGACTCTGGCGAATTTTTTATAGAATCCCCGAAGACTTTAAACATTCGAGGACGAATGTTCTTAAGGGGGGAAGAATGTTACACCTCGGAAAAAAATTCTCCATTGTTGTCCACGTGAATGGACCCGCGAGGAGTACGAGTATTCGATGTTTTCATGAGTAAGAAATAACATTTGCCGACTCTAAGTAAGATTCCGAAGGCAATTGCAACAAGAGATAGGTTATGCTCCATAATGGATAAATATAGGTTTTGGAGATGTGAAAAGTTGCAGGTTTGCATTCTGGCTAGTTGGTCGTAAAATGAAATACGGACCGTAAAGTGGTATACGGTCCGTAAACTGCCATGTCGTATTTTGGCTACCAAAACTTCAACTTTCTGCCAAATGAGCAAATGATTAAATACGACCCAAAATACGGACCGTAAAGTGGTTTATGGCCCGTAAACTGTGTCCGTAAATCACCACGTCTCAGTCTGTGTTTCTGGTTCTGTTATGATTAAATACGACCACGAAGGACGGTCCGTGGAATACGGATCGTAAACTAAGTTTACGACCATTGTGTTGTTCACTCCAGATAAGATTTTAAGTCATTAAATAATAAAGGGACCAAGGTTATTTCATTTCATTCCCACTTCACAGCCCTTCTCTCTAAAACATCTCTCTACATATATTCCATAAGAATTCAAGGATATTTGGTGATCAACAACATAATTCAAGTGAATCAAGAGTAAGGAAACCCATTAAGGATCATTCAAGTCAAGGAATCTCATGGAGGAAAACTAGGGTTTTTGCTCAAGTGGAGTATTATCAACTAAAGCTTGTTCCTACAACATCTAAGGTAAGATTCATGATATTTTCCATGTTGTTCAAGGTAGTCGAGAGTTAAAATTCTTGGACATTAGATGAGTATAGGAAAATGGATCATAAATGATGAATAGTGACATTTTGAGAGATAGTTTGAATTGAACCATGATTGTTGTTGTGTTTTGATATAAATGTGTTATAAATAATATTAAGATCATGAAAATGGGAATTTTATATGAATGGAAGAAGTCGGGTGATATGACCATGAATATGGGTGAATGGGGAGCGAATTGAGAAATCTAGATAATGTGGTTAACGTAAATGATTAATGGCCATTGTTAGGGTATTGTGAATGTATTGTTGACGTTTGGGAGTTGAATTACGATATGGAGGAATGTTGTATAAATAAAGGAGATGTTGTTCGATTTTCTCTAGCCTTAGCCATGTGTGCTAGTTGTCGATTCTAACGATAGTATGACTTTAATGAAGGTATAAACGCAACCGTTGAAAGAAAACGTGCAAGTGGTAAATAGTCGAACAAAAAGGTATGTAAGGTTAACCCTTCTTTCATAAGGCATGGTTCTTTGGCCAATCATCTAAATCTTCTACGAGCTTATGATGTTCTCCGAATGCTTCTATCTTCAAAGCTACTAAGCTTATGATTCTCGATATGCTACGATTGTACTAAATTCCTCGTATGGCGAGTAGGCCTATTAAGGCAAATGTGACGAATGACGATAATAGTGATAAGGAAAACGATGACGATAATGATGACGATGATGATAATGACGTTAATAGAAATGATGCTTATGAGCTAGTATATGTATGTACCTATGTATGACTATTATGGTACCCCGAGATTATGAGGCCGGGTATGATATGTAAATAAGTATGTATACGATTACGAAACGCGCGTACACCTCTGCAGGTGGTACGGATAACCCTGAAGCCTTGGTAGGGCCAGGTAGATATAACCCTGACGCCTTGGTAGGGCCAGGTATGAGTAACCTTGAGCCTTGGTTGGCCAAGTATGTATGAAACACCGATCCTACGTGGTCGGGTATGTTATGTAAATGCTATGTATAGGATATGATTATGTATATGATATCAGTACGAATATGATACGACTATGTATATGAATGTGAATAAGGGCATGTATACGAATCCGAGCACAAATATGGTACGGGTACTATTATGGAATACAGATAATGATGTATGTACACAAATATGTATTAGCAATGGAAAGTTCCTATGAAAGACAAGTAAGTGCATATGACGATGATATTGCAATCTCCCATCCTACGCTATTTCTTCGTACTGATGTCCTTTTGTTTGTGGACGCTGCGTCATGCCCGCAGGTGCAAAGGGAGACAGGCTTGATCCAAAGTTGCTTACTCAGAGATTACATAGCAGAGCTCCATTTCATTCTGAGCCATAGCTTTTAGGTACTTATTCTTTTGTGTATATAATTATGGGCATAGCGGGGTCCTGTCCCGCTTATGTGATATGTTATACTCATCTTAGAGGCTCGTAGTCACATGTATATGGTTAGATATGTCTGGCCTTGTCGGCCTATATTTTGTATATCATTCTGATAGCCTTGTCGGCTCGTGTATGTTGATGTGGCATAGATGCCAATGATGATATAAAGGTATTGTCGTCCGATGGGACTAGTATGATTGATTAATAGAAATGTATGCTTAACTATGTGGCTCACCTAGATGTAAGAGTAAGAGTAAGCTAAGGGGTGCCCCGGTGGGCTAGCACCGGGTGCTCGTCGTGGCCCTCTAGACGGGTCGTGACACTTTCATTGGTCGATTCCCTTCAATTTATTTTAATGCATTCCAGATCTCTATGTAACCATTCCCGTAATATTTCTTCTTTCTCTTGCCTCTCGAGGTGATAATTTCACGTCGTTGTCTTTACTCTCCTCGACTCTTTCTTCTTCTATAATTACTCCCTTAAGCTGTATCGTTAACTTCATCTATCTTTTAATCCTTAAATGATATTTTATAACGCGTAGATGTCCCTCGTCGATTCATTAGACTTTACAATCCTTGGATTATTTCATGCCTCTGGTAACCTGTAGACCCTTCGGCACTCTATGAATAAAATGACATTTCCCAAGGTGTAACATTATTTTACTTCAATAACCTTACATCGCCCTACTGTACAGTCCATATTCTGGAATCTTCGGCCTCATGTATTACTCTTCAACTTCTTTAGAAGACTTTAACTGTCATTCTACTTTTTAGCTCTTAATTTCAATCCTTAGAGTTGGCTATCAAGTAGCGCGGGAGTTTCCTCATATAACAGCTTTACACAGCTGCTCTGTGATCTGCCTATCATTAACTGGTAAAATTCTGAAAAAAGTTTTGATTTGACATACAAATTCACTGTCATCCCGTAACCGGCTTGTTCTGATCGTCGCGCTTAACCCATTTCCCTTAATCCAGCTTATAACACTTTAGGCGTATTATCCCGTGTCATTTCTTTATCTTTTAGTCAAACTCTTCTATTGCCTCTTTACCCAGATTTTGCTCTTAATTTTCCCATCACGCATCAGAATATGCGAAGTGCTCAATTATGTCCGAGAAATACCTTAGCGTTGTCTCACCAGCCTTTATGCAGACCTTGCAATCTTCTCTTGTATCTTTCAATTGATATCGGGCTCAACTATGGCTTTTGCTCTCAGTACTAATCCTATCTCAGTACTTTGGTTCAAACCATCTTACACCTTTCCTTAATATATCCAAAATATCGCAACCGCATGGTTATTACTGAATCCTTACTCTTCTTATCATGTACCCGCTTTGTCTCGTTCTTAGCATACAACTATTCGTAAGTTATACAACTATTCTTGTACAACTTGTATAAAATAGATCCAATCTTAGTCACAGTCTTTCCTTCTTATGGTTCATTCTGCTTTACATATCTCATCCGTACTAAAACTTACTCGTAGCCTATCTTGTCATACTCCTTTCCCTTCCTTTATTCACCCTTTGATTTTCTCGTATTCCACTATAGGAGATTCTCTATCCCTTCTCTTTACTACTTATAAGTCGCAATATCATTAGCGAACAACTCTATTGCCAATATCTTAGCCTTTAACCCAGTATAGTGTAGATATCCTTTATAATATCTCTTAAGTTACTCGTTACCATTATCTTGCCGTGCTCTTTCTTCTTACCATTCACCTACTTCCTAATGTCATATCATACAAGATCATTACAAACGATCCTTTGTCTTGTCTCAAATACCATCCTGACTGCTATCCGTTTATTGCTGTCCTTCAGATCTTACTAACTTGTTTTAGCAAGGGATCTCACTTGAAGTTTAAGCGTCCATATCAAATATATTACAGCGTCAATCGTTTCCATCTTACACTTGCACTTCTCTCACCTGCTTCCCCCTTAAGGGAGTACTTATACCATTATCTATTTATGTCCCGCTCTATGTCCCTATTTCCAATCTCAAATCCACCCGATCCCTTTTCCAATTCACTTGGTATACTGCACCATACCCATGTCTTTCTTTATAATTTATAACTTGATTATCCATATACGAAACCTTTTCAAAATCTTGAAGTGACGAGAACCTTTCTATGTATAGTACAAAATCTCATCTGATAATCCGTAATCGAGTAATCCAATCAATGTAGCAACTTATCCAAGGCCACATTCCATTTACTCCATTCAATAATTATTTAGTACTTGTAGTCGTTCCAATTTCTTAATTAGGTATCACTAATCCTTATGATAAGTGTCCAAAGCCCTCTTGTAACCTTATCTTTACCCCTACGGTCCTTGTCCTTTAAGGGTTTCACTATTTCTAAGGTGAAGTCGTACACACGCAGTACTCCTTTATGCCTTATACTCTCTTTACCCTTGTTGTGCACATAGTACCGACTTCTAACCTACTTAAAATCATATCGAGTTCATCTTAATGACAATCTTATCTTATCACCTTGTGATCCTACTACACCTTTTAGTCCATAGTTATATTTTTCCCTTTTGTTCGATACTCGTACCCAATTAATCACGTCTATCTTATGTGTTTCCTTTAGAATTCCTTTTATTCTGTGCACGAAGATTCTCATGCTACCTCTGTATCCTTCGGAACCACTACTCCTGCATAATCCCTTTCTCTTTTTCAAAGTGTATTCTGTTCATCCCTAATTGTTCTTATCATCCCGGTCATTCTCTGGCATTCATTCTGCTTCGTTGCTCATCTCTTTATAGTTTGATCCTTCACCATTCTGTCACTCATATTACTCGTGTCCTCGTGTTCATTGCTCATCTCATTATAGTTTGATCCTTCATCATACATGTCATAACCTATTACTGCACTATTATCTCGTTTTCTTCTTATTTCCTTCTTTTAATTAACTCCTTCTTTTCTTGTGCTCGCTTTCATTTTTGTTATCGCATAATCTTTATTTCGAACTTTCCCTATAGAACTTTATAAGTCTTTCCCATTCGTTCTATACCTTGCCTTTCCATTTCACATTTGCCTTTATACCTTAGTCACATAGATCACGTCATATCTTTTAGTCACTTTCTCGCTAGGCTTTACTCATTTTCATAACAATCTTTATTATATTCACATTATATCCTGTTCGTAATCAATCCTATAGTATAACACTTCTTAACCTTTTTCCCTTTCTGGTCAATCTTATCCTTAATACCTCACAAGCTATCTTATCAATACATTCATATTCGTCACGATTCATCATCCTCTGTACTCTTGTCTCAATCATACTATTATTATTTTTAACTATAAATCGTAGTAATTTGTCCCTGCCGATCAATTTAGTTGATACCTCAATATAACAGTCTACTAAGATTTGCCAGCCCTTTCTAAATCATCTTTTATTATCACAAGCCCTTCCAAATTTTCCTAACATTTCCTTTTTACCATATTGATCTCGACCTCATAATTACCATTGACATGACCTTTCAAGAATGTTACGAACTTGAGTCGGGATTTGGTTAGCGAGCGATCGAGGTATGTAAAGCCTACCTTTCTTTCTTTTGGCATGACCTTTATGAAATGAACAAATGACATATATGTATGCTTCTAAAGAAAATTCTATTCTTAGAGCCACTAGGATGGCCGACGTCTTTGACCTCCATAAGCTATTCCATATGGTTTGATACGTGTTTATGATGTTCGAAGATTTTAGTTGTTATGTTTTCGAATGATGTCCGAAAAATATTTGATATGGCTAAAGTCTTGGATATATTTTGATATGTACATATGATTCTAAGGCTCCATTTGATTTGCTCCACATCGATAGTTGAAAGTTCCCTAATATGATTGTTACTTGAATTTCCTAAAAAGAGCTTCGGAAATGCTTTTAGAAAGTTCTGTACTTCAAAAGTTTGTAACTTTCGTATACTAACTCCGATTGACCCGAAACTGATTTCTGAGCCTTTGGATGCCGTAAATATATTTGTCCATCGAGTTTTGAAATTAATTTATGTGCTTATATGCATATCGTTTCCTCACTACTCCGCTCGTGCATACTACTATGATATCGTTCGCCGGATCCCGGGCCGGTTTTGTGATCCTGCGCGCTATGTTATATTCGGCAGTATGATGTGTTACGGTTCCCGAGACCTCGCCATAGGGCCGGGTACAGCTTATATACGGCGTTATGATGTGATATGGCATATGATGCGTTCTGATGATGCGATATGTTTCGATGATATGATATGTTCGGGGATTGTACGGAGATTTGAAACCTTCTGGAGTATGATGTGTTGTGGCGCCAGCGTCGGATTGGCGACCACGTTCCCGAGCCCTATGCATGATTTTTATTTGCATTATATATATTTTCAGCACAGGTTTTGATATACTAATTCTGTATCCATTTTCTGTACTTCTCACTTCAATTATGATTCGGATTACTACATTTCATGCTTTACATACTCAGTACCTATCTCGTACTGACCCCCTTTCTTCGGGGGCTGCGTTTCATGCCCGCAGGTACAGATGTTCGTTCAGGTGACCCGCCAGTGTAGGGTACTTATTCTGCTATTTGGAGTACTCCTTTTGATCCGGAGCTCATATTTTTGGTACATAACTTCTGCTATACATGTTCTGTATATATGGCTATTTGGGTACGGCGGGGCCCTGTCCCGTCATATGTTTCTGTTATGGTTTGTAGAGGCCTGTAGTCATATATGTGGGTCATGGGTCATGTTTGGTCGATTATGTTTGTGATTTGTGCCTTAAGCGGTCCCGTTTGCTATTATGGCCAAAACGGCCCATATGTTTGTATATGTATGTATATCTGGGCGATGTGTATTCCGCCAGCCTACCGATTTTGGTATGATATTTCTGTACAGGCGACCGCTTAAGATGATGTCTGTTATCAGTATCCGTATAAATAATGTATGTTAAGTTCGAATAAATCTTTGATATGTCGATCGGGTACGTAAGTCTGTTTGGGTGTCCAAATAGGGCACCAGTCGCGGCCCACGGGGCTGGGTCGTGACACAAAATGCCGTATTTTTCCCAAACTAGAGGTTTATGATTTGAAAGCCCTTATGACAACAATGATGGACATGTTGGTATCATGATGGCAATGATGCCAAAAATGAGAATATCTTACTACGGTAATTATTATGAGAACGATTCCATGTTTAAAGGTTCCAAGTTTACGATTTCAGTGACGATATATGAATGTTGAGCTATTTCTTGATTTCCCAATTTTATTCATGGATGAAGACTATTTTAAAGATTCCAAATTATATGAAGTGACGCCTTATGAGATTTATGATCTTATTCTAGGTTCTCTTAATGCTATTATTCGTTGCTAGTCTCATCTTATAATAATTGTTCCTTTAAGGTGAGACAAAGCCATGATGATTATTCCATAATATAATCGGAGGTTACCGACCTTACGTCACTCCGATAGAGACATAACTTTCCCTGGGCTCTCCTGCATGTTGCTTACATGATATATGTATATGATACATGAACAAGATATATGCACATGATACATCAACATGATATATGTAATATGTATATGGGGAATATGGGAAAAAGGGACCAGAGCGCTATAGACGCTGGGATATGCACACGATACATGTATTTGTATATGACATGATATCATCCCGGACGCGGGATATATGTGGCAAAATGGATCGGAGCCGACGCCTCGGCAACATGATATGTTTTAGTTTCTATATATATATATATATATATATATATATATATATATATATATATATGAACAAGAAATGTTTTTCAAAGGAAGTATTACTATGTATATATGTATATATGTGGATCGGGCTGCACGTTCCGCAGCACTCAGCATGCATGGTACCGCCAAAAGGCATTCATTGTACAGGTTACTCTTTTATCTTACGGTATGCCCTATATGTCCATTCTGTTATTACTCATACTTTCCATCCCTTACTATGTTACTATTCATGCCTTACATACTCAGTACATTGCTCGTACTGACCCCCTTTCTTCGGGGGCTGCATTTCATGCCACGCATGTGTATACAGATGAGTAGAGGACATTGCTAGGAGATGTACCAACTGGATTGGCGAGCTCGATTTCCTCCCGGAGTGTTGCCGAGTCAGAGTATTCATGATTATGGTATCTTGATTTATGTTAGAGACTTTGCAGACAGAGTCACGTGTATAGCATGTCAGTCTTGTCAGCGGCTCTGCAAGCCGTCGTACCATTATGAATTATGTTACAAATTCCATATGATTACAGTTTTTACTTGATTTGAAAACGACGAAGAGAATGGTTTTCACAAGTTTTTATTATGCATTTCATTTCGTAACTCAAAAGTCCAGTGAGGTTATGAACATAACGAGAGCTAAAAGGGGTTCGCTCGGCATTGAATATGGGGTCGGGTGCCCATCATGCCCTATCAAGATTAGGGTGTGACAAATTGGTATCAGAGCAGTTCGTCCTAGGGGTTGTCTGCAAAGTCGTGTCCGGTAGAGTCCTGTTTATGGGTGTGAAGCCGGCCACACTTATAAACAGGAGGCTGCAACGCATTTAGGAGTCATTGACCTTCTTTTTGTCTTAGATCGTGCGATAGAGCCAAGTCATAGGAAATGAGATCCCTTATACTGACCTTTGATCTCAGCAGAAGCACAGTATCAACGGGAGAAGGTGAGTGATGATATGGGAAGTCACAGAAGTAAGTTTTGATATTTTTGTTCTTTTGCCTGAAATTGGGAGCCCTGGGTGGCTGGAATATGTCGTATATATATATGCCCTGTGAGGCATTGCTGGTAATTGCTGCATGCAGGTTTTTGATAGTAAGAATTGTAAAGGAGACTCTACCATAATTTTTCAAAATCAGGTCATTTAGTTAGGTACACCTAACAGGAAGAAGCGTGGAAAGGAAATATCGTAAATAGAAAATAAGCGGGATGCGTTGTTTTAGAGGAGTTATGGACTTGGCATGGCATGAAGAATAATTGCGAGAAGGACGATTAGCAGTCCGAAATATTAAAATGGGTTACATTCGAGGTTTAGTAGGAGCAAGGCCTATTGGGGGATTCAGGGAAAGTCGACAAATGAGTTCTGTTGAAGATTATTAAATAAGAATGGTGAGTGGAAATCCAAACAGGCTGATAACCGAGTATTTATAAGTAATGGCGACGAAGGTGTGTTCGCTACCATCAGCAATCTAGAAATCCAGGATGAAAGGTAGCCATACACACAGGTGAAAGGTGAATATTGGGGATTGAAAAGGCCAAAACAGTAATTATGTAGTCGGAAGAGTAAGAGACCCTTTCTAATTCGGAGGGAGACGTGTTACGAGAACGTTTGGGAGTCTGTCAAGCCTTCAATCTGCTTTAAAGTAGGTGATAAAGGCCATGCAGTAAGGTGGATTTGATTATACCAGCATTAACGCACTGAATTTCCTCAGAGTTTCAAGGTTACGCGTGCTGGGGTGAGAGAAATCTTAGGATGGGTGACCCCCTGGGAAGTGTACTAAAAGACCTATAAATTCATACACGAGAGACAAATGAGAAGCTAGAGTAGCCTAAAGGAAGTTAGAGTATGCAGAGTGGTTAGAAACCTTTAAGAAGTCGCGTAGGACTAGGCGGACTAGACCAGTGAAGAGAAAAAAGGTGCATCACAGCTCTAGAATTGGGGTGAGTTTGAATAGTGTTTGAAAATATTTTCTAAGCGAGATGGTAGCAATTATATGTGTATACGTATGCACATGATGTCCCCTACATGGCTATCAGCGGGTATGTGTATCCCGGCAACCAACGTTGCGGTGTATGGAAGGCATCAATCAAACAAGGTAACAGAGTTCAAGGGACAAAACAAAAGATATGGTACAAGTGTTACAAGGTAAGCTGATGCTGCTTCAACTACCAGTTAAGATTGGAAAGTCCTAATACAATGATATTTGGAAAAGAAGGAAAGTGAGTAGATGGAAGGTAAGGAGATCAAAATGTCGAAAAAAGGTGAAAGGTAAGAAACATGAGTGAGTGAAGCCCCCGAGAGAAACTATAGGCAAGGCACGAGACTATTTGGGTAAAAATTCGAAGGTAGGCATGTGAAAGGGATAGAGTGTGGTAATATGAAACAAGAGAGGAACGTGTGGGGTTCGAGAACCGATTTCAATAAGTGGGGCTAAGAGAATGGTGACCACGACAAAGAAAGTGAAGTAAGAGAAAGATTGAATAAGCCCTGCGACGATGCTAGGAGATTTTCGGCCCTTGAAAGGTATATAGAGGGATAAATGTGTAGCCATATTGATGTGGTTGCCTCGGACATGGAGGAGCTTTCCTGAAAGGATGACTTAAGAATAGACCAGATCTGTGCGTTTAAAGGAATATTTCATGAACTTCAGAGCTGATACTACCAATGACAAGAGAATAAAGGTGCTCGAGGAGGAAGAAACCCAAGGAGGGTTAAGGATGAAAGTAGGAAAGGTATACTAATGGGTTGGCCAAAGGAAGAGGAGAGCATTTAGGAGTAAAGTAACCATGGGAATAAGAAGGATACTTTAACGAATTGGCGGTAGGAAACCGAATACCCATCAAGGATAGAACGAGCATGACGAGTCGACACAATTAATTAGAAAATTAATGACATGGAATAGGAATTCACGTGAAGACCTAGAGATTCGATCATAGAGGAAATGGAATAAAATGCAAGGAACGTGCATGGGAGACCGCTCGGCCGTAGCATCATAAAGATAGAGAAAGGTTCGATGAACGAGGATGGAAATAAAGGTTCGATGAACGAGGACAGAGAGAGTGTAAACGGTAAGAATTATGTGCTAAGAGCAAAAGTAGCAGGACGCTCGAAAAACATGGATGCACAGCTGCAACACAAATGCGTAGTTAAGAAGAATTACGAGTAAGTGAGCTAAATGGACGAAAGGACTAATGGTGGATGGGAAGATATGGCAATATGGACAAGAATGACGATATAGGCGTAAATGAAAGTAGAACTTAGGGTAAGAAGTTTTCAATATGTTATGCGCAGAGTCGGGAAGAAAGACAAGGAGTAAGGTATAACCGACGACTTCATAAAAGGACATAGTGAATCTCGACGTCCCCGTGAACTTGTGAGTCCAGGACACCGTTAGTCATAAAAGACAGGGGTATGGAAAGATGAAAAAGAAGGCATCGGAATTGGATACCCTTATAAGTATTCTAGTTAAATACGAGAGTGTAAGTAGCAAGAAGATAGACAAGTCAGACCATACGATGACGGAACCCCGGCCTTAAGAAGATAGTGAAGGGCGGTAGATAATTATCGAAGATGAGGGTGCTCGAAGACTATTAGTGTATAAGGATCTCCTTAATAAGGGGGGAAGAACATACTAGACTTGAAAGGAGCTATGACGTTTCAAGCTCCAGAAAAGGAGATTTATTAGCTCGAGGCCAGAGTTCGAGGTGTGTTGGCATATCGTGAAGGTAACGAAAGGACGTAGAAATTAATTGACAATAAGGGTACCGTATATGAGAAAGATAGTGTGTTGCTAACAAGGGAAACAAGGAACGAGGAAAAAGAGAAACACTTACGAGCCGATGAACAGTTACGGCACGATAAGTCAAGACTATAATAATGGAGACGGATGAGATCAAGATGCTAGTTAATTTCCGACCATGTACTTGCAAGCAAAAAAGTGAAAGAATCTGCCTGGAGCAACGAAGGAGTTAAGGGAAGATGAGAAGAAACTGAGCCAAGTTAGAGTCTAAACAAATTGTAATCGGACCCTAAGGGAAGAATAATAGTTCTAAGGAATAAAAGATGGTGTCGTGGGTTGGCAATATTGCAACATTCGAGGACGAATGTTTTCTTAGGGGGGAAGGATGTTACACCCCGTAATTTCTGTATGTTGAGATTTGTGAGACATTAACAATTCAATCTCAGACATCAGAATTGGTATCGAGAAGATGCAAGATCGTAGGTACTCGTGTTACGATTATAAGAGTTTGAGTTCACGTAATAGGTTATAGGAGGATTGGAAAACCAGTGAGTTAAGGCGATTAGGCTTCCGAGGCTCTGAAGGAAAGTTGGGCAAGAATATGTTTTAGTGTATTAAGAGTTTTGAAGTGAAACAAAAGTTTAAAAGTGAAGTTTTGGAAGTCTAGTTTCCAACGCAACAAACCGCTCCTTAATCGGACATCGGGGTAAGGAGATATGGACGTTACAAGTCGGGCTGGTAGACCAGGAAAAATGATCTGCGCGAACGCACAGAGGGCCTAAGGCCAATATGGCGCGAACGCGCTGAAAAAAATTGGACGCTCAGAGTCGGGATGGAGGTTATATTATAAGAATTTAATAATAACATATACATGACATCTGGAGACCCTATGGGGTGAATTGGTTCATATGGCACTTGATGAAAAGCCCTCGTCGCGGCAAGCTAAGCGGGACCCACACGTCGGAGTGTTATAAAGGACATATGAAGAGACATACAAGTAGTATATGGAAAGTTTAGCAAGTCGTAAGAAGGACCCATAAGCCAAAAATCGGCATAAGCTCTCTAAAAGGATGATTTAAGGAAACGTTTTCGGATGATCCGACTTCAAGGGGCCAAAACGATATTATAAGTTTGGAACTTGGAAAAACACAAAGAATGAAAGTTGTAGATAATTGAATTAGCTTTCCAACCATAGGTCTTGGGCCCTCACATGATGTCGGGATCAAAAGATATGGCCATTTTAAGAGCAAGACCCTAAGCTGCCAAAATGGGCCAAAATGGCTCCGCGGGCCCCACATGAGGAGGTCGGTGAAACCGACCTAACAGGGGTATAAATACCCCATCAACCTCATTTGTTCAGCATAGTAACATTCTCGAAGGTCCTATAAAATTCTCCACACCTCCCCCAAACATTATAGTCTGATAAACAAAGAATTTAACAAAATTACGCCAAACTAGTCCGTGAAAGGTGATTATTATTGCTTCTACTTAAGCTTGGTGTTGGAAAGAGTTGATGTGGCTGAGTTTCTTCAAATATAAGGTATGTTATTCATCCCATCTCTTGTGTTGAGTTTATTTGAAGGTCTAGCAAGCTTTAAAAATGAAAATAGTTATGGAGGAAGGGTCATAAAGTGTTGTGTTGTAGTTGTTGTGTTTATGGTCTGTTTTGAACATGTTGTGGCCCTGTGGATGGACTGATTTATGCGTATAAAAAAAATGGTATCTAACATTGCTGGTGTGTTGATGAGATTGTACTCCTTGATTGGGATGGAAAGAAGTGTATATTGTTGTTGTACATGGAGAAAAACATTGTGTGGGATGTTTATGGAATATATTGGTATGAATAATGGTGTTGTTGATGTTGGTATTATTGTTGTTGTTGATTGGTTGCTGAATTGTAATTTTGGGCTAGGCATATAAACAGGGGAAATTCTGCCGAAATTTCGGCAGATTATAAATGAATTTATTCGAAGGACTAAGATAAGCGTATAACGATGAGTCTAATGATTGTGTAAATCCTCTTGAATGTAGACTAGCGAGCTTGGACAAATAATCATAGCTAATAGGAGGTGGAACAGGTATGTTAAGGCTCGTCCCTTTCTTTCAAAGGCATGATTCTGATGTTATGGCTTCATAAGTGTTTCCATATCTTCCTTGTTATCAAAAGTTAGATGTTTATGACTCCAAGGCATAATTCCTTTCCTAACAATTCATAGTTGTTTTCCAAAATGCCGTATTTTTCCCAAACTAGAGGTTTATGATTTGAAAGCCCTTATGACAACAAGGATGGACATGTTTGTATCATGATGCCAATGATTCCAAAAATGAGAATATCTTTCTACGGTAATTATTATGAGAACCATTCCATGTTTAAAGGTTTCCAAGTTTACGATTTCAGTGACGATATATGAATGTTGAGCTATTTCTTGATTTCCCAATTTTATTCATGGATGACGACTATTTTAAAGATTCCAAAGTATATGAAGTGACGCCTTATGAGATTTATGATCTTATTCTAGGTTCTCTTAATGCTATTATTCGTTGCTAGTCTCATCTTATAATAATTGTTCCTTCAAGGTGAGGCAAAGCCATGATGATTATTCCATAATATAATCGGAACTTACCGACCTGACATCACTCTGATAGAGACATAACTTTCATTGGGCTCTCCTGCATGCTGCTTACATGATATATGTATGTGATATATGTATATGATACATGAACAAGATATATGCACATGATACATGAACATGATATATGTATATGTATATGGGGAAGATGGGAAAAAGGGGCCAAAGCGCTATAGACGCTGGGATATGCACACGATACATGTATCTGTATATGACATGATATCATCCCAGACGCGGGATGCCCGGATGAGGGATATATGTGGCTAAATGGATCGGAGCCGACGCCTCGGCAACATGATATGTTTTATTTTCTATATATATATATATATATATATATATATATATATATATATATATATATATATATATATGAACAAGAAATGTTTTTCAAAGGAAGTATTACTATGTATATATGTGGATCGGGCTGCACGTTCCGCATCACTCAGCATGCATGGTACCGCCAAAAGGCATTCATTGTACAGGTTACTCTTTTATCTTATGGTATGCCCTATGTGTCCATTCTGTTATTACTCATACTTTACATCCCTTACTATGTTACTATTCATGCCTTACATACTCAGTACATTGCTCGTACTGACCCCCTTTCTTCGGGGGCTGCGTTTCATGCCACGCAGGTGTATACAGATGAGTAGAGGACATTGCTAGGAGATGTACCAGCTGGATTGGCGAGCTCCATTTCCTCCCGGAGTGTTGCCGAGTCAGAGTATTCATGATTATGGTATCTTGATTTATGTTAGAGACTTTGCAGACAGAGTCACGTGTATAGCATGTCAGTCTTGTAAGCGTCTCTGCAAGCCGTCGTACCATTATGCATTATGTTACAAATTCCATATGATTACAGATTTTACTTGATTTGAGAACGACGAAAAGAATGGTTTTGACAAGTTTTTATTATGCATTTCATTTCGTAACTCAAGAGTCCAGTGAGGTTATGAACATAACGAGAGCTAAAAGGGGTTCGCTCGGCCCTGAGTATGGGGTAGGGTGCCCATCATGCCCTATCAAGATTAGGGTGTGACATATACGACAACTTACACGGTCCGTATAAGGGTCCGTATAACTTGTCCAGAGAAGGGTCACTCACTGGTGGTATTATACGGACACTTATACGGACTGTATAAGTGTCCGTGTAACCATGTTGGGTGGCTTTTAAAATTTTTATAAAAAGAGGAGTTCTTATTTTTCATTTCCCTCATTCTCCACACCTCAAGAGAGCTCAAAAACATTCTCCATATCATATCAACATGAACTCAAGAGAAATCAAAGATTAACTAGCAAGAATCAAGAGGATCAAGTGTAAAGAGGCTCACTAGGGTTGATAGAAGTAAAGGTTTCCTTTGGAATTGAAGTTTGGGTTTTCTCAAGTGAAGTATCTTCCACAAAAGATCATTCCTAAATGATCGAAGGTGAGTTTTGCATCAAGTTCATGTTGTTAAAAGTATTGAGTGGTTGAAAGACTTGGATTAGAGAAGAGAGTAGAATATGATCTCAAATATGGAAATAATAGTATTTTGAGTAGTAAGTTAATTTGAGTCATGATTCCTAGTATGAGATGAGTACAATCTTGTTATGACTGATGCTAATGTCGTTGAGGAAGTACTATGTGAAGAATGAGTATGGTGTTGTATTGTAGTCATGGTTATGGATGATTTTGAAAGTGAATTTGAGAAGTGAACAATGTTTAACAGGAGAAATCCTTTGATAATGATGTTATGGTTGTTGCTATTGCTATTAGGGAGTTGTTTTATTATATGGAGAAAGTTGTCGAAACAAGGGAAATGCTGCCCAATTTTTGCTAGCCCTTAGTCGCCTTAGCTTAGCCTCAAGCATGTTTCTAATGATCTAATGTAGTACGAATTCTCTTGAATGTTGAGTTGTAGGCCTGGAAGGAAAGCGTTTAGTCGTTGAGAAGACACAAAGGTATGTAAGGCTAGTCCCTTCTTTCTTAAAGGCATGACTCTTATATCACTATCCTCTATGTATTCCATGACCTTCTTACATCCCAAAAGTTGAAAGTTCATGATTCCTAAGAGCTTCTTATGAGCTAGAGATGAGAAATGTTCTACAATAATGACGAAGATAATTATGCTACTTTAGAGATTCTGAAGCCTATGAGATGATGTTGTTATGAGCTTTATAATCCTATTTTATGATTTTATTGATGTTATTTCTTGTTGTTGTCTCACCTCATGATATTAGTTCCTTCAAGGTGAGACCTAGCGATGATATTTTATCCATAATATAATCGGAGGTTCGCCACCTTATGTCACTCTGATAGAATATAGGATTTACTTGAGTTCTCATCCATGCTTTATGTTATGTATATGTAAGATTACGTCGTGCTTAGTTTGCCGGGAAGACACCACTACGATGAGCGTAGTGGGCAGCTATGACGATGATTACACCATGCCTAATTGGTCGGGCAGACACCACTAGTGGGCAGCATGAAATGTTTACCCAGGAAGCGGGAGGCTCGGATGCGGGCTAATGATGATCACACTGTACCTATATGGTCGGGCCATTTATATATGTATACATAATATGATGATGCTTATTATAACAGTAGCATGCATGATTCCGCCTTAAGAGGCAATCAGTTCCTGGTTATCTGTTTATCATATGATTTCTTATTTCTCTATTATGCTGATGTACATGCCTTACATACTCAGTACATAGTTCATGCTGGCGTACTTTTCTTTTATGGATGTTGTGTTCATGCCCACAGGTAGACAGGGAGACGGCACAGACGCTTAGGAGCTTACTCAGTAGATTTGGAGGAGCACGTCACTACTCTGGATTGCCGCTTATTGGTATATTATTTTATATATATATTCAAGGCATGGCGGGGTCCTGGCCTGTCCTTAGGAATTCAGTACTCCAGTTAGAGGCTCGTAGATACTTTTGTGTGGGTAGTAGATTTGATGTGACCTCTTCATTATATACTCTATACACCACTTCTTAGCCTTGTGGGCTTATGTATTTATATGTTTTGAGAGATATTCGAGGATCATTTCATGATATGCTTGTGTTGGAAATGGTGTATGTTCAGGTTGAGTTTGATTATGAATCTAACAGGTGGTGCTCGGTAGTCAGTTCCGGGTACCCGTCATGGCCCTCTAGTTGGGTCGTTACAAATTGGGTTAGCTCAGTGCCAAAATTTCCAACAAGTGAAAATAAATCATCAAAAGCCAGGAGGATTATTGCAAGCTATGGAGATTCCAACCTTGAAATGTGAAGTGATAAACATAGATTTTGTTGTAGGTTTTCCTCATTCTTGGCGTAGGTATGACTCCATATGGATGATTGTAGACAGACTCGTGAAATCAGCTCATTTTCTTCCAGTCAGAACTACATACTCAGCAGAATATTATGCAAGGTTATACCTTAAGGAGATAGTGCGACTTCATGGTGTTCCAGTTTCTATTATCACAAATAGAGGGGCATAATTTACATCTAAATTCTAGAAGTCCTTTCAAGAAGGTTTGGGTACTCAAGTAAGGCTTAGCACAGCATTTCTTCCACAAAGTAATGGACAAGCTGAATGCACTATTCAAACCACGAAAGATATGTTGCGGGCATGCATATTAGATTTCGGAGGTAATTAGGATGATCATATGTCGCTTATTGAGTTTGCATACAATAACAGTTATCATTCCAGTATCAAGATGGCCCCATATGAGGCTCTATATGGGAGAAAGTGTAGATCTCCAATTGGGTGGTTTGAAATCAGGGAAACACAATTAATAGGTCCAGAATTGATTTAGCAAGCGGTGGAAAAGATAAAGCTTATCAGAGATCGATTGTTGACAGCCCAGAGTCGCCAGAAATCTTATGCGGACAATCGTCGACGAAACCTAGAATTCCAGATTAATGATTGGGTATTCCTAAAAGTGTCGCCAATGAAAGGTGTAATGAGATTCGGCAGGAAGGGCAAGCTTAGTCCTCGATATATTAGACCTTATAAGATTGTTCGCAAGGTGGGCCACGTAGCTTATGAGCTAGATTTACCTCCAGAACTTGAATCAGTCCAGCCAATTTTTCATGTGTCGATGCTCCGTAAATGCATTGGATATCCTTCCAGAATCATGCCGGTAGATGATGTTCAAATTACCGAGAAGTTGGCTTATAAAGAAGTACCCATTGCCATACCAGATAGGCAGGTGCGGAAACTCAGAACCAAAGATGTAGCCTCAGTTAAAGGTTTGTAGAGAGACAAGAACATAGAGGAAATGACTTGGGAAGCAGAAGAAGATATAAAGTCTATATATCCACATTTATTTCCAACACCAGAAGAGGTTCACGATGAGACACCATTGTTGTAAGGTATGTAATGCTCTCTTTGATGCTTTTGGTCATGTGTGGCCATGTTTTCTTGCTGTTGTTGTTATAGCCTTGTGAGGCGATGTTATTTTGGGTTGTTGTGACAGGATGGTAGTGCCATATTACAGGGGAAACTCTGACGAAATTTTTGTAGAATTCCCGAGAACTTAACATTCGAGGACGAATGTTCCTAATGGGGGGGAGAATGTTACACCTCTAACATTCCGTATTGTTATACTGTGAATAGGAAAATGCAAGTAAGGGTGTAAATGATGTCCCTACAAGTAAGAAGGGATACTTAAATGTTATAGCCCGTATATTGTACGTTTAGAAATTCCAAAGTCGTCGTGGAAAGTTAAGGGCGAGACCATTTTCAAAAATGGTTTTAATGTGCAAGTTGTTATAAAAAATTATTTATGACCATTTTTCAAATGTATTTCAACGTACGAGTTGGTTATAAATATTATTTATGAATATTATTGCATGGAAATATTGAGAGAGGTTAAGGGCAAAAAGAGAAATTCGTAAAATGACCAATGGAAATAATGTGGAAGGTTAGGGGCAAAATGGTAATATTGAGAAAAGTCGAGGGGCGAAACGGGAATTTCACAAAAAGGTTCATGAAGGTTCTAAAAGGGCCATATTGGCCATGTGACAAAAAAAAAAAAAAAGAATGAAAAAATGATGACTAAGAAGTCATCTTTTTTTTTATTAATTCAAGGAAATTTCTAGAGAGGGGCATGTGCCCCTCACATGCTCATAATATATATATATATATATATATATATATATATATATATATATATACATATATATGAATAAAGCTTCCATAGCAAGACATAGTTCTCTTTACAAGTTCAAGAAAATTCCAAGGAAGGAGTATGTAGTGCTATTCGGCCATGGCTAGAAAAAAGGGAGCCATGGAAGTTGATCAAAATAAATTATTTTCTTCTAGTTTTCCAAACAATTGGAAGGCCCTCTACAACATGGGAGAATTGTTCGAGCAAGAAAATCATTCATTTGCATAAATTCATGGCCTTAACCAAGAGGGAACTTGAAGGGAACATGGTAAGAACTAGGCTTCCTTTATATGTTATAGATGGTTTGTGAATGTTGTAGTGTGTAGAGAAGAATAAAAGTCACGAGAATATGGAATTTGTGTTATGGCCGTGTATGTGTGTTATTGTGTAGTGATGATGAACAAGTTTTATCTAGTCTTTGGTTGTTGTTGTAATGTGTAGAAATGAATAAAAATGCATGAAAATATGTATGATGTTAGTATGGCCGAATAGGAGTTGGTTTGGCAAGTTATGGAGAATTGATTTTATGTGACATTTTAGTTGATGTCGTTGTGGATTTTATGATGAACAATGAGAACTTAATGGTTTGGAACGAAATAGAAATCGTTTGTGAATTATTGGAAAAGTTAGTGTGATGTTGGTGTGGTTCTTATATTTGTAAGAATAAATTTATCAATGCATGGATTGTTGATATAACTCACAAATTTGGAAGAAAGTAATGCGTTGTTGATTTTGGTGGTGTTGTGGGATTTCGGGTGGAGATATGCATTGGTTGGGATGAAATGAATTGAATTGAATTGAATAGAATAGAATAGAATTGAATTGAATTGAATTGAATATTGAAGTCTTGCTAGAATGAATGCTAGTATTGTTGTTGGTTTGGCCGAGTTGAATTCTCGGGTTTGTTGTTGTTGATTGGGGCCGAACCGTATTCTCGGGGTTGGTATATTTACAGGGGAGATGCTGCCGAAATTTCGGCAGAAAATAAATGAGTTTATTTGAGAAGTTGAGACAAGTGAATGATAATGGGTTTAATGATTATATGAATTCTTTTGTATGTAGATTAACGAGTTTGGACAAATAAGCATAACTAGTTGGTCGTGGCACAGGTATGTGAGGCTTACCCTTTCATTCTTTTGGCATGTCCTAGAGCCAAATAAGGTATGATATTGATATATACATTGGGGTTATTCTATTATGTGATTTCGAGTTTGTTTGTGATCCGTATGTCCTCCCTAATGTAAGTATCTAATAATCCTGATAGGCGAATTCTGACTTAAGTATTCTGACATGCGTATTCTGATATAAGTATTCTGGCTTGAGCATTCTGACATAAATATTCTGATGTAAGTATTTGGCATAAGCGTTGTGATATGAGAAATTCTGATACAAGTATGTATTCTGATCTGAGTATTCTGATATAAGTACTCCGATACGGGTAATCTGATATGGGTATTCCTAACTTTGATATAAGCATTCTGACAAAATCGATCTAAGCACTCTGATAGAAATATTCTGATAAAAGTATTTTGACATAAGTATTCTGTTATGAGTAATCTGTTACGGATATTCTGATAGTATGTTCGATTAATCCATCGAGTCTTGGTTATGTGCATTTAGTTTCTCACTACTCTGCTCGTGCATATGTCATGACTTCCTTCGCCGAGTCCCGGGCCGGTTTATATCGTGCGCATGGTTCCCGAGTTCCTCACCTGAGGGCCGGGCGCCGTATATAAATTCCGAAGTATGATGTGTTATGAAGTATGATGTGTTTGGTTCGCTGAACCGTCTATATGTATTTGTACATCCGGATATTATGATGTGTGTTGGAGACAGGAGCAAATCTTCTGAAGTATGATGTGTGTGGCGCCTAAGGCCGGGAGGCGCCACGTTTTCCCCGGGTCCTGTAAAGGACCGGATACCGTTCTTGGCATGCATGGTCTGTGTTCCAGTAAGTTGTTTCTGCTTTCTTGTACATCGTACATACGATCTGTATATCTGAGTCTGATTATGATCCCGTCTGTTATATTTCTGTAATTTTGAGTCTGATTCTAATTCTGTCTGTTATACTTTCGTACTTTTGATTCTGATCATGATTCTGTTTACTGTATTCTTGCCTTACATACTCAGTACATATTCCGTACTGACCCCCTTTCTTCGGGGGCTGCGTTTCATACCACGCAGGTACACACAGATGATCAGGATATTCTGCTAGGAGGTGTTTCAGTGGGATTGGCGAGCTCCACCTTCCTCCGGGGTGTCGCCGAGTCTGAGTATTCATATGTTGTGCTTTCTGATTTGTGTTAGAGACTTTGCAGACAGAGTCGTGGGTACAAAGAGTCAGCTCGTAAGCAGCTTCATATGTCCACAGATTTTGTTTGGTCCGGTCTGAGATCTGTGTCTTAAGCGGCCCTGTTTGCTATGGTGGCCCAAGTGGCCTATATATTCGTATATGTATGTATGTTCAGGCGATGTAAATTCCGCCTGCCTATGGATTTGATATGATATGTTTGATATGTTCGATACACGTGGCCGCTTAAGACGATGCCTGTTCTCTATTTCTGTTGAAAGTCCTATTATAGGCTTCATGTGATTTGATCTGTCTATTGAAAAGACTATGTATGGAATCAGAGTCTGAGGGTTCGCTCGGCTCCGTATGTGGGGTCGGGTGCCCATCACACCCTAATAAGGCTAGGGTGTGACAAAGTGGTATCAGAGCAAGGTCTGTCCGTGGGGTTGTCTGCAAAGTCGTGTCCAGTAGAGTCCTGTTTATGGTGTGAAGCCGGCCACATTTATAAACAGGAGGCTCCAGGGCATTTAGGGATTGTCGACCTTCCTTCTGTCCTAGATCGTGCGATAGAGCCAAGCCATAGGAAATTAAATTTCTCATGTAAGCCTTACATACGACGGAGAAAGGTAAGTGGTGACATAGCAAGTCACAGGGGTAAGTATTGACGTATTTGACCTGTTATATGGAGTTGGTAGTTTCGGATGGCCAGAATGTGATATAGCCGTATGTTCTGTAAGGCATTATTGATATTTACTGTGTACAGGGGGATGATATAAGAGGAACAAGGTCTGATGGAGGATTCCGAAAGTTGACCGTTAATTCTGCTGTCGATTATTATGTAAAAGCGGTAAGTAGGAAATTCGAACGGACTGATATCAGGGCATCCATAAAATAATGGCAACGAAGGTGTATCTGTTATCATCAGGGGTCTGGGGACCTAGGATGAAAAGTAGTTACACACGAAAGTGAAAGGTGAGCACTGAGGGCCGAAAAGGGTAAAATGGTAATTGTGGAAGAAAAGACATGCCACGAGGGTGTCCCGGGATCTGTAAGACCTCGACTAGTCCCGAATCATGTGGTAAAGGTCATGCGAGGAAGTGGACGCGAAAATATCAGCATTAAGGCATCGGATTCCACTAAAGTTTCGAGGTTAAGCGTGCTCAGGTGGGAGCAATTTCAGGATGGGTGACCCCCCTGGGAAGTAATTGGGAAAATTTTGCAAAATTGGAATTTAAAGGGGCAAATGAGAAATTAGAGTAGCCTAAGGGAAACTAGGAGTGTACGAGATGATTGGAGATTATAAAGAGTTACTTAGCACGCGACAGGCGAGACTAAAGAAGGGACAGAAAGCACGCTACAGCTTTGGAATTAGGATAGGCTTGAATAAAGTTTGGAAGTATTTTGTGGGTTAGTTGATAATACATGTATATGTGAATGCATACGTTATCACATATGCAATGGTATCAGTGGACACGTGCGTCCCCAACAACCTATGCTACGGTAAAGGAGGTCTCAATCGAGTAAAGGATACCGAAACCTGAGCGGTAGTAAGAAAACAAATGATGCAAGCACCATAAGATAAGCCGCTATCTTTGCTACAGGTTAAGGATAGGAAAGTCTTAATATTATGATATTAAAAGAAGAAAGAGAGTGAGCAGATAGGAAACAGAGAGATCGGAGTATCGGAAGGAGGTTCGAGAACCAATGTGGATAAGTAGGGCTAAAGGAATAGTAACTAGGATAGGGAAAATGCGAAGTAAGGGCGAGAATGCTTAGGCTTGTAACAAAGTCGAGATAAGAGATTTATAAAAGAATAAGTATGTAGCTATGTTAATGTAGTTACAAGCTTGACGAGCAAGGATAGGGAAAGTGGAAATTATAAGGACTCTGTGCTAAGAACAACCGTAGCAGAACGCTTGAGAGAAATGGACGCACAGCTACAACACAAGCACGTAGTTATGAAGGAATCACGAACAAGTGAACTAAGCAAGTGAAAGGACAAATAGTGGATGGAAGGGTGTGGAAATGTGGACAAATGAGGACATCGACGAAAAGTAAAAGAAAAACCTAAGATAAGAAGTTCCCGATATGTAGGCATAAAGTTGAAAGGAAGGTGAGGAATAATGTATAAACGAAGACTTCATAAGAGGACTGTTGGCACATAAGGAGCCCTTTAAAGGGGGGGGAGACCATATTATCTTAGGACAACGAGGGATCGCAATATTTTCAAGTACTAGAAAAGGAAACCCATGACATGGGATGAGGACTCACGTGAGGATTCAGGGGTTGATAATGAGGAAAGTAGGATAAAAAGATATGGAATGGGCATAGAGAAAAGGGCAACTATAAAGGAACCCCCTCCCGAAGTGCTACAAGACCCCCATAAGGACAGTTGAACATTCGAGGATGAATGTTCTAAAGGGGGGGAGGATGTTATAGCCCGTATATTGTACGTTTAGAAATTCCAAAGTCGTCGTGGAAAGTTAAGGGCGAGACCATTTTCAAAAATGGTTTTAATGTGCAAGTTGTTATAAAAAATTATTTATGACCATTTTTCAAATGTATTTCAACGTACGAGTTGGTTATAAATATTATTTATGAATATTATTGCTTGGAAATATTGAGAGAGGTTAAGAGCAAAAAGAGAAATTCGTAAAATGACCAATGGAAATAATGTGGAAGGTTAGGGGCAAAATGGTAATATTGAGAAAAGTCGAGGGGCGAAACGGGAATTTCACAAAAAGGTTCATGAAGGTTCTAAAAGGGCCATATTGGCCATGTGACAAAAAAAAAAGAAAAAGAATGAAAAAATGATGACTAAGAAGTCATCTTTTTTTTTATTAATTCAAGGAAATTTCTAGAGAGGGGCATGTGCCCCTCACATGCTCATAATATATATATATATATATATATATATATATATATATATATATACATATATATGAATAAAGCTTCCATAGCAAGACATAGTTCTCTTTAGAAGTTCAAGAAAATTCCAAGGAAGGAGTATGTAGTGCTATTCGGCCATGGCTAGAAAAAAGGGAGCCATGGAAGTTGACCAAAATAAATTATTTTCTTCTAGTTTTCCAAACAATTGGAAGGCCCTCTACAACATGGGAGAATTGTTCGAGCAAGAAAATCATTCATTTGCATAAATTCATGGCCTTAACCAAGAGGGAACTTGAAGGGAACAAGGTAAGAACTAGGCTTCCTTTATATGTTATAGATGGTTTGTGAATGTTGTAGTGTGTAGAGAAGAATAAAAGTCACGAGAATATGGAATTTGTGTTATGGCCGTGTATGTGTGTTATTGTGTAGTGATGATGAACAAGTTTTATCTAGTCTTTGGTTGTTGTTGTAATGTGTAGAAATGAATAAAAATGCATGAAAATATGTATGATGTTAGTATGGCCGAATAGGAGTTGGTTTGGCAAGTTATGGAGAATTGATTTTATGTGACATTTTAGTTGATGTCGTTGTGGATTTTATGATGAACAATGAGAACTTAATGGTTTGGAACGAAATAGAAATCGTTTGTGAATTATTGGAAAAGTTAGTGTGATGTTGGTGTGGTTCTTATATTTGTAAGAATAAATTTATCAATGCATGGATTGTTGATATAACTCACAAATTTGGAAGAAAGTAATGCGTTGTTGATTTTGGTGGTGTTGTGGGATTTCGGGTGGAGATATGCATTGGTTGGGATGAAATGAAATGAATTGAATTGAATAGAATAGAATAGAATTGAATTGAATTGAATTGAATTGAATATTGAAGTCTTGCTAGAATGAATGCTAGTATTGTTGTTGGTTTGGCCGAGTTGAATTCTCGGGTTTGTTGTTGTTGATTGGGGCCGAGCCGTATTCTCGGGGTTGGTATATTTACAGGGGAGATGCTGCCAAAATTTCGGCAGAAAATAAATGAGTTTATTTGAGAAGTTGAGACAAGGGAATGATAATGGGTTTAATGATTATATGAATTCTTTTGTATGTAGATTAACGAGTTTGGACAAATAAGCATAACTAGTTGGTCGTGGCACAGGTATGTGAGGCTTACCCTTTCATTCTTTTGGCATGTCCTAGAGCCAAATAAGGTATGATATTGATATATACATTGGGGTTATTCTATTATGTGATTTCGAGTTTGTTTGTGATCCGTATGTCCTCCCTAATGTAAGAATCTAATAATCCTGATAGGCGAATTCTGACTTAAGTATTCTGACATGCGTATTCTGATATAAGTATTCTAGCCTGAGCATTCTGACATAAATATTCTGATGTAAGTATTTGGCATAAGCGTTGTGATATGAGAAATTCTGATACAAGTATGTATTCTGATCTGAGTATTCTGATATAAGTACTCCGATACGGGTAATCTGATATGGGTATTCCTAACTTTGATATAAGCATTCTGACAAAATCGATCTAAGCACTCTGATAGAAATATTCTGATAAAAGTATTTTGACATAAGTATTCTGTTATGAGTAATCTGTTACGGATATTCTGATAGTATGTTCGATTAATCCATCGAGTCTTGGTTATGTGCATTTAGTTTCTCACTACTCTGCTTGTGCATATGTCATGACTTCCTTCGCCGAGTCCCGGGCCGGTTTATATCGTGCGCATGGTTCCCGAGTTCCTCACCTGAGGGCCGGGCGCCGTATATAAATTCCGAAGTATGATGTGTTATGAAGTATGATGTGTTTGGTTCGCTGAACCGTCTATATGTATTTGTACATCCGGATATTATGATGTGTGTTGGAGACAGGAGAAAATCTTCTGAAGTATGATGTGTGTGGCGCCTAAGGCCGGGAGGCGCCACGTTTTCCCCGGGTCCTGTAAAGGACCGGATACCGTTCTTGGCATGCATGGTCTGTGTTCCAGTAAGTTGTTTCTGCTTTCTTGTACATCGTACATACGATCTGTATATCTGAGTCTGATTATGATCCCGTCTGTTATATTTCTGTAATTTTGAGTCTGATTCTAATTCTGTCTGTTATACTTTCGTACTTTTGATTCTGATCATGATTCTGTTTACTGTATTCTTGCCTTACATACTCAGTACATATTCCGTACTGACCCCCTTTCTTCGGGGGCTGCGTTTCATGCCACACAGGTACACACAGATGATCAGGATATTCTGCTAGGAGGTGTTTCAGTGGGATTGGCGAGCTCCACCTTTCTCCGGGGTGTCGCCGAGTCTGAGTATTCATATGTTGTGCTTTCTGATTTGTGTTAGAGACTTTGCAGACAGAGTCGTGGGTACAAAGAGTCAGCTCGTAAGCAGCTTCATATGTCCACAGATTTTGTTTGGTCCGGTCTGAGATCTGTGTCTTAAGCGGCCCTGTTTGCTATGGTGGCCCAAGTGGCCTATATATTCGTATATGTATGTATGTTCAGGCGATGTACATTCCGCCTGCCTATGGATTTGATGTGATATGTTTGATATGTTCGATACACGTGGCCGCTTAAGACGATGTCTGTTCTCTATTTCTGTTGAAAGTCCTATTATAGGCTTCATGTGATTTGATCTGTAAATTGAAAAGACTATGTATGGAATCAGAGTCTGAGGGTTCGCTCGGCTCCGTATGTGGGGTCGGGTGCCCATCACACCCTAATAAGGCTAGGGTGTGACATTAAAGATTCTAATTAAGGCTCCAAAGACATTTGAGGCCAGAAAAGAATGCTCATTGAAGAAAGTGAAGTATAAGTTGTGTTCGGAAAGATTTCGTAACAACCGAACTAATGTTTATTTAGTAACGTATTGGGTTTGAGCTATAAGGCTCCTTAGATGGTTAATAAAGTATTACACAAGTGCCAAGAAGGTTCCACAAGGATTGGAAGTCAAACGAAGCGACGAGAACAATTTCGGAAAAAATGTGGGTTATACGACCATTTATATGGTCTGTATAACTTATACGGTCCGTATAAGGGTCCGTATAACCTGTCCAGAGAAGGTTCACTCACTGCTGGTATTATACGGTCACTTATACAGATCGTATAAGGTATACGGATTGTATAAGTTGTACGGACCGTATAAGTGTCTGTATAACCATATCGGGCATCTTTTAAATTTTTATAAAAAGAGGACTCAAGTTCTTATTTTCCTTTCCCTCATTCTCCACACCTCAAGAGAGATCTAGAACATTCTCCATTCCATATTAACATGAACTCAAGAGCAATCAAAGATTAACTAGGAAGAATCAAGAGGATCAAGTGTAAAGAGGCTCACTAGGGTTGATAGAAGTCAAGGTTTCCTTTGGAATTGAAGTTGGGGCTTTCTCAAGTGAAGTATCTTCCACAAAATATCATTCCTACATAATCGAAGGTGAGTTTTACATCTAGTTCATGTTGTTAAAAGTATTTAGTGGTTGAAAGATTTGGATTAGAGAAGAGAGTAGAATATGAGCTCAAATATGGAAATAATGGTATTTTGAGTAGTAAGTTAATTTGAGTCATGATTCCTAGTATGAGATGAGTACAATCTTGTTATGACTGATGCTAATGTCGTTGAGGAAGTACCATGTGAAGAATGAGTATGGTGTTGTATTGTAGTCATGGTTATGGATGATTTTGAAAGTGAATTTGAGAAGTGAACAATGTTTAACTGGAGAAATCTATTGATTATGATATTATGGTTGTTGTTATTGCTATTAGGGAGTTGTTTTATTATCTGGAGAAAGTTGTCGAAACAGGAGAAATGCTGCCCAATTTGCGTTAGCCCTTAGTCGCCTTAGCTTAGCCTTAAGCATGTTTCTAATGATCTAATGTAGTACGAATTCTCTTGAATGTTAAGTTGTGGGCCTGGAAGGAGAGCGTTTAGTCGTTGAGAAGACACAAAGGTATGTAAGGCTAGTCCCTTCTTTCGTAAAGGCATAACTCTTATATCACTATCCTCCATGTATTCCATGACCTTCTTACATCCCAAAAGTTGAAAGTTCATGATTCCTAAGAGCTTCTTACGAGCTAGAGATGAAAAATGGTCTACGATAATTATGAAGATAATTATGCTACTTTTGAGATTCTGAAGCCTATGAGATGATGTTGTTATGAGCTTTATAATCCTATTTAATGATTTCATTTATGTTATTTCTAGTTGTTTTCTCACCTCACGATATTAGTTCCTTCAAGGTGAGACTTAGCGATGATATTTGATCCATAATATAATCGGAGATTCCCGACCTTACGTTGCTCTGATAGAGTATAGCCTTTACTTGAGTTCTCATGCATGCTTGTATATGTAAGGTTACACCGTGCCTAATTGGTCGGGCAGACACCACTACGATGAGCGTAGTGGGCAGCTATGACGATGGTTACACCGTGCCTAATTGGCCGGGCAGACACTACTAGTGGGCAGCATGAGATGTTTATCTAGCAAGCGGGAGGCCCAGACGCGGGTTAATGATGATCACACCGTACCTATATGGTTGAGCCGTTTATATATGTATACATGATATGATGATGCTTATTATAACAGTAGCATGCATGATTCCGCTTTAAGAGGCAATCAATTGTAGGTTATCTCTTTATCTTATGATTTCTTATTTCTCTATTATGCTGATGTACATGCCTTACATACTCAATACATTGTTTGTACTGATGTCCTTTTATTTTGCGGACGCTGTGTTCATGCCCACAGGCCACAGGGAGACTGCACAGATGCTTAGGAGCTTACTTAGCAGATTTGCAGGAGCATTCCACTACTCCGGAATTGCCGCTTATTGGTAAATTCTTATATATATATATATATATATATATATATATATATATATATATATATATATAAGGCATGGCGGGGTCCTATCCCGTCCTTAGGATTTCAGTACTCCGGTTAGAGGCTCGTAGATACTTATGTGTAGGTAGTAGATGTGATGTGACCTCTTCATTGTATACTCTGTACACCACTTCGTAGCCTTGTGTGCTTATGTATTTATATGTTTTTAGAGATATTTGAGGATCATTTCATGATAAGCTTGTGTTGGAAATGGTGTATGTTCAGGTTGAGTTTGATGATGACTCTAACAGGTGGTGCTCGGTAGTCAGCTCTGGGTACCCGTCATGGCCCTCTAGTTCGGTCGTGAGAGAAATTCTTGTCCAAATTGAGGGAGGTGTATCTCCTAGAATATGAGCAGTTATGGAACGCATAACCTATGTAAATTGAAGTTCAGAGAGTTTTCTTTCTAATGCAACTTACAGATCGCAAATCCGAGCTGTACGGTGGAAGATACGATCTATACAAAATTGTACAATTCTCTTATGCAACTCGACTGTTGCAAGTAGACGGATTGTCGAATAACAACGGTACCGTCAAGCTTGCCGTCGTTGTGAGGCGGTGGAAATTGTCTATTTGCTATAAATAGAAGGGGCCACGACTTGGGGTCATATTGTTTCACCAAAACCAGATTCTTCTAGACCCTTCAAGTTCTATCAACCATCCTCAATCCTCCATAAATATCCTAAGCTATTTCAAGTGAAGATCAAGCTTTGAAATCCTTAACTATTTCATGGAAGGAGCTTGTTCTTACTTCTAATTGAAGTTGTAGTAGATACGTTTTAGAGTGAATTGTGTGAGGTGAAGTTCTTCAAATTATAAGGTATGATGTTCACTTTATTTCTTCTTTTGAGTTTCTGTAAAGGCTTAGCAAGTCTAAATGTGAAAATAGTTATAAAAGAGGGATCCTAAAGTATTGTGTGATAGTTGTTGGCTATTGATGGAATTTGAAAGGCAGTTTTGGATGGATTTGAGTCTAATATAAAGGTAATCTTTTGTCTATGGTATTGTTGAGGTTATTAATAATGTTTGGGAGTTATTTTGGAATTTGGAGGAAGTAGATAATATAGGGGAAGTGCTGCCCAAATTTCGTTAAATCACCAAATAGTTTAGTTTGATCCTATAAGCATTTCCACGACCTAACCTTAGTGTGAATCATCTTGAATGTAGATTTGCTGGCTCGGGAGGATAAATGTTGATTAATTAAGTAGATGACAAAGTATTTAAGACTGTCCCTTTCTTTCTTATGCCATGATCTTATAGACACATATTTTCACCAATGATGTCCATAATGACTCCACTCTTAGAAATGTTAGGCGCTTATGTATCTTGATGTTCCTATGACATAATTAATTTTGTTTATTGTTGTTGATCTCATCTTATAGTCATTTATTCCTTCAAGGTGAGATATACCGACGATGAAAGATCCATAACGATAATCGGAGGTAAAACGACCTTACGTCACTCCGATGAATTTAGAAATGTGTTCTTAAGGAATGTTTTGTATGACATGAATAGTATGCTAGTAGAAGATCCCTAATGAGGTATTTAATGCTAGAAGAGAGGCCTATAATGTATCTCGGGATTTGGTTAAGGTTTAGTTAATCAGGAAGAAGTCTTAATGGTCTGGAAGTGTGTTTATAAGTCATATGTAATCATGTAGTAATTAACAGATAAGTAATGATCATGAGAAGTGCATAGAAATTACCCATAGAGGTTTGGTTATGATGTTGATCATATTTACCACTGGTCTACAGCCAGTTAGGCAGATTATGTATCACTATTTACCACAATGATATGGCTGGTTGGGCAATTATTACCACCAAGCTACGACCGGTTGGGAAGTTACCACTGATCAGTCGGGTAGATGCGCTCTACCATCGGGCGATAATCGGATTTCCAGTTACAACCGTGCTACGGTCGGTCGAGCAGTTACCACTGATCAGTTGAGCAGATAGAGCCAGGCTGATAAGTAGGTCAGAGCACAATATTGTACATAGATATAGTTAGAACAAGAGAGTATAGAGAGACATACATGCAAGATTCTCATTGGTAAGTCAGAAATTCCAGGTTGATTCCTTCTTTGCAGTATAAGTTTATTATGTTGCATTTCCACCTTACATACTCGGTACATTATTCGTACTGACGTCCTTTTTTGTGGATGCTGCGTTCATGCCTGCAGGTATAGACAGACGAAATGAGGATCCTCCACAGTAGGCTGCTTCCAGGTACCAGATTTGATTGGTGAGCAGCACTTCTTCCTGGAGCATTGTCGAGTCAGGGATTGTATATGTATTTTTGTGTTATGGGTACGTCGGGGGCCCTGTCCTGACTTATACACTTTGGTTATGTTCTTAGAGGCTTTGCAGACAGTTTTCTATATACAACTTAGTCATGTCTTGTCAGTAGTTATGTCGGCCTCGTGTCTTGTCATTAGTTATGTCGGCCTCGTGGGCCTATTGTACATATGTATGTGCATGATATTATGTTCATAGTTAGCCTTCTTGTCCTTATTTTGTCATTCGAGACATAGATGATGTGAGATATAGTTTGATTTGCTCAGCCCTAGTAAGGTGCCGAGTGCCAATCACGCCTCACCTAGGCTGGGACGTGACATCTAACCATTATGGTGTTAGCTGGAACAACCAACGATGGGTCTCCTTGGGGATACCTAGAACACTGGATGTACAGCAGCCAACTTTTGTGGCAACTCAAACTCATAAGCTACTTGACCAACTCTTCGCAGGATTCTGTAATGTCACGACCCGACTAGGGGCCGTGACGGGTACCCGGGGCTAACCACCAAGCACCACTCATTCTACTACTCATCATACTCATTAAGCGTTCATTTATCAAATTCATACTCCAATCACAGAAAATCATTGTTCCATTTGGAAACATAATCACTTTTATATACATAAGCCCTTCGGCTATCAGAAATAATATATATATATATATATATATATATATATAGATAGATATGTGTTCATTTATCAAATTCATACTCCAATCATAGAAAATCATTGTTCCATTTGGAAACATAATCACTTTTATATACATAAGCCCTTAGGCTATCAAAAATAATATATATATATATATAATAACAACATTGTGAGACCATATAACCCACACCAGCGTATCTACGAACCTCTACTAGAGTGCCCCGTCATGCCCAAAATACACATATATACACAAAAGAATGATCAAAAGCACCTCCGGAACAATGGAGTGCTCTCAAGTCAGCTAATAGCTCCTACGAGTCTGGATCAAGATCACCTCCCTGTCTACCTATGGGAATGAACATAACGTCCAAAGAAAACGGACGTCAGTACGAACATTGTACTGAGTATGAGAGGCATAAGTAATAATAATATGTCAATGAGATAAAGGAAGCATTAAATAAGGAGCAATTGTATCTGACTGTCAATTATAAATGAAATGATGCATGCTGGCTTAATTCATAATAATCATCATATCATGTATGCATAAATGTATAAGTTGTTCGTCCATATAGGTATGGTGTGATAATCATTAGCCATATAGACACGGTGTAATCATCTATAAGCCGCCCGCCTTAGCGGTGCTGCGCGGACATATAGGCACGGTGTAATATCATAAACATGTGCTCATCATAATGCATGCATAGAAACTCAAAGACGGCTATACTTTATCGAGGTGACATAAGGTCGTGAACCCCCGATTCCATTATGGAGCATTTTTATGAGTATTCTGTGTCACCTTGAAGGAAATAATATATAAGGTGAGTGTATACAATAAAAAACATCATTAACTTTATAGGAACATCACATCATGAACTTTAGAATCCTTAGACTTAAGCTCATCATCGTAATTATTGGGCTCGTAATGTATCTCTTATCTCATGTGGCTAATCATGAACATAGACTCTTAGCTTTCCGGGATGTAGAAGATTCATGGAGAAGACGGAAAAATAATGCCATAGGTTTCATGCCATAGAAAGAAAGGACTAGCCTCACATATCTTTTTCGTTTAACTAATTTATCGCTTGCTTGTTCTCCTTCAATGCCCACATCTTTACCTTCACGAGAATTCACATAACATTAGCTAATCGATTACTTAAATGTGCTTACTAAAGATAAAGAAAATTGGGTAGAATTTCCTTTGTTTATATGACTTCCTCCATATTATATTCCAACTCCCAAACATCCGTAACAACATTCACAATATCGCAAGCAACAATCATCATTCGTCAATATTATCTACATTTCACCATTTCACTCCAATTTGTCCATAATCATGGTCATAGTTCATTATTACATTTTATCACATATAATAATTATTACATATTCTAAATGTTATTCATAACATATTTACAATCACAGCATATCGATAATCATGACACAATCCAAGCCTTTACCCAACAATGACACTATTCCCACATTTATGACCCATTTTCTATATCTTTATCCAATCCAAGTGTTTTTAACTTTCAATACCTTAAACAACAAGGAATGATCATAAAACCCACCTTAGATAATGGAAGAATAAGCATAGAGTGGGAATTCTCTTCTTGCACAAAAACCCTAGCTCACTTCCATTGGGATTCCTTGGCTTAGATAAACTTTGATAGGTTTTCTACACTTGATTTTGTGGATTTAATGTAGTTGATCATAGATTTCTCTTGGTTTCTTGTGGATGGAGAGTGGAGAGAGTTCTAGAGGATTCTTGAAGTGTGGAGAGTGGAAATGAAAAGAATTAATGAGAGAGAGGGGTCCTTATATCAACTTGAAATCTATCCTGACCAGATTCTACAGACAAACATACGGTCCGTATAATTTATACTGACCGTATGTCTGGCCGTAGATATTGTCCAGTGAGGACCCTCATTCTGGGCAGGACATACGGTTCGTATGTTTTATTCGGCCAGTATGTTCGGCCGTATAATGCCCAGGTCTCTGAAACTCGTTCTCTTCGACTCGTTTGATCTCCAATCCTTATGGAACCTTCTTGAGACTTGTTTAACACCTCAATATCAATATAAGGGACATTATCACTCTTCTCCAAGACATCATTACACCATTATTAACTCATCGCTCATAATTCTTATTCGACACGCAACATATCCCTTTCTTTCTTTGACAACCTTCTTCCCTTACGTCAAATGTCTTTGAATCTCGATTAGAATCATTAAATGCTATTTCTCACTTATCAAAACATCATATACAACATGCCCTTCGCTAGCCTATTCAATGTATGTTTACGGGAAATTTTCAAAGATGTAACATTTTCCCCCCCTTTTGGTACATTCGTCCTCGAATGTTAAACACTCGGGAATTGTACAAAAATTTCGCCAGAGTTTGCCCTGTAAAATGGCACTATCACCCTGTCACAACAACCCATAATAATATTGCCTCACAGGGATACAATTCAATAGCACTATAAATTGGCCACACACGACCAAAAGCATGAAAAGAAAGCATACATACCTCATAATCTTGGTGTTTCATCGTGGATCTCTTCTGGGGTTGGAATAAGTGTGGGTATGTGAATTTCATTTTCTCTTCCGCCTCCCAAGTCATTTCTTCTTGGTTGTTGTTTCGCCACAAGACTTTGAATGAAGCTACTTCCTTATTTCGAAGTCTCCGTACTTGCCTGTCAAATATGGCAATGGGCACTTCTTCATATGCTAGCTTTTCTGTCACTTGAACATCATCTATCGGAACAATCCTCGTAGGACCTCCAACACACTTGCGGAGCATTGAGACATGGAAAACTGGGTATACTGACTCCAAATCAGGAGGTAGATCTAATTCATAAGCCACTTTTGCCCCTTTTGCACACAATCTCATAAGGCCTAATGTATCGGGGACTAAGCCTCCCCTTCATTCAGTGATCTTATTGCATTCATAAGTTTTCATACCCCAGGGCTACCGTAGGAAGCGTATAGCATGTACTTATGTCATATTTCGAGTAATTGTCCTATTTGTCCCTAACGATAATCCCAACTCAACATTTCAACTCAATTTACCATATGTTTTCCTTCAACTGTCCCGGAGTATCATGACTACATTATCCTTGGTTTATCTCTTACTCCTCTTTTAAGTTCCCACTTGGTTTCATTGGCGACGCATAAATACTTACAAGTTACATAATCGTTCTTGCGTGATTCGTGTACATACCTATCTATACATATACATGTATCCATATCCGTATCCGTATTCATAATCGTACTCATTTACATATCGTGTCCATAGTCATATTCATGTACATATCATTTACATAGCACACCCGACCACGAAGGTTCGGTGTTTCGCGTACCCGACCATGGCTAGGCTCGGTGATTATATATATACCTAAACTCTTTTGTCTATATGTAGTAACTCGTCTCGTCATGCTCTCTTCCTCCCTTTACTTTTTTTCCCTTGATTATCATATCTTATGTTCTACCATAGAAAACCTTAGGTCCCTTTTCTTAATTGTCGCTTATAAATCGCAATATTATTAATTACGACCTTACCGTTAGTGCCTTTGCCTCCATTCTAGTATAGCATCTCTATCTTTTACAATATCCCTTGATTTATCCGCTCTTAAAGTCACATTTGTTCAAGGACTTCGGGAATGGTTTCCATTACAGTTTCAGATGCCTGTTCAATTTATGTTCGTTTATTTACTAGTCATTCGACTCATTTCTGCGCGACTCTCACTCTTTGTTTTAGAGTCTTTATCTATCACATCTTAGGGTCAATCGTTTCAATTTCTACACTTGTATTCTCTTTACTCGCTCCCCCCCCCCCCCCCCCCCCCCGCCCCCCGCCCCCCTTTTGTTTTTAGGGTTTTACTTGTACCATTCTCAAATCCGTTGCCTCACTCTCAAGTCTCGAATTCACACATCCCTTACTGTACTACATCTTATTCATGTCGTTTCCCATAATCTATAGCTACGATAATTCATGTGTGAAGTCTTAATATACTCATCTTGCAGGTTTGTAACTAAGTAACACAACCGACATAACAATCCGAGCAAAGATGTATTTTACTTAGCTCATCTGGTAGTTATGAGTCAATGTCTAAATCCGCTCCCATTAACAACTTCTGTCCCATAGGGATGCTCACAATAGTAGTATGCCTAGTTATCCATACCATCCATGTAATGTCACTTGCTCTCTCCTTCGGTGCAAAAAGTTCACTTGCAACATCATCTTTGTTTTCCAGGGCCTAAGTCTCATGCGCCACTAATACCCCTCATGCCTCATACTATTTTACTCTTGTGTTGCACTCAACATTGATTTCAAAACCAATCATAATCGTATTATATTTGTCGTTGATGATAGCTTTACTCTATCGCTTTATCGTCGCATGATAGACTCATAACTAATGGCCACCTTTTTCCTTTTCAGCTCATTACTTCATATACTTTACTCGTTCTAACTTGGTATAGGATATTAGTAGGAGATGCATCTTCCTTCTCTTTCTATTCCCATTCTTATTCCTTTACATTCCTTCCTCCTCGATTTATTTTATTTCCTTCCATTTTATAATCAATCCTTTATTCTTCGCACGAGGAACCCTATTCTCAACTTAGTACCGCTTTGTCCTTTAGAATATACTACCTTTGTACAATCCATTCTTTGCTTCCAAAACTTATTTTGTTCATTCTGATCATCCCTTCTCATCCTTATTGTGTTGATCCTTTCGTTATTCATCTTCCTGTAGTCTTGGTCTTTTATATCCAGCTAAAAATATCACCCCTACTTTCGATTATACAAATCACGAACTACTACTTTGCCATATCGCTTTTCTCTGATTTTTTTTTCAAGTTGACTTCCCCCTTTTGCTTGCTATCATTTCTGTCATTGAGGAACCTTTATGCTGGACCCTCCCTTAACAAAGTCTTATAAGCTTTCTCATCTGCAGCCCCATGGCTCGCTTGTTGATTTCACACTTGCGTTCACTCTTTATTCATATAGAACATGTCACATCCTTAGTCATTTCCTCGCTATACTTTGTATTAAAATTCTTGCCACACTCTCATTATATCTTGATCGTAATCAACGCTATAGAGTGCCACTCCTTTACCTCGTTCGCAAGCCTGCTCGTAAAGTAGAATAAACCTCGTGAAGTAAGCATACCTGTTACTCTTTCTGATTAACCCTATTACACTTACCATATAAGCTATCTCACCAATGTATTCACATTCATTATAACCCTTCATATTCGTACCTCTGTCTCCGTGACGCTGTTGCATTATTTGCTAGTAAACTTATCGTATCTTACTGGCACTTATCCGTCCAATGAATACTCCAGTATCACACTCTATTGGAGTTATCTTTTCTCCTCCATGTCATGTTTTAGTACTACCAAGCATTTCTTTTTACCGTATCAATGTCGCTCTTATAACTACTGTTACTATCAATTCAATAGTATTTAACTCATCTCGTGTAGTTGTTAATGATACTCCTAACTTAATCTCGTCCTGCCATTACCTTGTCACATAACATCTATTCTCGTTAGGACATATTACAAGCTTATATCTTATCTCCTTTAGATTCTAGGAAAATTTCGGGAGAGTTTCTCTTGTAAGCATAACAATCCCAACATGCACATAGCCCAGAAAACACATCTTCTGCCTTAATAGGACACATATCGAAACACATATAATATGTAACTCAGCACCACAAAACTGTTTACCATAAAAGGATGTAAGTAATAAAGCTCGTCTCATAAGTTGGGCCTGCAGACCCTGTCTAGAACTCCAATATATATATATATATATTTTCTACACACGGTCAAGCAACTTATTCATAAATTATGATTCTGGCTACCACTGGGTCACTAACAAGCATAGACATCTCAATTTGCTTGATTGGCCCAGACTTTTACTCCAACACAGTCAATAACATCAGAAGTAATATATGACGGTGTAGGACCCGAATCAATCGATGCATACATATCATAAAAGGGTACTGACAATATACCTGGGACAATATCGGGGGAAGACTCAAGATCCTGTCGCTCAGCTAACGCATGGATATGATGCTGGGATCCACTTAGACTGGGCGTTCCTCTTTGATCTCTATCACCACCTACTAACATCTGTGGCTTTGGCCTTGGAGGGCGTACCGATGATGAAGAGCCAGCTACTAACCCCATAGGTCGAACCTTATCTCTACCACCCCTCCATGGGCAGTCACGCCTTAGATGGCCTGGCCGAGCACAGGTATAACAAACATCCGAGCCCAAGCGGCACAGTCCCTAATGTAACCTAAAACGCGAAGTACATCGTGGTACTGAGGATCTCGTCTGACTAGAACCACTCCGAATTCGAGAACTGGAAACTCTGAGACTCTGGGGTGACCTAGAATAAGTAGATCCATCAAACCTGGGCCCAAGAAACTATGGAGGAGCACTAGTTTTTGAACGAACTGAGTGCCTAGGGAATTGTTTCCTCGGAGCACCCCTAAACTCATGATCAAACCTTGAAGAATTAACTCTCTTTCTCCAACCCCTGTTACCATGGCCCACATCTTGCTGCCGAGCTTAAGCGGCTACTAATTGAGTCACTAAAAGAATAGCCTGTCTCATCTCTTGGCCTGAGGCATCTGGAGGAGGGACTGGGGGTGCTGGAGCTAAAGTTGAGGCTCCCCTTTGATCCTCGAAAGTGGGCGAAGTATGGGAAAACCGAGGTCGGGCCTTATTATGGGGTTCCCTCTCCTCCACACCCGTGGATGGCCCCCATTCAAGCCCTTCTGCAATCACTGCCTTGCCCTTCTGGGCTGGGGTAGCTTTTCCTTTCATCAACTTTGCTGAAATCATAGCACACCATTAAGGAGGAGAAAATCTTATAACACAGCTCTATCACACGATCTCTTAAGATGAAAGATGGTCATTTTTCCAAAATGCCCTGTAGCCTCCTGTTTATTAGTGGGGCGTGCAGCACACCATAAACATGACTCTACTAGACACGGCTCGTAGACACTACCTAGGACTGAACTACTCTAATACCACTTTTGTCATGATCCGACTAGGGGCCGTGACGGGTACCCGAGGCTAACCACTGAGCACCACTCATTCTACTGCTCATCATACTCATTAAGCGTTCATTTAGCAAATTCATACTCCAATCACAGAAAATCATTGTTCCATTTGGAAACATAATCACTTTTATATACATAAGCCATTAGGCTATCAAACATAATATATATATATATATATATATATATATATATATATATATAATAACAACATTGTGAGACCATATAACCCACACCTGCGTATCTACAAGCCTCTACTAGAGTGCTAGACATAAGGACGGGATAGGACCCCGTCGTGGCCAAAATATACATATATACACAAAATAATGATCAAAGGCACCTCCGGAACAATGGAGTGCTCTCAAGTCAGCTAATAGCTCCTACGAGTCTGGATCTAGATCACCTCCCTGTCTACCTGTGGGAATGAACACAACGTCCAAAGAAAACGGACGTCAGTACGAACATTGTACTGAGTATAAGAGGCATAAGTAATAGTAATACGTCAATGAGATAAAGGAAGCATCAAATAAGGAGCAACTGTATCTGACTGTCAATTATAAAAGAAATAATGCATGCTGGCTTACTTCATAATAATCATCATATCATGTATGCATAAATGTAAATGTTGTTCGTCCATATAGGTATGGTGTGATAATCATTAGCCTGCGTCCAGGCCTCCCATGTCCGGGGTACCATCTCATGTCGCCCACTAGTGGTGCTGCCCGTGCCATATAAACACGGTGTAATCATCTATAAGCCGCCCGCCTTAGCGGTGCTGCGCGGCCATATAGGCGCGGTGTAATATCATCAACATGTACTCATCATAATGCATGCATAGAAACCCCCGATTCCATTATGGAGCATTTATAAGTATTCTGCCTCACCTGGAAGGAAATAGTATATAAGGTGAGTGTATACAATAAAAAACATCATTAACTTTATAGGAACATCATATCATGAACTTTAGAATCCTTAGACTTAAGCACATCATCGTCATTATTGGGCTCGTAATGTATCTCTTATCTCATGTGGCTAATATGAACATAAACACTTAGCTTTCCGGGATGTAGAAGATTCATGGAGTAGAAGGAAAAATCATGCCATGGGATTCATGCCATAGAAAGAAAGGACTAGACTCACATACCTTTTTCGTTTAACTAATTTATCGCTTGCTTGTTCTCCTTCAATGCCCACGTCTTTACATTCAAGAGAATTCACAAAACATTAGCTAATCAATTACTTAAACGTGCTTACTAAAGCTAAAGAAAATTGGGCAGAATTTCCATTGTTTATACGACTTCCACCATATTATATTCAAACTCCCAAACATCCGTAACAACATACACAATATCGCAAGCAACAATCATCATTCGTCTATATTACCCACATTTCACCATTTCACTCCAATTTCTCCATAATCATGGTCATAGTTCATTATTGCATTTTCTCACATATAATACTTATTCCATATTCTAAATGTCGTTCATAACATAATTACAATCACAACATATCGATAATCATGACTCAATCCAAGCCTTTACCCAACAATGACACTATTCCCACATTTATGACCCATTTTCTATATCTTTGTACAATCCAAATGTTTTTAACTTTCAACACCTTAAACAATAAGGAATGATCATAAAACACACCTTAGATAATGGAAGAATAAGCCTTGAGTGGGAATTCTCTTCTTGCACAAAAACCCTGGCTCACTTCCATTGGGATTTCTTGGCTTAGATGAACTTTGATAGGTTTTCTACACATGATTTTGTGGATTTGATGTAGTTGATCATAGATTTCTCTTGGTTTCTTGTGGATGGAAAGTGGAGAGAGTTCTAGAGGATTCTTTAAGTGTGGAGAGTGGAAATGAAATGAATTAATGAGAGAGGGGGGTCCTTATATCAACTTGAAATCTGTCCCGACCAGATTCTACGGACCAACATACGGTCCGTATAATTTATACTGACCGTATGTCTGGCCGTAGATCTGGTCCAGTGAGGACGCTCATTCTGGGCAGGACATACGGCTGGGCATATGGTCCGTATGTTTTATACTGCCAGTATGTTTGACCGTATAATGCCCAGCTCTCCGAAATTCGTTCTCGTCGACTTGTTTGATCTCCAATCCTTATGGAACCTTCTTGACACTTGTTTAACACCGCAATATCAATCTAAGGGACATTATCACTCTTCTTCAAGACATCATTACGTCATAATTAACTCGTCGCTCATAATTCTTATTCGACACGCAACATATCCCTTACTTTCCTTGACAACCTTCTTCCCTTACATCAAACGTCTTTGAATCTCAATTAGGATCATCAAATGCTATTTCTCACTTATAAAAACATCGTATACGTCGTGCCCTTCGCTACCTATTCACTATACGTTAACGGGAAATTTTCCAAGGTGTAACATGTAAGGTCCAATATATCTGGGACTGAGCTTTCCATTCTTGTCAAATCTCATCACACCTTTCATAGGTGAAACCTTTAAGAATACCCAATCATCAACTTGAAACTCTAAGTCTCTACGCCGCACATCTGTATAGGAGTTCTGATGACTTTGAGCTATTCTCAACCGCTCTTGAATCAACTTGACTTTCTCCATAGTCTTATAGACCAAATCTTGTCCTAGAAATTCTACTTCACCAACTTTAAACCAACCAATGGGTGATCTAGACCTTCGCCCATACAGAGCCTCAAATGGTGCCATCTTGATGCTAGCATGATAACTATTATTATTAGAAAACTCAATGAGAGGCAAGTGGTCATACCAATTACCTTTGAAATCTAGGACACATGCTCTCAACATGTCCTCAAAAGTATGAATGGTACACTCTACCTGACCGTCTGTCTGTAGATGAAAAACTGTGCTAAGGTTAACCTTGGTTCCCAATCCCTTCTGAAAGGATTTCCAAAAGTATGTTGTGAATTGACCACTACGATATGAAATAATGGACACTGGAGTCCCATGCAATCTGACAATCTCATGAATATACAACTTGGCTTAATCTTCTGATGAATCGGTGGTCTTAACTGGCAAGAAGTGCGCAGCCTTAGTAAGTCAATCCACAATCACCCAGATAGAGTCATGTCTATGGGATGAACGAGGTAGACCTGTTATGAAGTCCATATTTATCATCTCCCATTTCCAAATAGGAAATCAATATTCTGAGCGAACCCACCACGCCTCTGGTGCTCAGCTTTCACTTGCTGGCAATTCGGACACTTAGTCACAAAATCTGCTACATTATTTTTCACATTGTTCCACCAATAAATTTCCTTAAGATCATGATACATCTTAGTGGAACCTGGATGAATGGAATACCTGGAATTGTGAGCTTCTGACATAATCCGCTCTCTAAGCTCATCAACATCTAGAACACATAATCGGCCTCGGTACCTCAACGTACCATCATCTGTGTCACGACCCAGCCCCGTGGGCCATGACTAGTGCCCGAGCTGGACACCCATATGTACCTGTCAAACATAATCGGACTGGTACTATAGGTCCTCAATCAATAACATTGTAATAACATACGCAAGCCGACGAGGCTACCACTGTATATATCATTATAATACGCAAGCCGACAAGGCTGCCACTACATATCAGTATATTACGCAAGCCGACAAGGCTGCCACTACATATCAGTATATTACGCAAGCTGACAAGGCTGCCACTACGAAACGATAGTATATGCAAGCCGGCAAGGCTGCTACTACGACAGAACATCCACAATAAAACTATATAGACGCAGCTGATCAAATCTGTATACAACCCACATACATGTCTACAGACCTCTAAGAGTATCAATGGTGAAATATGACGGGACAGGGTCCCGTCGTACCCATGGACAAACATATATATAACCATCAGAAGGTCTGTACCAAAATCTAGGCTCCGGAACAACGACGCTCTCCAGGATAGCTGAATGGAAATCCTAAGCTGGGGGATCACCGAATCGAGCGGCAGTACCTGCGGGCATGAAACGTAGCCCCCCGAAGAAAGGGGGTCAGTACGAGATATGTACTGAGTATGTAAAGCATGAAATATAGTAAAGAGGATCATAACTGAAATAGGGAGTGCAGGAGACAAGTATAACATCCAGAATACCAAAACACTTGCCTTTTGAAAGATAAATCATGTATGTCAATATCATATATCATACCCGGCCCATTATGGGACTCGGTGAATAAAGTCATCATATGCCCTCCTGGCCGCCATAACATATCATCATATCATTATATATATATATATATATATATACCGTACCCGGCCCTCTAGTGAGGGACTCGGTAAACAATGCAGTGAAACTGTGCACGATAACATACCCGGCCCGGGACTCGGTGAAAGACATATTGAGGCATGCACGAGCAGAGTAGTGAGCAACCATATGCAATTTAAAACATTATCAAGACTCAAACAGAATAAGAAGAAGGGATTTACACCTAAGTATCAATAGTGGCAATCATATCAAATATCCCTCGAACGTCATCATAAATAATATCAAAAGAGCCTTAGGAACCATAGACATATGTCAATATAGTATGAAACAGCTTATAGAAGTCAAGGACATCGGTTATCGTAGAGTTTCTAGGAATAGGAGCTTATATATATCGACTATTATCCAACGTATAGAAAACTGAAGAGGGAAGCTCAATCACTTAAGACTTCTAACATCAAGAAGTGAATAAGAATCATGAATCACACTCAAGACTTATGAATAGGATTACCCCAAAGCTCATATCATTCATCACTTAAATCTAAGACATGCCAAAAGAAAGAAGGGACAGCTTTACATACCTGTTAACGACTAATCGCAAACCCGCTCGATTCGTCGCCCCTTTAGCCTATTTAATATAAAAGTAACGCTATCGTTAGTACTATACTTCCTAGTTCGTAATTTCGCAACTTATCGCTTATATAACTCGTTCTTTAACTTATAACTTCTCGATTAGGGTTTTTCATTTGTTACGGACTTAACGAAAATCGGGCAGCATTTCCACTATATATTCGCCTAACCCAAATTTTCAATTATTCTCCTGTTGTCACAGAAATACCAACAATAGGGATATACATACAAAATTCTTACAATTCAGCCCATAACAATTCTAACAACCCAACAACCTTTCTGAATCCATTTTAACCCACAATTTCATATAACATCAATTTCATGCATTTTCTTACTTCCAATTCCGTCCAATCAAATTTTAATAATTCCATTACAACACTATTAACACAATTACACCATAAAATAAGAAAATCTTACCTTAACTTAATCGAAGGAATTTCTACATTTATTTGCTCCAATTTCAGTATTTCTTCTTCCGCAATTTAATACCCAATGTTGCTATCACTTCCTTGGACTTGCAATTCACCTTAGAATTTATTCAAGCAACAAAACCCATTTTTTTTTAACAACCATGCTGGCCGAAGGCAGCAACCATGGCCAAGCTCTTCTTTCTCTTTTCTTAACCTTAAATTGTAAAATGAAAAATGAATTCTCATTTGATCCTTAGCTTAACTATATATATATATGGATTCCATTAGGCCTACACGTGCCCTCCATGGTGACTCACCATTTTAGTATATTGTTTTATTATTATTTTTTTTGTTTTCGGGTGGGGCCCACTATAGTAATTAGGTTAATACATTTTATGTTCTAATTAAAATTGAAAATTAAAAGTCCCTATTTCGTATCCGAAAATGATCCCGTCTTTAACTTGAGTCGATTCTTTTACGAATTACTCGACGTATAAAAATACGGGATATAACATCCTTCCCCCCGTAGAACATTCTTCCTTGAATGTTGAATTGGTCCCGTAAGGTCTTATAAGAATTTTGGGGAAGTCTCCTTTATCGTTATAACATATAGTTTCATCGGTCACTCAATATAATCAAGTGAGGAGTTCAAGTTACCTGTAGGCGTAGGGAAAAAGTAAGGGTACTTATTCTTCATCTCCTCCTGGGCTTCCCAGGTTATCTCTTCTTTATTGTTGTTTCGCCATAATACCTTGACGGAAGCCACGTCCTTGGTACGCAATCTCCTGACCTGCCGATCAAGTATGGCTATAGGTTGCTCCTCGTAGGTCAACTTCTCCGTCACCTGGACATCATCCACGGGAAATACTCTGGAGGGATCGCCTATACATTTGCGAAGCATTGACACATGAAAGACTGGATGTACTGCTTCCAAATCAGACGGTAGGTCCAACTCGTAGGCAACCTGGCCTACCCTACGGATAATCGGATAAGGCCCAATGTACCTCGGGCTTAGCTTCCCTTTCTTGCCTAATCTCATGACACCCTTCATGGGTGACACCTTCAATAACACCAAATCACCAACTTGAAATTCTAAGTGTCGATGTCGATTATCTGCATATGATTTCTGTCGACTCTGGGCTGCCAGTAATCTTTCCTGAATAAGCTTCACTTTATCAATAGCCTGCTAACCATGTCTGGGCCTATCAATTTGGTCTCACCAGCATCAAACCAGCCAATAGGTGATCTGCACTTCCTTCCATACAAGGCCTCATACGGTGCCATCTGAATACTCGAATGGTAGCTGTTATTATAAACAAACTCGATAAGTGGCTAATGATCGTCCTAGCTACCCCCAAAATCAATAACACAAGCCCGTAACATATCTTCTAGTGTCTGAATTGTCACGACCCAGCTAGGGGCCGCGACGGGTACCTGGAGCTAGCCACCGAGTACCACTCGTTCTAATGCTCATCTTACTCATTTAATACTTCTTTGCAAATTTATACACGAAATGCAGGAAAAATCATATTTTAAGTAGAAACATAAATGCTTTATACACATTTGCCTCTCGGCTATCAAAATAATATATACATAGAGAAACATCTTGTGAGACCATCTAACCCACACTGCGTATCTACGAGCCTCTACTGACAGACTGAATACACATAGATGGAACAAGGCTCTATCGTGCCCAAAATATGCATCTATATAACAACAGAATGAGCATAAGAACCTCCGGACAGTGGAGTGCCCTCCCTCAGCTGACCGCTGTTATGGATCTGGATCTAGCTCACCTCTCTGTCTACCTGTGGGCATGAACACAACGTCCAAAGAAAAAGGACATCAGTACGAATATTGTACTGAGTATGAGAGGCATGAACAATGAAGAAGGAAAACACGATAATATAATGAAAACATCAATATGAACATCTGAATCTAAATTATAATCATAAGAGAAGTGATGCATGCTGTCTTACTCATACTTATCATCATATCGTGTATGCATGACATGCAAGCTGCCCGTCCATGTCGGAACGGTGTGATAATCAGTAATATTAGCCCGCGTCCAGGCCTCCCGCGTCCGGGGTACCATCTCATGCCGTCCACTAGTGGTGTCTGCCCACGCCCGAAGGTCGTGGTGTATCCATGTAGCTGCCCGCCGTAGCGGTGACTGCCCGGCCAACTAGGCGCGGTGTGATGCAATCATGACATGCTCACTATAAAATACTTGTAATAATATGTTTATCAAAATATTCTTATCTTAACATAATACGTGCATAAGGCTTAGGATCCTCTATACTCTATCGGGGTGACGTAAGGTCGTGATCCCCCGATTTCATTATGGAGCAGTTATCAATATTCTGCTTCACCTTGAAGGAATTAGTACATGAGGTGAGTGTAAGCAATAAGAGCATCATCATATCATATCTCTTATCTTATATAGACATGTAGGAATATAGACTTTTAACTTCTCGGGATACATGAACTCATACTATAGGATTCATGCCATTGGAAAGAAAGGACTAGCCTCACATACCTTGTCGCTTAGCTACACTATCGATCACTTGTCTTCCTTCGAGGTCACGTCGTTACCTTCACGAGAGAATCGTACTAACATTAGTTAATCAACTTTAAAAAAACGCATCGTTATCTATAGGGAGATTAGGCGGCATTTCCTTTGTTTCTACTACTTTTCCCCCGTTCTATTTCAACCCCCAAACATTTACAACAATACTCATAACATTGCGAGCAACAATCATCATTTATATGCCTTAAGCAAAACCCACCATCTCCCTCCAATTTCCTTCACATTTATGGTTATAGCTCGTTATCACATTTCCTTGTATATAATACTTATTTCATGACCTAAACATCATTTACAATGTATTCATAATCATAGCATATCAACTTTCATGATCCAACCTAGCTACCACCCAACTATGGCATTTTTTTCTCAATAATGACCCATTTCCTATATTCTTCTACATTTCCAGTATCTAGGCCTTCCCATACCTTGAATCACACGGTATAGTCATGAAACATACCTTAGATGATGTTGAACAAGCTTAGAGTGAAATACTTCCTTTTGCACCAAAACCCTACTTCACCTTTTTGGAATTCTTGAAGAAGATGACCTTCAACTAGGTTTCATACACTTTGTTGCTTGGATTTGGTGTTGATGATCTTAGTTTCCCTTTGATTCTCTTGGATTCTTATGGAGGAAGTGTTTGGAGAGTTCTAGAGCATTCTTGAGTTGTATGGATGAAGAATGAAATAAAATGAGGCTTGGGTCCCTTTTATTAATTGAAACTTTGATTTTTAATGATCAACAGTCGGGGTGAACAGTGGTCGTAAACCACACTTTACGGGCCGTATACCAGTTTACGGACCGTATAGTGTGGTCGTATATAAGCATGTCAAAATAGAAAGGTTGGCTGAGATCATGGCAGTTTACGAGCGACGTTTACGGTTCGTAAACCAGTTTACGGGCCGTATTCCAAGTCGTATTTAGCCATGTCACCATTGGACAGAAAGTTGAAATTTTGGAAGGCGAGAGGACGATGGCTGTATACGGTCCGTAAATCACTTTACGGGCCGTATACTGATTCACGACCACTGGTTTTGTTGAAATTCTACAACTTCCTTATTTCCAAAATTCATAAATCGCCATTCCCTACTTAGTATAACATCGCATACTCATACCCTTCGTTGGTCTGTTCGTTGTACATGTACGAGGACTTTTCCGAGGTGTAACATGAATGGTACACTCGACCTGTCCGTCAGTCTGAGGATGGAATGCTGTGCTAAGACTCACTTGTGACCCCAATCCCTCCTGGAAGGAACTCCAGAAGTTAGCTGTAAACTGGGCTCCTCTATTGGAGATAATAGCTGTGGGAACCCCGTTATTATATCCCGCATTTCGAATAATCGTATAATTCAAGACAATCGCGGGAAGACAACAAGCAAGGCCATATTTTATTTTGTTTGACATATGAGTTGCTTATGAAAAATTTAGAAGTGGATTTAATGAGGAAGGTCAAGGGCATAAAAGGAAACTCGCAATATGACTCGTGAAAATATGGAGGAAGACGAAGGGCAAATTTGGAAGTTGAAAAAAATGTTTCATAAATTATAAGAACTAGCCAAAATATAAAGTGGGCTTGAAAGATTTTTTTTAGGAAAATCATAGGCCCAACCGGCCATGGGGCAACAAAGAGGCCCAACCCATTGAGCTAAAAACCATGTGCTAATATATTAAGATGAGGTTTATCCCTTAAGCTCATTCAAGAACTTTCAAGAAAGAAGACAAGAAAAATTGAGAGCAAACCTTAAGGGCCATTCGGCCAAGCACAAGATTAACAAGAAAAATTGAAAACATTTCTCCAAAAATCATTTTCTACCAAGTAGAGGGTGCACAACAAGGTGGAGTTGTTGTTGGAGCAAGAAAGGTTCAAAATCATACAAGTTGCCAAGAGTTAGGCAAGTGAGAAGTTGAAGAAGAAAGGTAAATTCTAATCTTGTTTTATGTGTTATATATGGTGTATATGTGTTGTAGTATACTAAAATAGATGAAATTCATGAAAGAGAGAAATATAGTGCATGGCCGTGTATATATATATATATATATGTGTAGGAGCCATGCTTCTATTATTTAATTAGTGTTTGGTTGATATTGTTGTGAATGATATGTGGAAAATGGAAGTTGAATGAATTTGGAGAGATTGTGGTATGCATGGTTGATGTTAGCCGTGTGTGTGCGTGGCATAGGTGGCCGTGAACATGGCTTATGTAACCATGATTGTGTGTTGAATTGTTGAGGAACAATGAGCAAGTTTTAATTAATATTCGAGTTGTTGTGTTGTTGATCATGGTGGCCGAATATAGTGATGTTGTGTGGGACAATCGGATTGATTTTATGTAGGGTTTTGATTGTTGTTGTTATGCTTTCCATAATGAAAACGAAGTTGTAATCGTTGTGGAAGCGTCGAAGGAGTTAATTTGACGTTAGCGTAAATTCTTATATTTGCATGAATGATGTTGTGAATGTGTAGAATGATAGTGAAGTCCATAAATGTGGAAGAAAGTAATGTATGGATCGCTAGTGTGATTGTTGAATTCATGTTGATAGTTTGGCCGGGTTTGAATTCCCGGATTGTGTTTGACGAGAATTTGACTAAATTGAATGTCGAGGATGGTATATTTACAGAGGAAATGCTGCCGAAATTTTGGTAGCCATGTATTACCTTAAGATTTGAACTCTAAGTATACTAATGAGAGTTTTGGGTAAAAATGACCAATTTGCAGATTTTAATGAAATTGTGACGTGAATTTGAAATAGCTAAAGGTGCGGAAAGAGGTATGTAAGGCTTCACCCTTCTTTCTATGGCATGTCTTAGTTGTAATAAGTTGGGTACGAGCCTCGGGGACAACTCTAAGTATACTAAAGTTTTCTACCTTTTGTTCAATAGAACTGAACTAGAAAGTGTGCCAATTGTTGGAAAAACCTCCTACAACTTTAGAACTTGTATAAATGGGACCCGATTACCCTAAGACCCTCACAAGTAACGCTATAACACGTAACATACGTAAATCGTATACGCTACCTCATCCGGCCCGAGGTGGGCCCGTTACTCTCGGATTTTCCTATAGTCGTGGTTGACTTACTTGAAGTAAATCCAAAGGGGGCTTTTGATCCCAATCTCGTTACCGAATGATAAGTGCTATGACTACTCTAACGAGAATGTTTCTATGAGGATAATGATAATGACAATGTTAGACAAGAGAATGTACCTTTGATAAGTACGACCGGAACGACTCTATGACTAAGATGACTAAGATAAGTATCTTATGTAAACATGAAAGTGATACACTAATTTTTGAATCGTATTTATATTTCCTAGCTATATCTTTATTTTCTTTGACTCCGAAGCCTATGACGGTCATCTATGATGCCCACGATTTCATTCTACGGTTACTGTAATACTATTCTCCGTTGATAGTCTCGCCTTAAAATACTTGTTCCTTCAAGGTGAGACAAAGCCATCACTAGCATTCCATAACGTAATCGGAGGTCACCGATCTTACGTCACTCCGATGGATACATGATTTTCCTTGGCGCTTGTGTGCTTATATGATATATGTATATAAAACAGGTATATGTGTATGGATATGTATATATAAATAAGATAAGTAATTGTATATGAGACGTGTATATGTATAAAAGATAAGCAAATGTATATGTATATGTGTATGGGAAAGGGGAAGGGCCACTGTTATATCACCACCTGATTCACCTGGATTCCATCCTGGACGCGGGATGCCCGGACGCGGGATATGGGAGAGCCGTACGCGGCGTCTGTATATTTATATAATGTATGATACATATATATGATGTAATGTGTTGGGACACCGTTGGGGAGCGGGTTGGGAGAGCCGATGTATTCGGCGTCTGTAAATGTGAATAAAAGATACTGTTTACTGAATTGTACTGTTTTCTGTATACGAGAATAAGGGACACCGTGGGGGTGGAGCCGATTGTATTCCGCGTCTGTAAATGTGAGCAAAAGGTACCGTTACTGAAATGTACTGTTTTCTGTACACGAGAATAAATAATATATAAATGTTAATTCCTATGCTTATGAAAAGAAACGTTTGAAAGACGAAAGGACAAGCCTACATGACAGCCGGCCTGAAAAGGGGCCTTCCTATGCACAGGTTACTTTCTCGCCTCGTTATATGCCCTGTGACTCCATGATATTATTAATCGTACTCTATGTTACTGCTTGTATTATTTTCTATGCCTTACATACTCGGTACACTATTCGTACTGACGTCACTTCTTGTGGACGCTGCGTTTCATGGCGCGCAGGTCAGCAGACAGGTGGACTTGATCCTTAGGAGCTCTGCCAGCAGTACTCTACAGCGCTCCAGTCGTTCCGGAGCCTTATTTCAGTGGTACTATTTTGTGTATATATAATCTCGGGCACGATAGTACTCGGCCCTTTTCTATGTATAAGTGTACTATGTCTAGAGGCTCGTAGGCAGATACGTACAGTCAGTCAAGTACAGTTAGACATATGGTGTTTTGGCATGGTTGTTGTATAAAGTGATAACGAAGTTTGTTAGTCTATGTTCAGAATGACGCTGCTAATGTTAATGTTCAAAAAACAAAAATATGGCTCTGTTTACACGGCCTGCTAAGAGGTAAAGGTAATATGATAGATAAGGAGTGCTCGGTACAAGTATCGGGTACTCGTCACGGCCACTAGTCGGGTCGTGACAGAAGTGGTATCAGAGCAGTTCGGTCCTAGGGGTTTGTCTACGAGCCGTGTCCAGTAGAGTCTTGTTTATGAGTGTGTAGCGCGCCACGCTTATAAACAGGAGGCTACAGGGCATTTAGGAAATGTGACATTCTTTGCATTCTGAAATCGTGCGATAGAGCTAAGTTGCCAGGCTTCCATATTCCTTTTCTTAAACCTTTGTTATGGTTTCAGTAATGCCGCCGAAGAGAAAGGTTACGATGGCCGAGAAAGCCAAGAGGGTGGCAGCCAGCAGAGTTGAACGGGAGCTAGAAGAAGAAGAATCTCATAATGAGGCTCCCCCTCAGACCTTTCCTGCGCCCCCGGCACCAGCAGAGCAGGAAAGAGTTCCAGCTCCAGCCCCCGCACCCCCAGTCCCACCGCCAGCAGCTCCGGGCCAGCAGATGGCAGAGGCCATCCAGTTATTGACCCAGTTAGTTGCCGTACAGGCTCAGCGGCAAGATGTAGACTTGGGAGACAGGGCGGTAAGTGCAAGAGCCCGTGATTTTATTACCCTGAAGCCGCCAGAGTTTTATGGGTCTAAACCAGAGGAAGACCCGCAGAGGTTTATAGATGAGATGCTGAGGACTCTGATTATTATTTATGCTTCAGATACGGAGTCCGTAGAGTTAGCTTCATACAGGCTACGGAATGTGTCAGTTCCGTGGTACAGTAGCTGGATATCATCGAGGGGAGCAAATGCACCCCCTCCGGTTTGGCAGGAGTTCACTGAGGCGTTCCTACGACATTTCCAACCGCCAGAGGTTCGACGGGCTCGAGCCGATATGTTCTTGAACCTGAGACAGGGAAATATGAGTGTCCGAGAATACAACCTTCGTTTCAACTCGCTAGCCAGGTATGCCCCTGCCCTGATAGCTGATAGGGGAGACCATGTGCACCGGTTTGTAAGTGGGCTAGGGCCACATTTGGTTAAGGAGTGCTTGAAGGCTTCACTCCAGGACGGGATGACTATTACCCGCATCCAGGCCCACGCCCAAAATCTGGAAGAACATTACCAGTCACGGAGGGAGGAGCGTTATCCAGATAGGGGCCCAAGAAAAAGGGGCAGATCTTCTGGGGCTAGAAGCGAGTATAGAGGGGGGCATGCACAAGAGCAGTCTAGGTATTCAGGCCAATCAGTGGCCAGTGCACCACCTCGATTTGCGGATAGAATATTTGACCGCTCCGCCTATTCGGGATCGGATCAGGGTACTAGAGCTTCAGGATCCCAGTACAAAGCTGATTTTAGCGGGATGGGGCTTCCCCCGCCACGATGTGCTCGGTGTGGCAAGCCACACTCTGGGCAGTGCTACCTAGACACCGGTGGTTGTTTTGCCTGTGTTCGAACTGACCATTTTGTACGTGATTGCCCACTAAAGGATGAAGGAGGCCGAACTCAGCCAGCCGGATCAGCAATCGGTTCATCGTCGACCGTGCGCCATCGTGGACAGACTTCCCAGGCTCCAGCGGGCCGCAGCCGAGGTAGAGGAGGGGCACCTAGTTCAGCCAGTCCTCCGCACCGCCTATATGCACTGACAGGACGACATGACCCTGAACCTTCCGCAGACGCGGCCACAGGTACTTTTTCAGTATTTTCTATGATAACCGTGTGTTAATCAATTCGGATTTTATTTTACTCTATACTGTCCTCTGTATTACTGAACATATTAAGAGTTTGGAAATTTGGACGAAAAGTTGCCATACGCATAGGTAAAAGGTGGATACTGGAGATTGCAGAGGTTAGAGCTGTAAATAAAAGAAAAGATGTGTTACACGGACGTTTCGAAACCTGCTAAAACCCCAACGCGTCCCATATTATGCGACATAAGTAGTACGGGGAAGTGGAGGTAGAAGTACTAACACCGAGACACTGAAATGAATTAAAGTTTCAAGGTTAAGCGTGCTCAAGTGGGAGTAATTCCATGATGGGTGACCCCCTGGGAAATATACTGAAAATTTCATAAATGCGGAAATAAGAGACGAGTGTAAAATTAGGCAGCCCAGAGTAAATTGAGGTGTGGAAAGTGGTTAGAAACCCCATATGGGTCATGTAGGCCGAGACAAACTAAACTAACAGAAAAGGGGAAGGCATGACAACAAAAAGTTTTGAGGGTGAAGGAAAAAGGTACAGATGTCACCGGGTGAGACCGATATTGAATCCACACTAGCTAAGGCAACTTAAGCTCCTAAGATGGATATGCTAAGCGACATGAGGTATCCACAAAAGAGACCTCCCCGAAGTATTATCCTACGCTACGAGGTCAGTTTAACATTCGAGGACGAATGTTCCAAAGGGGGGGAGGATGTTATATCCCGCATTTCGAATAATCGTATAATTCAAGACAATCGCGGGAAGACAACAAGCAAAGCCATATATTATTTTATTTGACATATGAGTTGCTTATGAAAAATTTAGAAGTGGATTTAATGAGGAAGGTCAAGGGCATAAAAGGAAACTCGCAATATGACTCGTGGAAATATGGAGGAAGACAAAGGGCAAATTTGGAAGTTGGAAAAAATGTTTCATAAATTATAAGAACTAGCCAAAATATAAAGTGGGCTTGAAAGATTTTTTTTAGGAAAATCATAGGCCCAACCGGCCATGGGGCAACAAAGAGGCCCAACCCATTGAGCTAAAAACCATGTGCTAATATATTAAGATGAGGTTTATCCCTTAAGGTCATTCAAGAACTTTCAAGAAAGAAGACAAGAAAAATTGAGAGCAAACCTTAAGGGCCATTCGGCCAAGCACAAGATTAATAAGAAAAATTGAAACAATTTCTCCAAAAATCATTATCTACCAAGTAGAGGGTGCACAACAAGGTGGAGTTGTTGTTGGAGCAAGAAAGGTTCAAAATCATACAAGTTGCCAAGAGTTAGGCAAGTGAGAAGTTGAAGAAGAAAGGTAAATTCTAATCTTGTTTTATGTGTTATATATGGTGTATATGTGTTGTAGTATACTAAAATAGATGAAATTCATGAAAGAGAGAAATATAGTGTATGGCCGTGTATATACATATATATATATATATATATATATATATATATATATGTGTGTAGGAGCCATGCTTCAATTATTTAATTAGTGTTTGGTTGATATTGTTGTGAATGATATGTGGAAAATGGAAGTTGAATGAATTTGGAGAGATTGTGGTGTGCATGGTTGATGTTAGTCGTGTGTGTGTGCGTGGCATAGGTGGCCGTGAACATGGCTTATGTAACCATGATTGTGTGTTGAATTGTTGAGGAACAATGAGCAAGTTGTAATTAATAAACGAGTTGTTGTGTTGTTGATCATGGTGGACGAATATGGTGATGTTGTGTTGGACAATCGGATTGATTTTATATAGTGTTTTGATTGTTGTTGTTATGCGTTCCATAATGAAAACGAAGTTGTAATCGTTGTGGAAGCGTCGAAGGAGTTAATTTGACGTTAGCGTAAATTCTTATATTTGCATGAATGATGTTGTGAATGTGTAGACTGATAGCGAAGTCCATAAATGTGGAAGAAAGTAATGTATGGATCACTAGTGTGATTGTTGAATTCATGTTGATAGTTTGGCCGGGTTTGAATTCCCGGATTGTGTTTGACGAGAATTTGACTAAATTGAATGTCGAGGATGGTACATTTACAGAGGAAATGCTGCCGAAATTTCGGTAGCCATGTATTACCTTAAGATTTCAACTCTAAGTATACTAATGAGAGTTTTGGGTAAAAATGACCAATTTGCAGATTTTGACGAAATTGTGACGTGAATTTGAAATAGCTAAAGGCGCGGAAAGAGGTATGTAAGGCTTCACCCTTCTTTCTATGGCATGTCTTAGGTATGTAAGGCTTCACCCTTTTGTTCAATAGAACTGAACTAGAAAGTGTGCCAATTGTTGGAAAAACCTCCTACACCCTTAGAACTTGTATAAATGGGACCCGATTACCCTAAGACCCTCACAAGTAACGCTATGACATGTAACATACGTAAATCGTATACGCTACCTCATCCGGCCCGAGGTGGGCCCGTTACTCTCGGATTTTCCTATAGTCGTGGTTGACTTACTTGAAGTAAATCCAAAGGGGGCTTTTGATCCCAATCTCGTTACCGAATGATAATTACTATGACTACTCTAACGAGAATGTTTCTATGAGGATAATGATTATGACAATGTTAGACAAGAGAATGTACCTTTGATAAGTACGACCGGAACGACTCTATGACTAAGATGACTAAGCTAAGTATCTTATGTAAACATGAAAGTGACACACTAATTTTTGAATCGTATTTATATTTCCTAGCTATATCTTTATTTTCTCTGACTCCAAAGCCTATGACGGTCATCTATGATTCCCACAATTTCATTCTACGGTTACTGTAATACTATTCTCCGTTGATAGTCTCGCCTTAAAATACTTGTTCCTTCAAGGTGAGACAAAGCCATCACTAGCATTCCATAACGTAATCGGAGGTCACCGACCTTACGTCACTCCGATGGATACATGATTTTCCTTGGCGCTTGTGTGCTTATATGATATATGTATATAAAACAGGTATATGTGTATGGATATGTATATATAAATAAGATAAGTAATTGTATATGAGACGTGTATATGTATAAAAGATAAGCAAATGTATATGTATATGTGTATGGGAAAGTGGAAGGGCCACTGTTATATCACCACCTGATTCAGCTGGATTCCATCCTGGACGCGGGATGCCCGGACGCGGTATATGGGAGAGCCGTACGTGGCGTCTGTATATTTATATAATGTATGATACATATATGTGATGTAATGTGTTGGGACACCGTTGGGGAGGGGGTCGGGAGAGCCGATGTATTCGGCGTCTGTAAATGTGAATAAAAGATACTGTTTACTGAATTGTACTGTTTTCTGTATACGAGAATAAGGGACACCGTGGGGGTGGAGCCGATTGTATTCGGCGTCTATAATTGTGAGCAAAAGGTACCGTTACTGAAATGTACTGTTTTCTGTACACGAGAATAAGTAATATATAAATGTTAATTCCGATGCTTATGAAAAGAAACGTTTCAAAGACGAAAGGACAAGCCTACATGACAGCCGGCCTAAAAAGGGGCCTTCCTATGCACAGGTTACTTTCTTGCCTCGTTATATGCCCTGTGACTCCATGATATTATTAATCGTACTCTATGTTACTGCTTGTATTATTTTCTATGCCTTACATACTCGGTACACTATTCGTACTGACGTCACTTCTTGTGGACGCTGCGTTTCATGCCGCGCAGGTCAGCAGACAGGTGGACTTGATCCTTAGGAGCTCTGCCAGCAGTACTCTACAGCGCTCCAGTCATTCCGGAGCCTTATTTCAGTGGTACTATTTTGTGTATATATAATCTCGGGCACGATAGTACTCGGCCCTTTTCTATGTATAAGTGTACTATGTCTAGAGGCTCGTAGGCAGATACGTACAGTCAGTCAAGTACAGTTAGACATATGGTGTTTTGGCATGGTTGTTGTATAAAGTGATAACGAAGTTTGTTAGTCTATGTTCAGAATGACGCTGCTAATGTTAATGTTCAAAAAAAAAATATGGCTCTCTTTACACGGCCTGCTAAGAGGTAAAGGTAATGTGATAGATAAGGAGTGCTCGGTACAAGTATCGGGTACTCGTCACGGCCCCTAGTCGGGTCGTGACAGAAGTGGTATCAGAGCAGTTCGGTCCTAGGGGTTTGTCTACGAGCCGTGTCCAGTAGAGTCTTGTTTATGAGTGTGTAGCGCGCCACGCTTATAAACAAGAGGCTACAGGGCATTTAGGAAATGTGATATTCTTTGCATTCTGAAATCGTGCGATAGAGCTAAGTTGCCAGGCTTCCATATTCCTTTTCTTAAACCTTTGTTATGGTTTCAGTAATGCCGCCGAAGAGAAAGGCTACGATGGCCGAGAAAGCCAAGAGGGTGGCGGCCAGCAGAGTTGAACGAGAGCTAGAAGAAGAAGAATCTCATAATGAGGCTCCCCCTCAGACTTTTCCTGCCCCCCCCCCCCCCCCGGCACCAGCAGAGCAGGAAAGAGTTCCAGCTCCAGCCCCCGCACCCCAGTCCCACTGCCAGCAGCTCCGAGCCAGCAGATGGCAGAGGCCATCAAGTTATTGACCCAGTTAGTTTCCGCACAGGCTCAGCGGCAAGATGTAGACTTGGGAGACAGGGCGGTAAGTGCAAGAGCCCGTGACTTTATTACCCTGAAGCCGCCAGAGTTTTATGGGTCTAAACCAGAGGAAGACCCGCAGAGCTTTATAGATGAGATGCTAAGGACTCTGAGGATTATACATGCTTCAGATACGGAGTCCGTAGAGTTAGCTTCATACAGGCTGCGGGATGTGGCAGTTCTGTGGTACAGTAGCTGGATATCATCGAGGGGAGCAAATGCACCCCCTCCGGTTTGCAGGAGTTCACTGAGGCGTTCCTACGACATTTCCTACCGCCAGAGGTTCGACGGGCTCGAGCCGATTTGTTCTTGAACCTGAGACAGCGAAATATGAGTGTCCGAGAATACAGCCTTCGTTTCAACTCGCTAGCCAGGTATGCCCCTGCCCTGATAGCTGATAGGGGAGACCATGTGCACCGGTTTGTAAGTGGGCTAGGGCCACATTTGGACAAGGAGTGCTTGACAGCTTCACTCCAGGACGGGATGACTATTACCCGCATCCAGGCCCACGCCCAAAATCTGGAAGAACAGTACCAGTCACGGAGGGAGGAGCGTTATCCAGAAAGGGGCCCCAGAAAAAGGGGCAGATCTTCTGGGGCTAGAAGCGAGTATAGAGGGGGGCATGCACAAGAGCAGTCTAGGTATTCAGGCCAATCAGTGGCCAGTGCACCACCTCAATTTGCGGATAGAAGATTTGACCGCTCCGCCTATTCGGGATCGGATCAGGGTACTAGAGCTTCAGGATCCCAGTACAGAGCTGATTTTAGCGGGACGGGGCTTCCCCTGCCACGATGTGCTCGGTGTGGCAAGCCACACTCTGGGCAGTGCTACCTAGACACCGATGGTTGTTTTGCCTGTGGTCGAACTGACCATTTTGTACGTGATTGCCCACTAAAGGATGAAGGAGGCCGAACTCAGCCAGCCGGATCAGCAATCGGTTCATCGTCGACCGTGCGCCCTCGTGGACAGACTTCCCAGGCTCCAGCGGGCCGCGACCGAGGTAGAGGAGGGGCACCTAGTTCAGCCGGTCCTCCGCACCGCCTATATGGACTGACAGGACGACAGGACCCTGAACCTTCCGCAGACGCGGCCACAGGTACTGTTTCAGTATTTTCTATGATAACCGTGTGTTAATCAATTCGGATTTTATTTTACTCTATACTGTCCTCTGTATTACTGAACATATTAAGAGTTTGGAAATTTGGACGAAAAGTGGCCATACGCATAGGTAAATGGCGGATACTGGATATTGCAGAGGTTAGAACTGTAAATAAAAGAAAAAATGTGTTACGCGGACGTTTCGAAACTTGCTAAAACCCCCACGCGTCCCATATTATGCGACATAAGTAGTACGGGGAAGTGGAGGTAGAAGTACTAACACCGAGACACTGAAATGCATTAAAGTTTCAAGGTTAAGCGTGTTCAAGTGGGAGTAATTCCATGATGGGTGACCCCCTGGGAAATATACTGAAAATTTCATAAATGCGGAAATAAGAGACGAGTGTAAAATTAGGCAGCCCAGAGTAAATTGAGGTGTGGAAAGTGGTTAGAAACCCCATATGGGTCATGTAGGACGAGACAAACTAAACTAACAGAAAAGGGGAAGGCATGACAACAGAAAGTTTTGAGGGTGAAGGAAAAAGGTACAGATGTCACCGGGTGAGACCGATATTGAATCCACACTAGCTAAGGCAACTTAAGCTCCTAAGATGGATATGCTAAGTGACATGAGGTATCCACAAAAGAGACCTCCCCGAAGTATTATCCTACGCTACGAGGTCAGTTTAACATTCGAGGACGAATGTTCCAAAGGGGGGGAGGATGTTATATCCCGCATTTCGAATAATCGTATAATTCACGACAATCGCGGGAAGACAACAAGAAAGGCCATATTTTATTTTGTTTGACATATGAGTTGCTTATGAAAAATTTAGAAGTGGGTTTAATGAGGAAGGTCAAGGGCATAAAAGGAAACTCGCAATATGACTCGTGGAAATATGGAGGAAGACGAAGGGCAAATTTGGAAGTTGGAAAAATGTTTCATAAATTATAAGAACTAGCCAAAATATAAAGTGGGCTTGAAAGATTTGTTTTAGGAAAATCATAGGCCCAACCGGCCATGGGGCAACAAAGAGGCCCAACCCATTGAGCTAAAAACCATGTGCTAATATATTAAGATGAGGTTTATCCCTTAAGCTTATTCAAGAACTTTCAATAAAGAAGACAAGAAACATTGAGAGCAAACCTTAAGGGCCATTCGGCCAAGCACAAGATTAACAAGAAAAATTGAATGATGTTGTGAATGTGTAGAGTGATAGTGAAGTCCATAAATGTGGAAGAAAGTAATGTATGGATCGCTAGTGTGATTGTTGAATTCATGTTGATAGTTTGGCTGGGTTTGAATTCCCGGATTGTGTTTGATGAGAATTTGACTAAATTGAATGTCGAGGATGGTATATTTACAGAGGAAATGCTGCCGAAATTTCGGTAGCCAAGTATTACCTTAAGATTTCAACTCTAAGTATACTAATGAGAGTTTTGGGTAAAAATGACCAATTTGCAGATTTTGACGAAATTGTGACGTGAATTTGAAATAGCTAAAGGCGCGGAAAGAGGTATGTAAGGCTTCACCCTTCTTTCTATGGCATGTCTTAGTTGTAATAAGTTGGGTACGAGCCTCGGGGACAACCCGGTTCCCCGGAATCCGCACCTAAAGTTTTCTACCTTTTGTTCAATAGAACTGAACTAGAAAGTGTGCCTATTGTTGGAAAAACCTCCTACACCCTTAGAACTTGTATAAATGGGACCCGATTACCCTAAGACCCTCACAAGTAACGCTATGCCACGTAACATACGTAAATCGTATACGCTACCTCATCCGGCCCGAGGTGGGCCCGTTACTCTCGGATTTTCCTATAGTCGTGGTTGACTTACTTGAAGTAAATCCAAAGGGGGCTTTTGATCCCAATCTCGTTACGGAATGATAATTACTATGACTACTCTAACGAGAATGTTTCTATGAGGATAATGATAATGACAATGTTAGACAAGAGAATGTACCTTTGATAAGTACGACCGGAACGACTCTATGACTAAGATGACTAAGCTAAGTATCTTATGTAAACATGAAAGTGATACACTAATTTTTGAATCGTATTTATATTTCCTAGCTATATCTTTATTTTCTCAGACTCCGAAGCCTATGACGGTCATCTATGATGCCCACGATTTCATTCTACGGTTACTGTAATAGTATTCTCCGTTGATAGTCTCGCCTTAAAATACTTGTTCCTTCAAGGTGAGACAAAGCCATCACTAGCATTCCATAACGTAATCGGAGGTCACCGACCTTACGTCACTCCGATGGATACATGATTTTCCTTGGCGCTTGTGTGCTTATATGATATATGTATATAAAACAGGTATATGTGTATGGATATGTATATATAAATAAGATAAGTAATTGTATATGAGACGTGTATATGTATAAAAGATAAGCAAATGTATATGTATATGTGTATGGGAAAGGGGAACGGCCACTGTTATATCACCACCTCATTCAGCTGGATTCCATCCTGGACGCGGGATGCCCGGACGCGGGATATGGGAGAGCCGTACGCGGCGTCTGTATATTTATATAATGTATGATACATATATATGGTGTAATGTGTTGGGACACCGTTGGGGATGGGGTTGGGAGAGCCGATGTATTCGGCGTCTGTAAATGTGAATAAAAGATACTGTTTACTGAATTGTACCGTTTTCTGTATACGAGAATAAGGGACACCGTGGGGGTGGAGCCGATTGTATTCGGCGTCTGTAAATGTGAGCAAAAGGTACCGTTACTGAAATGTACTGTTTTCTGTACACGAGAATAAGTAATATATAAATGTTAATTCCTATGCTTATGAAAAGAAACGTTTCAAAGACGAAAGGACAAGCCTACATGACAGCCGGCCTGAAAAGGGGCCTTCCTATGCACAGGTTACTTTCTCGCCTCGTTATATGCCCTGTGACTCCATGATATTATTAATCGTACTCTATGTTACTGCTTGTATTATTTTCTATGCCTTACATACTCGGTACACTATTCGTACTGACGTCCCTTCTTGTGGACGCTGCGTTTCATGCCGCGCAGGTCAGCAGACAGGTGGACTTGATCCATAGGAGCTCTGCCAGCAGTACTCTACAGCGCTCCAGTCGTTCCGGAGCCTTATTTCAGTGGTACTATTTTGTGTATATATAATCTCGGGGACGACAGTAGTCGGCCCTTTTCTATGTATAAGTGTACTATGTCTAGAGGCTCGTAGGCAGATACGTACAGTCAGTCAAGTACAGTTAGACATATGGTGTTTTGGCATGGTTGTTGTATAAAGTGATAACGAAGTTTGTTAGTCTATGTTCAGAATGACGCTGCTAATGTTAATGTTCAAAAAAACAAATATGGCTCTGTTTACACAGCCTGCTAAGAGGTAAAGGTAATATGATTGATACGGAGTGCTCGGTACAAGTATCGGGTACTCGTCACGGCCCCTAGTCGGGTCGTGACACCCGTGAAGTCTCACTATCTCCTTGAGGTATAACCTTGCATAGTCCTCAGCTGAATAAGTAGTCCTGACTAGAAGAAAGTGGGCTGATTTTGTCAGCCTATCAACAATGACCCAAATAGAGTCATATCTTCACGGAGTGCGAGGTAAACCTGTGACGAAGTCCATATTAATTACCTCCCATTTTTAGGTTGGAATCTCTATCTCCTGTAATAATCCATCGGGCTTCTGATGCTCGACCTTAACCTGTTGACAATTCGGGCACTGAGCAACAAACTCCGCTATATCTTTTTTCATGCCATCCCACCAATACAAACATCTGAGATCATGATACATCTTTGTTGACCCTGGATGAATAGAATAATGGGCGTAGTGTGCCTCTCCCATAACCTGTCGCCGTAACCCTGCAACCTCAGGTACACATAATCTGCCTCTGTCTCGTAGCACTCCATCAGGTGCAATCTCGAATGGCGTCTCCTCCTTTTGAAGAGCTGCATCCCTATAATGTATAAGAACAGGGTCCTCGTACTGGTGTCTCTTTACCTCTTCAATGATAGAGGGTTCAGCAACTCCTCGAATAGAAACTCCGCCATCATCAGAATCAGCCAAACGGACTCCAACATTAACTAACTGGCAAATCTCACGAATTATCTCCTTCCGTTCTAGATCTACATCTGCCAAGCTGCCTATAGATTTATGGCTGAGTGCATCTGCTACAACATTTGCTTTCCCTGGGTGGTATAGAATGTCAACATCATAGTCCTTCAGCAACTCTAGCCACCGCCTCTGCCGCAAATTCAGCTCCTTCTGCTTAAAGATGTATTGGAGACTCTTATGATCTGTATAAATATCAACATGCACGCCATATAAATAATATCTCCATATTTTCAAGGCATGAATCACCGTTGCTAACTCCAGATCATGAGTGGGATAATTTCTTTCATGCTTTCTGAGCTATCAGGAGGCATAGGCTATAACTCTGCCATGCTACATCAACACACAACCTAGTCCAACGCCTGAGGCATCACAATAAATAACATAGCCATCTGGCCCCTCAGGAAGTGTTAGAACTGGAGCAGTAGTCAACTTATCCTTCAATAATTGGAAGCTTCGCTCACAAGCATCGGTCCACTGAAACTTGGCTGCCTTCTGTGTTAGCCTTGTTAAAGGCGCTGAAATTGAGGCAAATTTCTCTATGAACCTCCTGTAATATTCGGCTAGCCCCAGAAAACTGCGTACTTCAGTAGGCGTCGTAGGTCTAGGCCAAGTCTTCACCGCCTCAATCTTATGTGTATCTACCCGAATGCCATCAGCTCCAATAATATGCCCCAAGAATGCTACTGAAGTCAACCAGAATTCACATTTAGAGAACTTATGATACAACTTCTGGTGCTGGAGCACCCTAAGTACCGTCCTCAAATGATCTGCATGCTCCCCTTCTGATCGTGAGTAGACCAGAATATCATCGATAAACACAATCACAAACATATCTAAGAATGGCTTGAATATTCGGTTCATCAAATCCATAAATACTGCTGGAGCATTGGTCAGCCCAAAAGACATCACTCTAAACTCATAATACCCGTATCGGGTCCGGAATGTAGTCTTCGGAATGTCTGCCTCCTTTACCCGCTCCTGGTGATAGCCTGACCGCAAGTCTATCTTCGAGAAACACTTAGCACCCTGCAACTGGTCAAATAGATCATCAATTCTGTGGAGGGGATATCTATTCTTTATTGTCACTTTATTCAGCTGCCTATAATCGATACACATCCGCAGCGACCCATCTTTCTTTCTCATAAATAGTACCGGTGCTCCCCAAGGTGATGTACTGGGCCTGATAAAGCCCTTTTCTAATAAATCTCTCAACTGCTCCTTCAACTCTTTCAGTTCTGCAGGTGCCATCCTATAAGGAGGAATAGATATGGGCTGAGTATCTGGCAGCACATCTATAGCAAACTCTATCTCCCGTTCAGGGGGAAGGCCTGGAAGTTCATCTAGGAATACGTCTGGAAACTCGCTAACTATCGGCACTGATTGAAAAGTCGGCGCCTCTGCCTTCAGGTCATGCACCCGAATTATTCCAATATCAATTTAAACCACCAAGCCCTCATTCTCCTCATAGAATACATATTAACAACAATCAAATTGCTACATAGAAATTTATTCATTCTTCCTACACAACACACATACCACACGGCCAAGACTCCAACATCCATATTTCCATGAATTTTATCCATTTCCACATACTACAACGTAAACAAACCCTTCATAACATATAAAAGATGATAAAATCTTACCTTTCTTCTTCAACTCCCTCACTTAGCTAGGGTTGTGATTTTGCGACAAAGAGCGGTTCTCTTGTTTCAACAATTATACCACGTTGAAGAGGACCCTTGAATTAGTAGGAATACTAAAAGAAATAAATTTTTTGATCAAGATTTTTGATCTTCATCTTCTCCCTCTCTTGGCCGAAATGGCCCCTTGTTCTTGGCTCTCCATTCTCTTTCTTGAAAGTTCTTGAAAAATGAAGAAGTTTATGGCCCTTTTTCATATTTATCACATGGAAAAAAAATTAAATTCCATGGGCTTGGGCCTTGGCACTATGGCCGGCCACCCCTCAACTCTTGGGCCTCAATTTGTTTCCATCTTTCTTGAGCCCAATTAATTTACGGATGTTATTTGTAATTCCTGAAACTAATTTCCGAAATTCCAATTTCGCCCTTGGCCTCCTCCCATATTTCCACACCAATATTTTCCATGAACAACTTATATATTGAACAAAATCAAAATATGACCTTGTCCTTCACTTGTCACAATTATTTCAATTCAATTTTTTTTTTGAATATGCAAAATTGCGGGATATAACATCCTCCCCCCCTTTAGAACATTCGTCCTCGAATGTTCGACTGATCTTATGGGGTATTATAGTACTTCGGGAGTGTCCCTCTTTCTTCATCCACAGGCGTTGCGTTCTTTCTTTCTTTCAAAAATTTCCAGATTACCAATTGTCGTGACTATCTGGCCGTTTAGGGTCTCTAACCATTCCTCATACGCTAATATCCCTTTTGGTTACTCTATCCTTTCATTTGTCTATGACAGCTAAATCTTTAGAGTGTTTTGCATACTTCCCAGGGGGTCACCCATCCTCCCACTTTAGCACGCTTAACCCTGAAACGTTGGTGGAATTCGGTGCCTTAATACCGACATAATCGCGTCCGCTTTCTCATATGGTCTTTATTACATGATTCAGGGCGAATCGAGGTCTCACAGATCTCGAGACATTCTCGTAGCACGTCCTTCTTTGTACATTTACTATTTTGCCCTTTTAATTCCTAATGTTCACTTTTCCCTTATGTGTATGATTATTGCCTGTCCTGGGCTCCCAGATTCCCGATGGTGGCGAACATACCTTCCTCGCCGTTACTTACGTATATTTCGGGTATCGGCCCGTCCGAGCTCTTACTCACCATTCTTACATAACAATCTCCTTTACCATTCCTGCTATTCAGAATCTGCACGTGGCAAATATCAACAATATCTTACAGAACATACAGTTATGTATCACATTCCAACCATTCGGAACTTCCAATTTCCAGATAACAGAGCAAACATGGCTTTCCATATCATTTCCCATCTTATTCCGTCGTATGTAGGGCTCACATAAGGAATCTCATTTCCTATGACTTGGCTCTATCGCACGATCTGAGACAGAAAAGAAGGTCGATAATCCCTAGATGCCCCGTAGCCTCCTGTTTATAAGTGTGGCGCGCTACACACCATAAACAGGACTCTACCGGACATGACTTTGCAGACAACCCCTAGGACAGACCTGCTCTGATACCACTTTGTCACACCCTAATCCCACTAGGGTGTGATGGGCACTCGACCCCATATTCGGAGCCGAGTGAACCCACAGACTTTCATTTCGTACATAATCTTTCCGGACTTTTAATCAAATAGAATTTAATACATAGTAAAACTTGCTGAAACATATATATATTTTGTAGCTTTCAAGTCAAACCAATCTGTAATCATACGGACTTTATAACGTGATACGAAACGACATATCGGCTGATGGAGCCGCTTACTGAACCGACATACTATACCCACGACTCTGTCTACAAAGTCTCTAACATTAACAGAACCTTTAACACATATATTCTGACTCGGCAGTTCTTCGGGAGCAAATGGAGCTTGCCATCCTCGCTGGAACATCTTCCATAATATCTTCAATTCATCTGGGAGTACCTGCGCGGCATGAAACACAGCCCCCGAAGAAAGGGGGTCAGTACGGAATATGTACTGAGCATGTAAGGCATGAAACACAGAAAACGAAGCCATAACCGAAGTAAAATGTACAGAAGGTGAGCACAATAACCAGAATACCAAAGTGTTGCATCTGACGTACAATCATACATAACAGGTTCCGGAAGACAAATACGACAATCAAAATGCCGAAATGCTTTGCTTTCTTTTGAAAAAAAAAACATTTCCGTCTCATACACACAGAAAATCAAACACACAATTACCGCGGCCAAAAGTCCAGCGGTTACTATCATACATACCGCGGCCAAGTACCCAGCGGTTAACATCCCAAACCCGATATACCGCGGTCAGGAGTCCAGCGGTCAATGTCGCAGATACCGCGGTCAGGAGTCCAGCAGTCAATATCACAAATCCGGCATACTGCGGTCAGGGGTCTAGCGGTCAATGTCGGACATACCGCGGTCAGGGGTCCAGCAGTCAATAACACAAATCCGGCATACCGCGGTCAGGGGTCCAGCGGTCAATATCACAAAGTGCGCACAATAATATAAATGCCACATTTATTACTTTCCAAACATAAATCACACATGTTAGAATCATGCATCACACATACATACAATGTGCCCCGTCCCTCGGTGAATAGATTCATGTATACCAAAATTGTATATCAAAAAAATACCGAAGGTAAGTAGCTTATCCAGAATATCAGAATACTTACTTTTCAACCACAACTGATGCATACCAAAGTCATGCAAAGGGCGCAGGAACATGGTCGCCACTCCCGTCTCTGGCGCCATAACACACCATGCTCCAGAAGATTTCATTACATGTACACGGTATCTCGGGAACTGGACATATACCACGAGAACCAGTCACATCATAATCCATATACACAGTAACTGGGGACGGACATATACCACAGTACCCCAGAACCGTACACGGTAACCGGAGACGGACATATACCACAGTACTCCGGAACCGAACACATCATACTCCATATACACGGCAACCGGGGACGGACATATACCACAGTACCCCGGAGCCGGACACCTCATACCTCAGAATTACATACATGGAACCCGACCCCTAGACAAAGGACTCGGCGAACCATACGCACGATACATACCGGCCCGGAACTCGGTGAAAGGGATCATAGCATATATACAAGCGGAGTAGTAAGAAACTAGGTGCACATAAATTAAAAGTCGATCAAAGAATCGAATGTATTATCAGGATATTCGTAACGAATTATTTATAACCGAATACTTATTTCGGATACTTATATCAGATTACTCATAGCAGACTCCTCATATCGAATTACATGCTCACATCAGGATATTCACATTAAGGAGCTTTCCAGTGACTTATGGAGCGAATCAAACGGAGTCTTAGATTCATAGACGAAAGTCTTATTTTTATATCATACAAAAATAGCTCAAGTGAGACAAACGAAGGAAGTTTCGGAACTTGTGGGCCCACCTCGGGTCAAGTCGAGGTGGCGGATATAAATTACAAACATTGGACTCTATGGAGTCATCCATGAAGGTTTCAAAGCGAGCCTATCACGTCTGTATGGGTTATGGATGTTTGAACAGTTTTCCAACAAAACTTAAGGGCTATAATTCAATTGTGCTGAATGAATAGTACCAAAAATTCGGACTCGCATTCCCATGAGCAGAATAACCTACGAGGCTCAAATCCGAATCTAGTACACCTAGGACATGCCAAGAGAAGAAAAGGGATAGCTTTACATACCTCACTTGCGCCTTACACTCGTCCAAACTCAATCCCCGTTTCGTCCAAAATCTACAATTGGTCATAGTTGCCAAATGTAAGTTTCAAGCTTAAATTCATATTGTCTACCGAAATTTCGGCAGCATTTCCCCTGTAAATTCAATGCCCCCGAGAATCATCTCGGCCCAAAATATCAACAACAACAACCCAACAATACCAACAACATCAACCATCATCACAAAATACATTATAATATAAATAGTCTTCTTTTCTACATAATTCAACAACTTCCATCCCAACTTCACACTATCAAACTAATGTCAACGATTTTATATTTATTCACTAATTCAAGACCATTCAAATACAATTCAAGAACATTTTCCATTAGTCTACAAAATATGCAAAAGTTCCATCAAACCATAATCCACCCAAAAACTCTCCAACTTCCCTAGAAACAAATTTTTAATGCATTTCTTGCTTCCAAATTCATGAACTATCTCCACAACACATATTTTAACAACATTATTCTTACAATTAAAGAAACGACACCAAGATCATATTAACTTGTAAATCAGCCCATAATCATTCCAACATCAATTTAAACCACCAAGCCCTCATTCTCCTCATAGAATACATATTAACAACAATCAAATTGCTACATAGAAATTTATTCATTCTTCCTACACAACACACATACCACACGGCCAAGAGTCCAACATCCATATTTCCATGAATTTTATCCATTTCCACATACTACAACGTAAACAAACCCTTCATAACATATAAAAGATGATAAAATCTTACCTTTCTTCTTCAACTCCCTCACTTAGCTAGGGTTGTGATTTTGCGACAAAGAGCGGTTCTCTTGTTTCAACAATTATACCACGTTGAAGAGGACCCTATGGCCGGCCACCCCTCAACTCTTGGTCCTCAATTTTTTTCCATCTTTCTTGAGCCCAATTAATTTACGGATCTTATTTGTAATTCCCGAAACTAATTTTCAAAATTCCAATTTCGCCCTTGGCCTCCTCCCATATTTCCACACCAATATTTTCCATGAACAACTTATATATTGAACAAAATCAAAATATGACCTGTCCTTCACTTGTCACAATTATTTCAATTCAATTTTTTTTTTTGAATATGCAAAATTGCGGGATATAACAATATACTTGCCTTGCTATAACAGAATCTCCTACCGGTGTAGCTACCTCAAATGGTTCTATCGATTCAGGTTTTATCCCAATTCTACTAGCAACAAAGGGAGAATTATATGATAATGTAGAGCCTGGGTCTATCAATGCATACACGTCTCGAGAGAAAATCGATAGTATACTTGTAACCACATTTGGTGACGCCTCCTGATCTGTCTACTAGCCAAAGCATATATGCGGTTCGAAGGACCGCTAGAACTAGAAGCTCCGCCAAGACCTCTACCACGACTTGCTGGTACTGGAACACCCTGCCCCATTGGGCGCATTGCTACAGAAGAAGATGAATCAGCAACTGACCCAGTGGGCTGAACCCTACAACCTGAACCGCCCCCATACGGACACTCTCTCATAATATGGCCTTGACGGCCGCAAGAAAAGCAAGCACCTGTAACGAGACGGAATTTCCCAGAATGGGGCCTAACACACCGAGAGCACCGAGGCAAAGGTGGCCTTGACTGACTGAAACCTCTGTTCATCTACAAACCCGAAGCCTTGGAGCTCTGACCGGCTCCTGAATACCCTGTGTTGTCAAACCTTCTACCGGTAAACTCTGGAGGTGCACTCTGTGCTGGCTGGGACGGATATCTAATATGCTGCTGAGGCTGCCCGCCTCGAAACTCGCCAGGATAGCCAGCCGATCTGGCCCTCTTATGTTGGCCTCTATCATAATCTCTATCTGGCTGGCGTTCTCTGTGTCGATCCTCTACCCCCTGTGCATATGCCTGTACCCGAGCAATATCCATACCTGGCTGAAGAGCCACTGCCATACAACCATCAACCAAATAACGATCTAACCACATCACGTACCGATGCACTCTATCTGTCATATCAGCTACAATAGTGGGTGCATATCTAGCCAACGAGTCAAACTCTAGGCTAAACTCTCGAACACTCCTGCCCCTCTACCTCAACTGTAGGAATCTATCAACTCTTGCTCGCCGCATCTCTGGAGGCAGAAAGTGGCCAAGGAAGGCCTCCACAAATTCATCCCATACTGCTGGAGGAGCATCCTCGCCCCTAGACAACTCCCACGACTCAAAACAATTGACAGCCACATCCCACAAACGATACGAAGCTAACTCAACAGACTTAGTCTCTGAAGCCTTAATTATCCGCAACGTACGCTGCATCTGCCGAACGAACTCCTGTGGGCCATCCTCGGGCTTCGACCCAAAGAAATATGGAGGATTACAGCTTAGGAAGTCACGGGCTCTCAAACTGTCATATCTATCCGTCTGGTCAACCCCTAGTCCATGCCTGCATGCCTACCCTGCCACTAATCTAGTGAGCAACTGAACTGCATCTCGCATAGCTCTATGCTCCACCCCTGGCTGAGAAGCTGGAGGCTCAGGTGCTGGAACCTCGAGAGCTGGCGGTGGAGCCGCCCCCTGACCTGGAGTTGCCGCTGTCCTAGGTTCCTCTGGAAGTGGCGGCGTAGCAGAACTCGCGGACTGGAACACAATCTCAGGCATAAACTGGGCACGAGCCCTAGTAACTCTCCGAGTCTGGCTAGTATCCTCTGTTACCGATTTGCCCTTCGGGGCAGCTGTCACTTTCTTTGGAGGCATAGCTGTAAACATAATAGTCTGTTAGGAAGGGATTATCCTGATAATATAGCTCTATCGCACGATCTAGGATAAGAAGAAAAGATGACATCCTAAATGTCCTGTAGCTTCCTATTTATAGATGTGGTGCACAACACACCGATAAACAAGACTCTACTAGTCACGGTCTGTAGACACTTCGAGGATGAACTGCACTGATACCATTTTTGTCGTGACCTAGCCCCGTGGGCCATGACTAGTGCCCGAGCTGGACACCCATATGTACCTGTCAAACATAATCGGACTGGTACTATAGGTCCTCAATCAATCACATCGTAATAACATACGCAAGGCGACGAGGCTGCCACTGTATATATCATTATACTATGCAAGCCGACAAGGCTGCCACTACATATCAGTATATTACGCAAGCCGACAAGGCTGCCACTACATATCAGTCTATTACGCAAGCCGACAAGGCTGCCACTACGAAACGATAGTATATGGAAGCCGGCAAGGCTGCTACAACGACAGAACATCCACAATAAAACTATATAGACACAGCTGATCAAATCTGTATACAACCCACATACATGTCTACAGATCTCTAAGAGTATCAACGGTGAAATATGACGGGACAGGGCCCCGTCGTACCCCTGGACAAACATATATATAAACATCAGAAGGTCTGTACCAAAATCTAGGCTCCAGAACAACGGAGCTCTCCAGGATAGCTGAATGGAAATCCTAAGCTGGGGGATCACCGAATCGAGCGTCTGTACCTGCGGGAATGAAACGCAGCCCCCCGAAGAAAGGGGGTCAGTACGAGATATGTACTGAGTACGTAAAGCATGAAATACAGCAAAGAAGATCATAACTGAAATAGGTAGTGCAGGAGACAAGTATAACATCCAGAATACCAAAACACTTGCCTTTTGAAACATAAATCATGGATGTCAATATCATATATCATACCCAACCCATTATGGGACTCGGTGAATAAAGTCATCATATGCCCTCCTTGCCGCCATAACATATCATCATAAATATATATATATATACCGTACCCGGCCCTCTAGTGAGGGACTCGGTGAACAATGCAGTGAAACTGTGCACGATAACATACCCGGCCCGGGACTCGGTGAAAGACATAGTGAGGCATGCTCGAGCAAAGTAGTGACCAACCATATGCAATTTAAAACATTATCAAGACTCAAACAGAATAAGAAGAAGGGATTTACACCTGAGTATCAATAGTGACAATCATATCAAATATCCCTCGAACGTCATCATAAATAATTTCAAAAGAGCCTTAGGAACCATAGACATATGTCAATATAGTATGAAACAACTTATAAAAGTCAAGGACATCAGTTATCGTAGAGTTTCTAGGAATAGGAGCTTATATATATATTGACTATTATCCAACGTATAGAAAACTGAAGAGGGAAGCTCAATCATTTAAGACTTCTAACATCAAGAAGTGAATAAGAATCATGAATCACACTCAAGACTTATGAATAGGATTACACCAAAGCTCATACCATTCATCACTTAAATCTAAGACATGCCAAAAGAAAGAAGGGACAGCTTTACATACCTGTTAGCGACTAATCGCAAACCCGCTCGCTTCGTCGCTCCTTTAGCCTATTTAATATAAAAGTAACGCTATCGTTAATACTGTACTTCCTAGTTCGTAATTCCGCAGCTTATCGCTTATAGAACTCGTTCTTTAACTTATAACTTCTCGATTAGGGTTTTTCATTAGTTACGGACTTAACGAAAATCGGGCAGCATTTCGCCTATATATTCGCCTAACCCAAATTTTCAATTATTCTCCTATTGTCACAGAAATACCAACAATAGAGATATACATACAAAATTCTTACAATTCAGCGCATAACAATTCTAACAACCCAACAACCTTTCTGAATCCATTTTAACCCACAATTTCATATAACATCAATTTCCTGCATTTTCTTACTTCCAATTTCGTTCAATCCAATTTTAATAATTCTATTACAACACTATTAACACAATTACAGCATAAAATAAGAAAATCTTACCTTAACTTAATCGGAGGAATTTCTACACTTATTTGCTCCAATTTCACTATTTCTTCTTCCGCAATTTAATACCCAATGTTGCTATCACTTCCTTGAACTTGCAATTCACCTTAGAATTTAATCAAGAAACAAAATCCTTTTTTTTTAACAGCCATGCTGGCCGAAGGCAGCAACCATGGCCAAGCTCTTCTTTCTCTTTTCTTAACCTTAAATTGCAAAATGAAAAATGAATGCTCATCTGATCCTTAGCTTAACTATATATATATATGGATTCCATTAGCCCTACACGTGCCCTCCATGGTGACTCACCATTTTAGTATATTGTTTTTTTTTTCGGGTGGGGCCCACTATAGCAATTAGGTTAATTAATTTTAATTAATCACCAATTCTTGCTTAATAATCTAATCACAATTAATTAATCCCTAATCTCTAATAATATTTTTACACTAAATAAAATTTATAAACAATTTATGTTGTAATTAAAATTGAAAATTAAAAGTCCCTATTTCGTATCCGAAAATGATCCCGTCTTCAACTTGAATCGATTCTCTTACGAATAACTCGACGTATAAAAATACAGGATATAACAATCTGCCCCTTCTTCAAAAGTCATCGTCTTATGCTTGTGAATCCCCTATTTAAACTTTAACAAGTGGGGATCACTAAACTGTTTCTCTTTTACTTCCACTACTAAGGAGGGATGAGCTCTGTTCTGACAATAACTCTACCATCTTTGGAGTCCAAGAGTCGAACTCCTAGATTAGCTAAACGGTGAACTTTCTTTGTCATAACTCTCTTATCTGCCTCAATGTGGGCTAAACTCATCATGGAACGCCGACTAAGAGCATTGGCTACAACATTCGCCTTCCCCGGATGATAGAGAATATCTACATCATAATCCTTAAGCAATTCGAGCCATTTTCTCTAGTTATGATTCAGCTCTCTTTGCTTGAAAATACACTGCAGGCTTTTATGATGGGTGAAATTATCAACATGCACTCCATACAAATAATGACGCCATATCTTAAGTACAAAAACCATGGCTACTAATTCTAAATCATGAGTCGGATAATTCTTTTCATGAGCCTTAAGCTGTCAGGATGCATAAGCTACAACCTTACTGATACGCTCAAATTACACCTATTAATGGTATAACGCGGACGTTGTCAAATATAGTAACCCAACAAGGTTGGGGTCGAATCCCACAGGGAATATGGTGTGAAAAGGTTACTAAAGTCGTAGATGCTAAGTTCTAGGTCTAATGTCTTAATCCGATAATTTTTGTAGAAGTTGGTTTTTCTATGACTAATTGCTAAACTATTTCTTTGGTGGAAATTTATGGTAAAAGAAACTAAGGTTGTGTCCCCGCTAGATAGGGTGTATGATCATGGGTATTGATCTTGATATACTTCTAATGGATCATTATATGGATGCACTTAATCTCTATGTGAATCTCTACTATTTCCCAATAAATAAAGATTATGTCTTTCTATGATTTTCCCAAATATAAGAAAGTGACTATGAAGAACGATTACTCATGCCAAGTAAATTCATCTTATTCCTAATTGAATTTATTAAACAAAGGTTAAAGCTTTGAGTTCTTGTTAATTATTCTTTACCAACCCTAATTATTTTCCCAAATAAATCAAGGTTTATGGCTTTAATCAATATTTGCAACCATTAACTATGAATAAATAATGAAGAATAATTAAACCCTAATAATCCATTATGTGTATATCATTCACAAAACCCAATCACAAAACACCCATCATTGGGTTCACAACCCTAGTAAGGGAATTTAGCTACTCAATACAAAGAACAAAAAATAAGAAATTGAAGAATTCATAATTGCTTACTTTGGAATGAAAGAGGAATTGATAATACTTGAATTGATGTTTGAATCTTCAAAAACTAGAGAGAATTTAATGTTCTAAGTCAAGAGACAAAAATATAATAACTGATGTCTATTAAAAACCCTACAATAACTATTTATAGGTTTTGGAATTACAAAAGTTTCAGAATTGCACTTTAGTCCTGTCGTTGCAAAATACGGTCCGTAAAGTGATTTACAGACCGTAAAGTCAGTTTACGCCCAAGTCGTTCTTCCGTTGTGAGCAAACAACTTCCTTTTGAAATACGGACCGTAAAGTGTTTTACGTTCCATAAACTGCCTGGTCGTATTTCAACATCCAACCCTTCGACTTTCTGCCAGATGCTGAACTGGTTAAATACGTGATGGAATACGGACCGTAAACTGCAATACGGTCCGTAAACTGAGCTCGTAAATCACCATCTTCTCAACATGACATTCTGGTTTTGTTATCCTTTAAGACGACAATGGAATACGGCCCGTATTGTAGAATACGGACCGTAAACTGCATTTACGACCTGGTTTGGCACTTCAACTGTTGTCATGTCAAATCTATTTCTTCACCTGAAAAACACTAAAAAACACGTAAAATCACATAGACTTGCTTAAAAACAAGTAAAACTTATAGCCAAAAGGCATCGATTGTGGCGTAAAATCACGCCACATCAACACCCCCAACTTAAAGCATTTGCTTGTCCTCAAGCAGGCCATACCACACAACGAATCAATCTAACACCTAGATATCACAGAACAACAATGTCTACATCGGTTTTGACTCGGAACTTCTGGCATGCATGTTTTCCTTCAACTGACCACCCCAACTATCTATTGTAAAGCAGTATACACAACTTAAGAACGTTATGACTAACCATGAAGCTTCAATACATGACATTACATTATCGAACATAGTATGATGCACACAAATGCTACTTTCGGCGGTTACTTTATTTTGTTCAGTTCTCATCCTTATGCCCTCACATAGACCAAAGAATGTCCCAACACACATATATACGACAAGAATGGGACGAAGATGAAGGAGAAGAGAAAAACACTCAACACTCACAAAGAATTCATATCTACACATGCAAATATCATAGGCTTGCCCTTATTTTCTATGTTTTCATCCTAGGCTTGTTCGGTTGTGATCATATTAGGACTTGTTTCGGCTTGTAATGTAGGCTTAGGGATGGGTAGGATACATTTTGGGTATTAGTGACTCACCCTCCTTGACACTACAACATTTCTTTACCTTGATTCGCCTCTTCTCTTTCCAACTCCCTTTTTATTTTTTATTTTATTTTTTCTGTCACGTTTTCAACCTCGATGTGGTTTTATTCCTATCCAACTAGCAATTCTTTTTGTTTTTCAATTTCCTGATTTTTTTTTAAAAGCAACCTTAGTGTCAACTACCACATCGACTTTCTACTAGCAAATTCCACCACCCCCAACCTTTGTTTTCAACATCTACTTCACATTTAGTTTACCCCCAACTTAGGCGTTTTGCCTCGTCTATCTAGTAGCATCAAGGAGGAAACAGGTGCGAAGATGGATAAATTTCACAACGGGTGAGGTTTCATTCGGCTAGCCAAGAAAACGGTCAAAAAGGTTCAAAAAGGGAAAACTAGTGATATTTTCAGCTTTTGGTGAGGCTTATTTAGGCAAAGTGACTTATTTACCCAAAGAAAACCTAAGATCATTTCACAACCAAACTAACTTTCGGATTTCAACAAGACTAACCAGGCAAGTTCTAGATTATACATGCGTAAGCAGAATAAAACTAACAACTCACACACACATCGGCATAAGGATAATCATTTTTGCACTTGTGACCTCCTAAGTAGTCATTCATCACACACAATACCCCAATAATCACAATGTCATATAAAGAATCAATCATGTCAGACAATAACTCTTCTAAGTGTGCATTTTTCAAAATTTCTGAGGGGTCCAAAATTTTCAACAAACCACAACACATGCCATCAGTTACAAAGTAACACCAAATAAATCAAAGTTATTCTACTCAACCTAAGCAACATCCTAAACATGCCAGTTTCAACAAAATAAAACCCCCCTCAGGAAAAGAACTCTAGCAAAGAAAAGCCGAGGGGGTTCCTAAACACATATTTACACTACTCTACTATTAATTAGTCCCACCCCCAACTAAAGAATCAAGCACTGTCTCAGTGCTGCAATTATAAGAACGAGGGAAAAAAGAATGGTACCTTGGTGCTGTGAGCATCTCATAGCTGGCCCGCCACATCCGGCGGTTGACTGGAGGACTCTCCTGGTTGGATCTGCGGCTCAACTAATGACTGAAAGATCGCCTGATGCGGTTCCTTCTTTTCAGTCTTCTTTAATCTCATGTCCAACTCCTCCGAGTCCTCAGATGACTCACGGACCCTCTTTCCAGTACTGCGAACAGAGGGTTCGGCATCCTCCGTCTCCTCCTCAGAATCAAGCAAATCCAGCACCTTAAACGTAGTAGGCAAAACGGCACGTGGTGCTGGTGCTGGTGCGGCTACCATCCCGTGCACCTTGAGTGCTTCAAGCTCCTTTTTCAGCTTCTCCAACTCACTTCTCAAAGAACTAGACTCCCCACCGGGTGTGGTCTGCTCTCGAGTCAACAATCTCACCTCAAAACTGTCTAGTCTAGCCTGATACACCTCGTGCTTTTTCTCAAACTCCGAACGGATCTCTGTGGTCGCCTCAGTAACCAACTGTTGCACTATTCTCACCACTTTCGGCCTGAATTGTTGCAAGATTTTGTCTACTTGCCTTTCGGTCCGCACTGCTTTGACTGCAATCTGGCTGTAGTTAGCAGGGCTGAATTGCAACAACCCCAGCTCTGGATCAGCAGGCTCGGCTGTCGCAGTGGCAGTGGCAGATCCCGAAGGAGGGCCTTGTGTGGCCGGAGGTGGTGGTGGAGGTCGTGCCGCAGAAATACTCAGTGTGGCTGCAGCAGCCTGTGTGTCGACAGTATCTGGAACACCTGTCATGGGAGCCTCGGGCCCAGTAGTAGCAGCACCAAACTCGAACCCTACTGGATCAGTCCCATAAGTACGGCTCGAACTCAACTCCAACTGAGTGTCGTCATCATCGCCTGACTGATCCGCCTCCCGGTCCTTTTTGCTTATCACCTTATTTTTTCTCCAATCCCCTACATGTGCAGCAGTGATGGTACCGTCCTAATCTGGAAGCTGAAATATCCTTGCCCGTCGACATAATTCCGTGATAAGACACGGAAAGACCATGTTTTGGTTGGGTTTGTGTGCCCGCACATGTAGCTCCTCAGCTATTAACTCGCCAATATCCATCGGGTACCTTGACATGAGGGAGGAAATAGTTATTGCCTGACTGGTGGAAAGGGTATTGTCTACCTGGGTTGGCGTGATCCTGTACCGCTGCAACGTCCACCAGAATTTAGCCTTTGTGGACAAACAACTTTTAGTGATCTTGACTTTCCCATCATTAGTCCATTTTTGCTTGTGTGGCTCAGATGTAATAAGTGCCGCAGTCCATTCCCTGACGGATTTCTTGTCCTTCCTGTCTCGTTTGTCTAGGAACAGGCTCAGATCAGTAGGAGCCACAAAGTCATCACCAAAAGGACCATGTTGATGGCTTTGGAGGAAATATCAACCAGGGAGTTCCGGACCGTCACATTTTCCAGCATGGGAATTTGATGCCAAGCAAGACTAGACTTCTTCATCGACATCAGGACGGCCCCATATGATGCATAGAACTCCCACACAATATGCGGAGCATACTCTCCCGGCTCATGAGTGAATGCATCTAACTTGTACCCTTTGATGGTATCATCTAGCTGTGGATGGGCTGAAATACCATCGAAAATCAACCGCCGTTCTTTAAATATTTTACGCGCCAGCTGTCCACCAGATTCGGTCCCGGCCATCTATTGGTCATACAATTTCTTTGACCCTTATACCGATAACCGGAGCTTTTCTTCCTCCAGCCGTTTGGTCCGGACGGCCAGTTTTTGACCCTTTGGCGGCGTACCAAGATCTAGATTATTATCATCACTAGGCCCCGCTGAGTCACTCTTGGGATCCGTTGGGGTGGCTGCCCCCTGCTAGATGCTTCCGCGTCAGAATCCCCCTCTTCAGATTGGGAGGCTTCCGACGCAGATTTGGACGGGGTCATAGGTGATGGATGTGATGGTGTTGCCGCTGTGTCTTGCGTGGGGGCCCCCCTGACCTTGGGTGGCGGTATAACCTCAGCGTACTCGGATCCTGATTGTTCCCCTTCCGAATTGGAAGGTTCATCTATCAACCTTGAATCCGAGCGAGCTTTCTTTATTTTGCCCGTGCTTTGGGCCCCCGCTTTCTTTGCATTCCTTTTCTGACCCATTCCTGCAAAAGACACAGCATATTAGTTACCTTGGAACATCCAACCAAAGATAAGATAGTTTGACTGTGCATAAAATATATGTTCTGTCTGTGGTCGTGAATATAAAAGACGGACCGTAAAGTGATTTACGGTCCGTAAACTACGATCGTAAACTCAGCAATCGTCTTGAGAACATTCTGTCCCTTGGTGTAATCTTAAATACGGACCGTAAACTGAAATACGGTCCGTAAACTTAGATCGTAAAGTGCTCAGTTCTTTGGATAACACTCTGCTCATTCGTGACATGCTTAAATACGGACCGTAAACTGAAATACGGTCCGTAAATCATAGTCGTATTTCACACCACAGACAGATACATATTCTGATTTCAAAATTTCATTTCACATCTCGATTTCACATTGTGTTCGAGGATTGGGTTACTCAGACTTCACCCATTTTCTACCAATTTTGCATAATTCCCACAAGAGTCAAGTTATTGGTGGGCAGACCAAAACTTCAAATATTACAATTTAAAGTATGGAATGCCCTCAAAACCATTTGGGTTTTATTAACAATTACCCACGAGAATTTAAACGAAATTGAACACCTCTATCCCCTCACAAGATCATTAACCAAGATAATTAAGCACTTAAAAACACAAACCCAGCCTAAACAATCACTTACCACCAAGTTCAAGTTCACATATGTCAAAGAGAATGGGGAGTGTCAATCATACCTTTCAAAGATGATTCAGATCACTATAAGCACAGATTTATTTTTAGAGCACCACTTCAATCACAAACGAATTTAAACCCAGGGCATAGAGGGAATTCGAATTCCTGGTAAGATGGGTTTTTATGGTGGGTGAGTTGTGTATTTATGGTGTTTGAGTAAGATGGGAGATGATGGGTGATGGTGTGGATCGTGGGAGTGAAGGGGAATGGGAGAATGATCGTTTCAGTTGAAGGAAATTAATGGAGGGAAGGGAAATTAATGGTTGATGTGGCGGTTCTCTGCCCTTTATTAAAAACGATGTTGTGGTTTTAAATCGTGCCTCTTTCATTTTTTTTTAAATCTCTAAATACGGTCCGTAAATTGATTTACGGCCGGTATTTAAAGATGTTGTAGTGGGCAGTACACTGTATTGTCTCATGTTAGTTTACGACCATGGAGGACGGACCGTATTTCACAATACGATCCATAAACCAGATCGTAAACTGGCATATTTCATTACAGTGCTTACTGTGTCGAACATTGTTAAATACGACCTGGTTTGCGAGCCGTATTGTGAAATACGGTCCGTAAAATTCAGGCGTATTTTGCAATGTTGCGAGACAGTTTATTACAACTGAACTTACCTGCTTTTCAGTAAAAAAATTCTGTAATGTATTCCTGCACCAAAACAACCATTACCCTATAAAAAAGAAAAACAAACGAAAAAAATAAACATTACACTTGGATTGCCTCCCAAGAAGCGCTTGATTTAACGTCGCGGCACGACGGTGGTGACCATTCACTCCTTATCTTGGTACACCAGATCGTTGTTTGTTCCGAGGTGTTTCAACTTGTAGCGATCAACAATCCTATCCTCTGAAATCATTCCATGATAGTGCTTCAATCTCTGCCCATTCACCTTAAATGTCCGAGTACCATCTCCGGACTTCAATTCAACCGCTCCATGGGGTGAAGCACCTACCACCTAAAACGGACCAGACCACCTGGATTTAAGCTTACCCGGTAGAAACTTCGGCCGAGAGTTAAACAGTAATACAGAGTCACCCTTGTAGAACTCACGCTTCAGAATCTTCTTATCATGGTATTGCTTCATCCTTTCTTTATAAAGGGTTGCACTCTCATATGCCTGGTACCGAAATTCATCCATCTCATTTAATTGAAACAACCGCAGCTTGGTTGCTTCCTCCCAATCCATATTCAGTTTCTTCAGCGCCCACATAGCTTTGTGTTCAAGTTCAATCGGCAAGTGCCAAGCTTTCCCGAATACAAGCTTGAAGGGTGAAGTCCCAATTGGAGTCTTGAAAGAAGTCCGGTATGCCCATAGAACATCATCGAGCTTGCGGGCCCAATAAGTTTTATTGGCATTCACTATCTTTGCTAGAATACTTTTGATCTCCCTATTGGACACTTCAACCTGTCCACTTGTCTGCGGGTGATAAGGCGTCGCCACCCTATGTTTCACACCATATTTCTCCATCAGTCCCGCGAACGCTCTATTGCAAAAGTGGGATCCACCATCGCTGATTATCGCCCTCGGAGTACCAAAACGAGTAAATATGTTCTTTTTAAGGAACCCCATCACACTCTTGGCCTCATTATTAGGCAAAGCAACCGCTTCTACCCATTTTGACACATAGTCCACAGCAACAAAGATGTATTTAGTGTCACCTGAACTCACAAAGGGTCCCATAAAGTCAATCCCCCAGACATCAAACACTTCTACTTCCATAACAAAATTCATAGGCATCTCTTGCCTTCTGCCGATATTCCCTTACCTTTGACATTGATCACAGGACCACACCAATAAATTAGCATCATGAAAAATGGTCAGCCAGTAATAGCCGCACTCAAGTACCTTAGCTGCAGTCCGATTTCCGCTATGATGACCCCCAACAGGAGAGTCATGGCACGCCTTTAGAATCGCCATCACTTCACTTTCCGGAAAACAACGCAGAATGATGTTGTCAGCGCATGTCCGGAACAAATAAGGCTCGTCCCAATAGTACTGCCGAGCATCCCGCAAGAATTTATTCTTTTGGTAGGCTTTGATATCATCGGGAATTATACCTGTTGCCAAATAATTGGCAATATCAGCATACCACGGTGCTACCTCCATTGACACATCCAACACCCTTTCATCTGGAAAAGCATCATCGATATCAAGCTCATCAGAAGTTCTCCCAGCTTGTTCAAGCCGAGATAGATGGTCAGCCACCTGGTTTTCAGTGCCCTTTCGGTCCTTTACCTCAAAATCAAACTCTTGTAGCAATAGCACCCATCTGATCAGTCGCGGCTTTGCTTTCTTCTTTGCCATGAGGTATCTCAAGGCTGCATGATCAGTATAAACCACAACTTTGGACCCCAACAAGTAGGCCCGAAATTTCTCGAAAGCAAACACAATGGCAAGCAGCTCTTGCTCCGTCACTGTGTAATTCATCTGTGCAGCATTCAGTGTTCTGCTAGCATAATAGATCGGGTGCATAATTTTATAGTGCCTCTGCCCATGCACAACACCTATTGCAAAACCACTGGCATCACACATCAGTTCATATGGCAGGGACCAGTCAGGAGCAACAATAATAGGAGTAGTAGTAAGACGCTCTTTTAATTCCTTAAACGCCTTCTGGCACTTATCATCAAACACAAATTTATCCTTTTTTTCAAGAAGCTTGCACAATGGATTGATAATTTTGGAGAAATCTTTGATGAAGCGCCTGTAGAACCCAGCATATCCCAAGAAACTTTGGACACCTTTGACTGAGATAAGTGGCGGAAGTTTTGCAATCACATCAATTTTTGCTTGATCGACCTCGATTCCCTTTTCAGAGATTTTGTGACCGAGTACGATTCCTTTCTTCACCATAAAATGGCACTTCTCCCAGTTTAGCACCAGATTGGTCTCCTCACACCATTTTAGCACTTGGCCCAGATGGCCAAGACAATCTTCAAATGAATCACCCACCACAGAAAAATCATCCATGAACACCTCCAAGAAATCCTCTACTATGTCAGAGAAGATTGACATCATGCACCTCTGGAAAGTGGCTGGTGCAGTACACAAACCAAACGGCATCCGGCTGAATGCAAATGTCCCATAAGGACAAGTAAAAGTGGTCTTCTCCTGATCCTCCAAAGCGATGTTGATCTGATTGTAGCCCGAATAACCATCAAGGAAACAATATTAGGAACGCCCTGCTAACCTGTCAAGCATCTGATCAATGAAGGGCATAGGGAAATTGTCCTTGCAAGTGGCTGTATTGAGCTTGCGATAGTCCATGCAAACTCTCCATCCGGTGGCAGTTCTGGTCGGGATCAACTCATTCTTTGCATTCGGCACAACAGTGATGCCACCCTTCTTAGGAACACATTGGACTGGGCTCACCCATTTACTATCAGCAATTGGGTAAACTACGCCCACATCCAGCCATTTGATGATCTCTTTCTTGACGACCACTTGCATATTTTCGTTCAGTCGCCTCTGATGCTCTACACTCGGTTTGCTACCCTCCTCCAACTGAATTTTATGCTCACAGATCCCAGATGGAATACCTCGAATGTCTGCTATGGTCCAACAAATAGCACGCCTATACTCCCTCAACACCTCCAAAAGCTGAAAAATTTGCTCCTCAGTCAATAAGGCTGAAACAATCACCGGTAGTGTATTGTCCGGACCAAGGAACTCATATCTCAGATGTGATGGGAGCTGGTTAAGCTCTAACTTAGGTGGCTCAATGATTGAAGGCTTTGCTGGAGGAGTTATTCTATTTTCCAGATCCAGACTCAGCTTCTTTGGGAGGTATGTGTATGAGCCCAACCCAACAAGTGAATTAACTGTCTCCACATAGCCTTCCATGTTTTCAGCATCAAAATTCATAAGAATACCAGCTAAAGCCTCACCCAAACTCTCTTCTTCCATCTTGAACTCCACTGCTTCATCAATAACATCGAATGAATCAATTACCGAAATAGTCTCATAAGCACTTGGTAACTTCATCCCTTTGCTAGCCTGAAAAGTCACTTCTTCATTGTTGACACGGAATTTGATTTCATTTTTCTCCGAATCCATCAGAGCCCTCCCGGTAGCGAGAAAAGGTCTCCCCAGAATGATAGGAATGTCCCGATCAACAACACAGTCAAGAATCACAAAATTAGCGGGCAACAAAAATTCACCAACCCGCACAATTACATCATCAACCACCCCAACAGGTCTTTTGATAGACCTATCAGCCATCTTCAACCTCATCGTAGTCGGCCTTGGCATCCCCAAACCTGATTGCTTATATATAGCAAGGGGCATCAAATTAATACTCGCCCCATATCACACAAAGCGCGAGCAAAATCATCGTGCCCAATAGAACAAGGAATGGTGAACGCCCCAGGATCTTCTTTTTTCTGGACAGTTGTGGTTGAGATAATGGAACTCACCGTGTGAGTCAAACTCACGGTTTCATGTTGAACCGTCTTCTTCTTAGTCAGCAAATCCTTTAAATATTTCGCAAAACCGGGCATCTTCTTGACAGCTTCCAAAAAGGGAAAATTTAGAGATAACTGCTTCAGCTAATCATAAAACTTCACAAACTTAGCATCTTCCTTCTTCTTTACCAACCTCTGAGGAAAGGGAGGTTTGGATTTGAATAGCTGTGTCAAAGGGCGGAGAGCCCCTTTCACAGCCTGCTTACTTGTGTCATCAGCTTCTCTCACCATCTCTGGAACATCAGCAACCTTCTTGTCAGTAGGAATCTCATCAGCAATAATGGGTGCTTCAGACTGTACCTCATCCTCTTCATCTATCGGCTCAAGATCAATTACCTTCTCAGCAGCTCCCTGTATTGTTTTACGACTTCTAGTAGTTATGGCAAACACATTGTTTACACCGCCTCCCCCATTTTTGGGAGTTAGGATAGTGTCACTTGGCAGTCCTCCCTTTTTCGAAAGGTGCTGCTCTCTAGAAATATCCCTCATCTACGACTCAAGCTTTTGAATAGCCGCTATATGGGAACCCACTATTTCTGCCAGCCCAGATAAAGTCCTTTCGGACTTAGATTGATTTGCCAGAATCTTCTCAAGCATTGCTTCAACCTTCGAACTACCCTGCTCTGTTGACTGCCCCTTCGGTGGTATATAAGGATTGGAACTCTTGTTCCCAAAATTGTTGCTGTTGTTGTAGCTCCCTTGGTTCGCACCACCATAATTATTGTTGTAGTTCCCTGAGTTGTTGTAAGCACCTTGACCTTGCTGAGGTCTCCATTGATTCTGATTCTGATAGCCACCTTGGCAATTCTGTCTTTGATAACCCCCTTGAGAGTTATTAACGTAATTGGCATCTTCAACCTGCATAGGTGGCCCATCAAGGAATGGACCATCTTGAGCATGGTACATCCCTTTTGGCAAAACTGCATGTCACACCCCGACCTTACTAGGGTGTGATGGGCACCCGACCCCATATCTGGAGCCGAGCGAACCCGCTGACCCTTGTTACATCCTTAACTTTCTTAGACTCTTATATCAATAAAAATGGAAAACATAGTAAAACTTTCAAGAGATTTTTTTTTCCATCGTACTCAAGTCAAACAGAATCTGCAATCACATGGACTTTATGATACAACATATTATCGACACTCTATACCCACGACTCTGTCTGCAAAGTCTCTATCATCAAACAAACATCATGGCTCAGACACTCTGACTCGGCAGCACTCCAGAACAAGTGGAGCCTGCCAACTCCGCTGGAACATCTTCTATGATAGCTGTGGCTCATCTGGTGTACCTGCGCGGCATGAACGCAGCCCCCGAAGAAGAGGGGTCAGTACGAGTAATGTACTGAGTATGTAAGGCATGAATAGTGACATAATAAAGGAATATAGAGTATGATTAATAACAGAATAGACATATGGAGATTATCTTGGACAGAAGTAACCTGTACATATGAATGCCTTTCAGGAAGATGCCATGCATGCTTAGTCCCTTTTTCAGAAAAACAGTACTTCATACTTACATGTACATAAAACAGAACATTTCAGAAAATGGTATCCTTTATACACATTTACAGACGCCGAGTACATCGGCTCTCCCACCCCCCTCCCCAATAGTGTCCCAACATATTATATATAAATATATATATCACATATATACAGACGCCGTATCCGGCTCTCCCATATCCCGCGTTCGGGCATCCCGCGTCCGGGACGAAATCTAGCTGAATCAGGTGGTGATATAACAGTGGCCCTTTCCCTTTTCCCCGTATACATATACATATACATATTCACATTCATATACATATGTCATACCATTGGCATGCATGAGATCTCAAAGAAAGTCATGTGTCCATCGGAGTGACGGAAGGTCGGTAGCCTCCGATTACATTATGGAACAACCATAGTCGCTTTGTTTCACCTTGAAGGAACGAGTATTATGAGGCGAGACTACCAATTAAAAGTGTCATTATGAGGAAAACATCAAATAGGGTCATAGGGTACAGTTTCATATACATAGGACCTTTTAGAGTAGTCATTACCTGTAATAGAGTTGAGATATCAAGAATTAGTTTAACGTTTCCATATTTTCCTTTTCATAGCAGAACATTTTGCCAACACATCTACCATAGGCATTTTCTCATCTTGGACTACATCGTTATCATTATAAGATCATATTCATCATCTTAGTCATGGAATCATCTTTGTCATACTTATCATAGGCATATTCCCTTTCTTAACATCATCATTATCATTGTCATCATAGAAGTATCCTCATTAGCATAGTTACAGTACTTGTCACTCGGTGAACGGGATAAGGATCAAAAGTTTTCTTTGGATTCTGCTTCAAAATAGATCAAACGGAACAATAAGGAAAATCCGGGGACCATGGGCCCACCACGGGTCAAATGAGGCGGCGTACCAAATTTACATATGTTACATGTCATGGCGTTACTTGTGTGGGTTTTAGGGTTGTCGGGTCCTATTTATGCGAGTTCTGGAGGTTTAGGAAATTCTTCCAACATTTTGCACACTTTTTAGTTCAATTCTACTGATTGAAAAAGAGAAAACTTTAGGCGCGGATTCCGGAGGGTAGAGTTATTCCCGAGGCTCATATCCAACATATTCCGTCTAAGACATGCCATAGAAAGAAGGGTGAAGCCTTACATACCTTTTCTGCTTCTTATGCGACTCCAAATTCACGTTCCAAATCCGCCAAAATCTACAAATTGGTCATGTTTACCAAAACTTGATTAGAGCCTGTAGAAGTTGATTCTTTAAAGTAACACTTTGTCTGCCGAAATTTTGGCAGCATTTCCCCTATAAATACACCATCTCCAAAACTTCAACCTAGCCAATTTTAACCAACAACAATCCGGGAATTCAACCCGGCCAAACTATCAACAACAATGCTAACACTCATACCAACAATTTCAATCAACATACTACTTCCTTCAAGACTTTCCAACTCCAATAAAAACAATAACAACCTTATAATTTATATTCCAACAACACCATACTAACATCATTGTCTTCCATACATGCAAGAACATTATATTCAATTAGCATAAACCTCTAAAACAAGTCTCCAACTACTACAACTTCATTAAGATCATTAAGCTATTATTAGCAATCATAGAATCAATTCATCACACCTTACCATCATAGCAATATGTTCGGCCACAACACTACTTACATATTTCCATAAATTTTCCATCTTTTTCTATATATTACAACAACAACCAACATACTACATAAAATGGATTCATCACTTCCTACACCACACATACACTCACGGCCTCACACATATATACACAACCATCATGCAGGCTTCCATATTTAATGATTTCTACCCATCACTACATACCACAACATAAACGAAACCTTCATAACATATAGAAAGGGATTAAATCTTACCTTTCCTACTTGCTTCTTCAACTTGGCTAGAGTTTCCAACTTGCACAACCAAGGCTTTTCTTACTCCAACAACTACTCCATGGTGTAGAGGACCTTCCATTTAGTAGAAAGGCTAGAAGAATTTTTTTTTTTTTGGTCACCTTCCATGGCCGAACCTCTCTCCCTCTCTTCTTCTTTCTTTTGTTTTCTTTTCTTTCTCCAAATTTCTTGAATTAAAATGGTGAATTCCCTTATATATATATATATAATTCCCATGGTCATGTGAGGGGCACATGCCCTCTCTAGAATTTTCTTGAAAATAAATCAAGAAGACCACTTAGCTTGTCTCATAAGCTTTGGTCCATATGTTTTCTTCTAATTCATGATTATCCCCCCATTAAATATGAAATGGCCACATTCCTCCCTTTCTTTCTTTTCCTAGAGTTTTCTTCTCTTTTTCTTGAATTTTTCTTACAAAATAAAAGATGACTCATTATCTTACCATGCACACTTTGGTCCATATATTTCCATCACATGGCCAATGTGCCCTTTTTGGAACCTTCATGAACTCCTTCTATGAAATTTCCGTTTTTCCCCTCGACTTTCCTTAATATTACCATTTCGCCCCTAGCCTTCCGCATTATTTTCCATGACCCCTTTTTGTGAATTTCTCTTTTTACCCTTAACCTTTCTCAATATTTCCATACAATAATATTCATAACAAACTTGTACATGAAAATAATTTCTCAAAAAAAATGATCTCGCCCTTGATTTTCCACGTCGACTTTGAAATTTCCAAACGTACAAAATACGGGCTATAACATCCTCCCCCCCCCCCCCTTTAGAACATTCGTCCTCGAATGTTCAACTGACCTTGTGGGGTCTTGTAGCACTTCGGGAGGGGGTTCCTTTATAGTTGCCCTTTTCTCCATGCCCATTCCATGTCTGTTATCCTACTTTCCTTACTATCAAACTCCTGGATCCTTACATGAGTCCTCATTCCATGTCATGGGTTTTTCTAACCCACTGTGTCACTTCATCATTCTTGTTCTTTCTGGGTCATTCCTTTTCTATTATTGTCTCGTCACCATACCTTAACGAAAGCCATGTCTTAGTACACAATCCTTACTTAACGATTCGATGTAGCCATAGGCTATTTCTTTATCCTCGGGTCTATCTCTTGATATACTCATTGTCATTTCGCTTCTACTCTTCTCCCAAGTATTCTTGCGACACGCCGACATATTATAAACTCTGATTCCAAGCCAATAGATTTCCTTTTCTGACTCTTGATAGTGTTGCAATTCCTTTTTGGGTCTAATATAATATGGTCTCCCCCCTTTAGGGGGCTCCTTATATGCTAACTATCTTCGGGTACCTTCCTTCTCTTGCTATGTCTTCATATGGGTTCTAAAGCTCGTGAACTTATTCCTTTGGCCCTACTTATTGGAATCGGTCCTCAGACTCCACATTTTTCCCTTTTTGATCTATATTGCCACACTCTACCCCTTCTCACACCTATATTCTTAAATTTTGGCCCAAGTAGTCTCGTGTCTTGTCGATAGCTTCTCTCGGGGTTTCCCTCACTAGATTTTCCTACTTTTCTTTCACTGTAATTCCTTATCGTTCGCCCTTCCGTGCCCTCTGGTCTCCTTATTTTGCATTAGCTCACTTCTCTTCATTTCCAACTATTACTATATTAGATCCTCCAGTCTTAATCAGTCGCAGAGACACTAACAGCTTACCTTATAGCACCAGTACCATTTACTTTTGCTATCACTCGGGCTTCGATTCCTTTGTTTGATTAATGCCCTTCTTGCCATAGTGCCGGTTACTGGAACTCTGAGATTCACCTATACAATCATTTCAGAATATCCTGCATCTTCACATATATATGTATATAATTACTATCAGCTAACCCACTAGGTACATCCAAATGCTGTTCAAGCCTATCCTAATTCTAGGGTTGTAATGTACTCCCTGTCTCTTTACCGAGCTAATCTACCTCGTCTTACGCGTCCTCTTAAGGTTTCCAGCCATCCCATACACTCCAGTTTTCCTTAAAATACCCTAGCTTTTAATTTGTCTCTTATGTCTCAATATATAGAATTTCTCACCAACTTCCCAGGGGGGTCACCCATCATGGAATTACTCCCACCTGAGCACGTTTAACCCAAAAACTTCACTGGAATTCGGTGTCTTAATGCTGATATTTTCGCGTCAGCTTCCTCACCCGACCTTTATTACCTGTTCTGGGGCAAGTCGAAGTCTTACAGATTCCGAGAAATTTTCGTAACACGTTCTCTTTTTGTATAATTACTATTTTGCCCTTCTTGGGTTCCAACGTTCACCCTCCGTCTGTGTGTATGGTTACCTCCTATCCTGGATTTCCAGATCCCCGATAGTAGTGATTGCACCTTCATCGCCACGCCAAACCCATAACCTTTTTGAACCGACGCATCTCACTTATTACCTATTTACCGTATCTTCTGTCCCCGTTTCTTCCTGTTGGGCGAATCTATTTTGGCAGGACCTCCTTTGCCATTCTTATTTTTAAAAATCTGTACGTAACAAATACCGTTAATACTTCACAAAACAAGCGGCTATATAACATATTCCCACCGTCCAGGACTTCCAGTTCCGAGTAACAGAACAAATATCCAGTCTTACCTCTATGACTTGCCATATCGTCATTCGCCTTTTTCCGTCGCTACAAGACGTCTGCGAAAATCGACGGTTAGTATAAGGAATTCTCAATTCCTATGACTTGGATCTATCGCACGATCTAAGACAGAAAGAAGGTCAACATTTCCAAGATGCCCAGCAGCCTCCTGTTTATAAATGTGGCCGGCTTCACACTCATAAACAGGACTCTACTGGACACGACTTTGCAGACAACCCTTAGACCGACCTACTCTGATACCACTTTGTCACACCCCGACCTTACTAGGGTGTGATGGGCACCCGACCCCATATCTGGAGACGAGCGAACCCGCTGACTCTTGTTACATACTTAACTTTCTTAGACTCTTATATCAATAAAAATGGAAAACATAGTAAAACTTTCAAGAGATTTGTTTTTTCCACCGTACTCAAGTCAAACAGAATCTGCAATCACATGGACTTTATGATACAACATATTATCGACACTCTATACCCACGACTCTGTCTGCAAAGTCTCTAACATCAAACAAACATCATGGCTCAGACACTCTGACTCGGCAGCACTCCAGAACCAGTGGAGCCTGCCAACTCCGCTGGAACATCTTTTATGATAGCTGTGGCTCATCTGGTGTACCTGCGCGGCATGAACGCAGCCCCGAAGAAGAGGGGTCAGTACGAGTAATGTACTGAGTATGTAAGGCATGAATAGTGACATAATAAAGGAATATACAGTATGATTAATAACGGAATAGACATATGGAGATTATCTTGGACAGAAGTAACCTGTACATATGAATGCCTTTCAGGCAGATGCCATGCATGCTTAGTCCCTTTTTCAGAAAAACAGTACTTCTTACTTACATGTACATAAAACAGAACATTTCGGAAAACGGTATCCTTTATTCACATTTACAGACGCCGAGTACATCGGCTCTCCCACCCCCCTCCCCAACAGTGTCCCAACATATTATATATAAATATATATATCACATATACAGACGTCGTATCCGGCTCTCCCATATCCCGCGTCCGGGATGAAATCCAGCTAAATCAGGTGGTGATATAACAGTGGCCCTTTCCCTTTTCCCCGTATACATATACATATACATATTCACATTCATATACATATGTCATACCATTGGCATGCATGAGAGCTCAAAGAAAGTCATGTGTCCATCGGAGTGACGGAAGGTCGGTAGCCTCCGATTACATTATGGAACAACCATAGTCGCTTTGTCTCACCTTGAAGGAACGAGTATTATGAGGCGAGACTACCAATGAAAAGTGTCATTATGAGGAAAACATCAAATAGGGTCATAGGGTACAGTTTCATATACATAGGACCTTTTAGAGTAGTCATTACCTGTAATAGAGTTGAGATATCAAGAATTAGTTTAACGTTTCCATATTTTCCTTTTCATAGCAGAACATTTTGCCAACACATCTACCGTAGGCATTTTCTCATCTTGGACTACATCGTTATCATTATAAGATCATATTCATCATCTTAGTCATGGAATCATCTTTGTCATACTTATCATAGGCATATTCCCTTTCTTAACATCATCATTATCATTGTCATCATAGAAGTATCCTCATTAGCATAGTTACAGTACTTGTCACTCGGTGAACGGGATAAGTATCAAAAGTTTTCTTTGGATTCTGCTTCAAAATAGATCAAACGGAACAATAAGGAAAATCCGGGGACCATGGGCCCACCTCGGGTCAAATGAGGCGGCGTACCAAATTTACATATGTTACATGTCATGGCGTTACTTGTGAGGGTTTTAGGGTAGTCGGGTCCTATTTATGCGAGTTCTGGAGGTTTAGGAAATTCTTCCAACATTTTGCACACTTTTTAGTTCAATTCTACTGATTGAAAAAGAGAAAACTTTAGGCGCGGATTCCGGAGGGTAGAGTTATTCCCGAGGCTCATATCCAACATATTCCGTCTAAGACATGCCATAGAAAGAAGGGTGAAGCCTTACATACCTTTTCTGCTTCTTATGCGACTCCAAATTCACGTTCCAAATCCGCCAAAATCTACAAATTGGTCATGTTTACCAAAACTTGATTAGAGCCTTTAGAAGTTGATTCTTTAAAGTAACACTTTGTCTGCCGAAATTTTGGCAGCATTTCCCCTATAAATACACCATCTCCAAAACTTCAACCTTGCCAATTTTAACCAACAACAATCCGGGATTTCAACCCGGCCAAACTATCAACAACAATGCTAACAATCATACCAACAATTTCAATCAACATACTACTTCCTTCAAGACTTTCCAACTCCAATAAAAACAATAACAACCTTACAATTTATATTCCAACAACACCATACTAACATCATTGTCTTCCATACATGCAAGAACATTATATTCAATTAGCATAAATCTCTAAAACAAGTCTCCAACTACTACAACTTCATTAAGATCATTAAGCTTTTATTAGCAATCATAGAATCAATTCATCACTCCTTACCATCATAGCAATATGTTCGGCCACAACACTACTTACATATTTCCATAAATTTTCCATCTTTTTCTATATATTACAACAACAACCAACATACTACATAAAATGGATTCATCACTTCCTACACCACACATACACTCACGACCTCACACATATATACACAACCATCATGCAAGCTTCCATACTTCATGATTTCTACCCATTACTACATACCACAACATAAACGAAACCTTCATAACATATAGAAAGGGATTAAATCTTACCTTTTCTACTTGCTTCTTCAACTTGGCTAGAGTTTCCAACCTGCACAACCAAGGCTTTTCTTACTCCAACAACTACTCCATGGTGTAGAGGACCTTCCATTTAGTAGAAAGGCTAGAAGAAAATATATATATTTTTTTTGGTCACCTTCCATGGCCAACCATGGCCGAACCTCTCTCCCTCTCTTCTTCTTTCTTTTGTTTTCTTTTCTTTCTCCAAATTTCTTGAATTAAAATGGTGAATTCCCTTATACATATATATATATATATAATTCCCATGGTCATGTGAGGGGCACATGCCCTCTCTAGAATTTTCTTGAAAATAAATCAAGAAGACCACTTAGCTTGTCTCATAAGCTTTGGTCCATATGTTTTCTTCTAATTCATGATTAGCCCCCCATTAAATATGAAATGGCCACATTCCTCCCTTTCTTTCTTTTCCTAGAGTTTACTTCTCTTTTTCTTGATTTTTTCTTACAAAATAAAAGATGACTCATTATCTTACCATGCACACTTTGGTCCATATATTTCCATCACATGGCCAATGTGCCCTTTTTGGAACCTTCATGAACTCCTTCTATGAAATTTCCGTTTTTCCCCTCGACTTTCCTTAATATTACCATTTCGCCCCTAGCCTTCCGCATTATTTTCCATGACCCCTTTTTGTGAATTTCTCTTTTTACCCTTAACCTTTCTCAATATTTCCATACAATAATATTCATAAATAATATTCATAACAAACTTGTACATGAAAATAATTTCTCAAAAAAAATGATCTCGCCCTTGATTTTCCACGTCGACTTTGAAATTTCCAAACGTACAAAATACGGGCTATAACATCCTTCCCCCCCCCCCCCTTTAGAACATTCGTCCTCGAATGTTCAACTGACCTTGTGGGGTCTTGTAGCACTTCGGGAGGGGGTTCCTTTATAGTTGCCCTTTTCTCCATGCCCATTCCATGTCTGTTATCCTACTTTCCTTACTATCAAACTCCTGGATCCTTACATGAGTCCTCATTCCATGTCATGGGTTTTTCTAACCCACTGTGTCACTTCATCATTCTTGTTCTTTCTGGGTCATTCCTTTTCTATTATTGTCTCGTCACCATACCTTAACGAAAGCCATGTCTTAGTACACAATCCTTACTTAACGATTCGATGTAGCCATAGGCTATTTCTTTATCCTCAGGTCTATCTCTTGATATACTCATTGTCATTTCGCTTCTACTCTTCTCCCAAGTATTCTTGCGACACGCCGACATATTATAAACTCTGATTCCAAGCCAATAGATTTCCTTTTCTGACTCTTGATAGTGTTGCAATTCCTTTTTGGGTCTAATATAATATGGTCTCCCGCCTTTAGGGGGTTCCTTATATGCTAACTATCTTCGGGTACCTTCCTTCTCTTGCTATGTCTTCATATGGGTTCTAAAGCTCGTGAACTTATTCCTTTGGCCCTACTTATTGGAATCGGTCCTCAGACTCCACATTTTTCCCTTTTTGATCTATATTGCCACACTCTACCCCTTCTCACACCTATATTCTTAAATTTTGGCCCAAGTAGTCTCGTGTCTTGTCGATAGCTTCTCTCGGGGTTTCCCTCACTAGATTTTCCTACTGTTCTTTCACTGTAATTCCTTATCGTTCGCCCTTCCGTGCCCTCTGGTCTCCTTATTTTGCATTAGCTCACTTCTCTTCCTTTCCAACTATTACTATATTAGATCCTCCAGTCTTAATCAGTCGCAGAGACACTAACAGCTTACCTTATAGCACCAGTACCATTTACTTTTGCTATCACTCGGGCTTCGATTCCTTTGTTTGATTAATGCCCTCCTTGCCATAGTGCCGGTTACTGGAACTCTGAGATTCACCTATACAATCATTTCAGAATATCCTGCATCTTCACATATATATGTATATAATTACTATCAGCTAACCCACTAGGTACATCCAAATGCTGTTCAAGCCTATCCTAATTCTAGGGTTGTAATGTACTCCCTGTGTCTTTACCGAGCTAATCTACCTCGTCTTACGCGTCCTCTTAAGGTTTCCAGCCATCCCATACACTCTAGTTTTCCTTAAAATACCCTAGCTTTTAATTTGTCTCTTATGTCTCAATTTATACAATTTCTCACCAACTTCCCAGGGGGTCACCCATCATGGAATTACTCCCACCTGAGCACGCTTAACCCAAAAACTTCACTGGAATTCGGTGTCTTAATGCTGATATTTTCGCGTCAGCTTCCTCACCCGACCTTTATTACCTGTTCTGGGGCAAGTCGAAGTCTTACAGATTCCGAGACATTTTCGTAACACGTTCTCTTTTTGTATAATTACTATTTTGCCCTTCTTGGGTTCCAACGTTCACCCTCCGTCTGTGTGTACGGTTACCTCCTATCCTGGATTTCCAGATCCCCGATAGTAGTGATTGCACCTTCATCGCCACGCCAAACCCATAACCCTTTTGAACCGACGCATCTCACTTATTACCTATTTACCGTATCTTCTGTCCCCGTTTCTTCCTGTTGGGCGAATCTATTTTGGCAGGACCTCCTTTGCCATTCTTATTTTTAAAAATCTGTACGTAACAAATACCGATAATACTTCACAAAACATGCGGCTATATAACATATTCCCACCGTCCAGGACTTCCAGTTCCGAGTAACAGAACAAATATCCAGTCTTACCTCTATGACTTGCCATATCGTCATTCGCCTTTTTCCGTCGCTACAAGACGTCTGCGAAAATCGACGGTTAGTATAAGGAATTCTCAATTCCTATGACTTGGATCTATCGCACGATCTAAGACAGAAAGAAGGTCAACATTTCCAAGATGCCCAGCAGCCTCCTGTTTATAAATGTGGCCGGCTTCACACTCATAAACAGGACTCTACTGGACACGACTTTGCAGACAACCCTTAGACCGACCTACTCTGATACCACTTTGTCACACCCTGACCTTACTAGGGTGTGATGGGCACCCGACCCCATATCTGGAGCCGAGCGAACCCGCTGACTCTTGTTACATACTTAACTTTCTTAGACTCTTATATCAATAAAAATGGAAAACATAGTAAAACTTTCAAGAGATTTTTTTTTTCCACCGTACTCAAGTCAAACAGAATCTGCAATCACATGGACTTTATGATACAACATATTATCGACACTCTATACCCACGACTCTGTCTGCAAAGTCTCTAACATCAAACAAACATCATGGCTCAGACACTCTGACTCGACAGCACTCCAGAACCAGTGGAGCCTGCCAACTCCGCTGGAACATCTTTTATGATAGCTGTGGCTTATCTGGTGTACCTGCGCGGCATGAACGCAGCCCCCGAAGAAGAGGGGTCAGTACGAGTAATGTACTGAGTATGTAAGGCATGAATAGTGACATAATAAAGGAATATACAGTATGATTAATAACAGAATACACATATGGAGATTATCTTGGACAGAAGTAACCTGTACATATGAATGCCTTTCAGGCAGATGCCATGCATGCTTAGTCCCTTTTTCAGAAAAACAGTACTTCTTACTTACATGTACATAAAACAGAACATTTCGGAAAACGGTATCCTTTATTCACATTTACAGACGCCGAGTACATCGGCTCTCCCACCCCCCTCCCCAACAGTGTCCCAACATATTATATATAAATATATATATCACATATACAGACGCCGTATCCGGCTCTCCCATATCCCGCGTCCGGGACGAAATCCAGCTGAATCAGGTGGTGATATAACAGTGGCCCTTTCCCTTTTCCCCGTATGCATATACATATACATATTCACATTCATATACATATGTCATACCATTGGCATGCATGAGAGCTCAAAGAAAGTCATGTGTCCATCGGAGTGACGGAAGGTCGGTAGCCTCCGATTACATTATGGAACAACCATAGTCGCTTTGTCTCACCTTGAAGGAACGAGTATTATGAGGCGAGACTACCAATGAAAAGTGTCATTATGAGGAAAACATCAAATAGGGTCATAGGCTACAGTTTCATATACATAGGACCTTTTAGAGTAGTCATTACCTGTAATAGAGTTGAGATATCAAGAATTAGTTTAACGTTTCCATATTTTCCTTTTCATAGCAGAACATTTTGCCAACACATCTACCGTAGGCATTTTCTCATCTTGGACTACATCGTTATCATTATAAGATCATATTCATCATCTTAGTCATGGAATCATCTTTGTCATACTTATCATAGGCATATTCCCTTTCTTAACATCATCATTATCATTGTCATCATAGAAGTATCCTCATTAGCATAGTTACAGTACTTGTCACTCGGTGAACGGGATAAGTATCAAAAGTTTTCTTTGGATTCTGCTTCAAAATAGATCAAACGGAACAATAAGGAAAATCCGGGGACCATGGGCCCACCTCGGGTCAAATGAGGCGGCGTACCAAATTTACATATGTTACATGTCATGGCGTTACTTGTGAGGGTTTTACGGTAGTCGGGTCCTATTTATGCGAGTTCTGGAGGTTTAGGAAATTCTTCCAACATTTTGCACACTTTTTAGTTCAATTCTACTGATTGAAAAAGAGAAAACTTTAGGCGCGGATTCCGGAGGGTAGAGTTATTCCCGAGGCTCATATCCAACATATTCCGTCGAAGACATGCCATAGAAAGAAGGGTGAAGCCTTACATACCTTTTCTGCTTCTTATGCGACTCCAAATTCACGTTCCAAATCCGCCAAAATCTACAAATTGGTCATGTTTACCAAAACTTGATTAGAGCCTTTAGAAGTTGATTCTTTAAAGTAACACTTTGTCTGCCGAAATTTTGGCAGCATTTCCCCTATAAATACACCATCTCCAAAACTTCAACCTTGCCAATTTTAACCAACAACAATCCGGGAATTCAACCCGGCCAAACTATCAACAACAATGCTAACAATCATACCAACAATTTCAATCAACATACTACTTCCTTCAAGACTTTCCAACTCCAATAAAAACAATAACAACCTTATAATTTATATTCCAACAACACCATACTAACATCATTGTCTTCCATACATGCAAGAACATTATATTCAATTAGCATAAACCTCTAAAACAAGTCTCCAACTACTACAACTTCATTAAGATCATTAAGCTTTTATTAGCAATCATAGAATCAATTCATCACTCCTTACCATCATAGCAATATGTTCGGCCACAACACTACTTACATATTTCCATAAATTTTCCATCTTTTTCTATATATTACAACAACAACCAACATACTACATAAAATGGATTCATCACTTCCTACACCACACATACACTCACGACCTCACACATATATACACAACCATCATGCAAGCTTCCATACTTCATGATTTCTACCCATTACTACATACCACAACATAAACGAAACCTTCATAACATATAGAAAGGGATTAAATCTTACCTTTTCTACTTGCTTCTTCAACTTGGCTAGAGTTTCCAACTTGCACAACCAAGGCTTTTCTTACTCCAACAACTACTCCATGGTGTAGAGGACCTTCCATTTAGTAGAAAGGCTAGAAGAAAATATATTTTTTTTTTTGGTCACCTTCCATGGCCAACCATGGCCGAACCTCTCTCCCTCTCTTCTTCTTTCTTTTGTTTTCTTTTCTTTCTCCAAATTTCTTGAATTAAAATGGTGAATTCCCTTATATATATATATATAATTCCCATGGTCATGTGAGGGGCACATGCCCTCTCTAGAATTTTCTTGAATTTTCTTGAAAATAAATCAAGAAGACCACTTAGCTTGTCTCATAAGCTTTGGTCCATATGTTTTCTTCTAATTCATGATTAGCCCCCCATTAAATATGAAATGGCCACATTCCTCCCTTTCTTTCTTTTCCTAGAGTTTACTTCTCTTTTTCTTGATTTTTTCTTACAAAATAAAAGATGACTCATTATCTTACCATGCACACTTTGGTCCATATATTTCCATCACATGGCCAATGTGCCCTTTTTGGAACCTTCATGAACTCCTTCTATGAAATTTCCGCTTTTCCCCTCGACTTTCCTTAATATTACCATTTAGCCCCTAGCCTTCCGCATTATTTTCCATGACCCCTTTTTGTGAATTTCTCTTTTTACCCTTAACCTTTCTCAATATTTCCATACAATAATATTCATAAATAATATTCATAACAAACTTGTACATGAAAATAATTTCTCAAAAAAAATGATCTCGCCCTTGATTTTCCACGTCGACTTTGAAATTTCCAAACGTACAAAATACGGGCTATAACATCCTCCCCCCCCCCCCCCCTTTAGAACATTCGTCCTCGAATGTTCAACTGACCTTGTGGGGTCTTGTAGCACTTCGGGAGGGGGTTCCTTTATAGTTGCCCTTTTCTCCATGCCCATTCCATGTCTGTTATCCTACTTTCCTTACTATCAAACTCCTGGATCCTTACATGAGTCCTCATTCCATGTCATGGGTTTTTCTAACCCACTGTGTCACTTCATCATTCTTGTTCTTTCTGGGTCATTCCTTTTCTATTATTGTCTCGTCACCATACCTTAACGAAAGCCATGTCTTAGTACACAATCCTTACTTAACGATTCGATGTAGCCATAGGCTATTTCTTTATCCTCAGGTCTATCTCTTGATATACTCATTGTCATTTCGCTTCTACTCTTCTCCCAAGTATTCTTGCGACACGCCGACATATTATAAACTCTGATTCCAAGCCAATAGATTTCCTTTTCTGACTCTTGATAGTGTTGCAATTCCTTTTTGGGTCTAATATAATATGGTCTCCCCCCTTTAGGGGGCTCCTTATATGCTAACTATCTTCGGGTACCTTCCTTCTCTTGCTATGTCTTCATATGGGTTCTAAAGCTCGTGAACTTATTCCTTTGGCCCTACTTATTGGAATCGGTCCTCAGACTCCACATTTTTCCCTTTTTGATCTATATTGCCACACTCTACCCCTTCTCACACCTATATTCTTAAATTTTGGCCCAAGTAGTCTCGTGTCTTGTCGATAGCTTCTCTCGGGGTTTCCCTCACTAGATTTTCCTACTTTTCTTTCACTGTAATTCCTTATCGTTCGCCCTTCCGTGCCCTCTGGTCTCCTTATTTTGCATTAGCTCACTTCTCTTCATTTCCAACTATTACTATATTAGATCCTCCAGTCTTAATCAGTCGCAGAGACACTAACAGCTTACCTTATAGCACCAGTACCATTTACTTTTGCTATCACTCGGGCTTCGATTCCTTTGTTTGATTAATGCCCTTCTTGCCATAGTGCCGGTTACTGGAACTCTGAGATTCACCTATACAATCATTTCAGAATATCCTGCATCTTCACATATATATGTATATAATTACTATCAGCTAACCCACTAGGTACATCCAAATGCTGTTCAAGCCTATCCTAATTCTAGGGTTGTAATGTACTCCCTGTCTCTTTACCGAGCTAATCTACCTCGTCTTACGCGTCCTCTTAAGGTTTCCAGCCATCCCATACACTCCAGTTTTCCTTAAAATACCCTAGCTTTTAATTTGTCTCTTATGTCTCAATATATAGAATTTCTCACCAACTTCCCAGGGGGGTCACCCATCATGGAATTACTCCCACCTGAGCACGTTTAACCCAAAAACTTCACTGGAATTCGGTGTCTTAATGCTGATATTTTCGCGTCAGCTTCCTCACCCGACCTTTATTACCTGTTCTGGGGCAAGTCGAAGTCTTACAGATTCCGAGACATTTTCGTAACACGTTCTCTTTTTGTATAATTACTATTTTGCCCTTCTTGGGTTCCAACGTTCACCCTCCGTCTGTGTGTATGGTTACCTCCTATCCTGGATTTCCAGATCCCCGATAGTAGTGATTGCACCTTCATCGCCACGGCAAACCCATAACCTTTTTGAACCGACGCATCTCACTTATTACCTATTTACCGTATCTTCTGTCCCCGTTTCTTCCTGTTGGGCGAATCTATTTTGGCAGGACCTCCTTTGCCATTCTTATTTTTAAAAATCTGTACGTAACAAATACCGATAATACTTCACAAAACATGCGGCTATATAACATATTCCCACCGTCCAGGACTTCCAGTTCCGAGTAACAGAACAAATATCCAGTCTTACCTCTATGACTTGCCATATCGTCATTCGCCTTTTTCCGTCGCTACAAGACGTCTGCGAAAATCGACGGTTAGTATAAGGAATTCTCAATTCCTATGACTTGGATCTATCGCACGATCTAAGACAGAAAGAAGGTCAACATTTCCAAGATGCCCAGCAGCCTCCTGTTTATAAATGTGGCCGGCTTCACACTCATAAACAGGACTCTACTGGACACGACTTTGCAGACAACCCTTAGACCGACCTACTCTGATACCACTTTGTCACACCCTGACCTTACTAGGGTGTGATGGGCACCCGACCCCATATCTGGAGCCGAGCGAACCCGCTGACTCTTGTTACATACTTAACTTTCTTAGACTCTTATATCAATAAAAATGGAAAACATAGTAAAACTTTCAAGAGATTTTTTTTTTCCACCGTACTCAAGTCAAACAGAATCTGCAATCACATGGACTTTATGATACAACATATTATCGACACTCTATACCCACGACTCTGTCTGCAAAGTCTCTAACATCAAACAAACATCATGGCTCAGACACTCTGACTCGGCAGCACTCCAGAACCAGTGGAGCCTGCCAACTCCGCTGGAACATCTTTTATGATAGTTGTGGCTTATCTGGTGTACCTGCGCGGCATGAACGCAGCCCCCGAAGAAGAGGGGTCAGTACGAGTAATGTACTGAGTATGTAAGGCATGAATAGTGACATAATAAAGGAATATACAGTATGATTAATAGCAGAATAGACATATGGAGATTATCTTGGACAGAAGTAACCTGTACATATGAATGCCTTTCAGGCAGATGCCATGCATGCTTAGTCCCTTTTTCAGAAAAACAGTACTTCTTACTTACATGTACATAAAACAGAACATTTCGGAAAACGGTATCCTTTATTCACATTTACAGACGCCGAGTACATCGGCTCTCCCACCCCCCTCCCCAACAGTGTCCCAACATATTATATATAAATATATATATCACATATACAGACGCCGTATCCGGCTCTCCCATATCCCGCGTCCGGGACGAAATCCAGCTGAATCAGGTGGTGATATAACAGTGGCCCTTTCCCTTTTCCCCGTATGCATATACAGATACATATTCACATTCATATACATATGTCATACCATTGGCATGCATGAGAGCTCAAAGAAAGTCATGTGTCCATCGGAGTGACGGAAGGTCGGTAGCCTCCGATTACATTATGGAACAACCATAGTCGCTTTGTCTCACCTTGAAGGAACGAGTATTATGAGGCGAGACTACCAATGAAAAGTGTCATTATGAGGAAAACATCAAATAGGGTCATAGGCTACAGTTTCATATACATAGGACCTTTTAGAGTAGTCATTACCTGTAATAGAGTTGAGATATCAAGAATTAGTTTAACGTTTCCATATTTTCCTTTTCATAGCAGAACATTTTGCCAACACATCTACCGTAGGCATTTTCTCATCTTGGACTACATCGTTATCATTATAAGATCATATTCATCATCTTAGTCATGGAATCATCTTTGTCATACTTATCATAGGCATATTCCCTTTCTTAACATCATCATTATCATTGTCATCATAGAAGTATCCTCATTAGCATAGTTACAGTACTTGTCACTCGGTGAACGGGATAAGTATCAAAAGTTTTCTTTGGATTCTGCTTCAAAATAGATCAAACGGAACAATAAGGAAAATCCGGGGACCATGGGCCCACCTCGGGTCAAATGAGGCGGCGTACCAAATTTACATATGTTACATGTCATGGCGTTACTTGTGAGGGTTTTAGGGTAGTCGGGTCCTATTTATGCGAGTTCTGGAGGTTTAGGAAATTCTTCCAACATTTTGCACACTTTTTAGTTCAATTCTACTGATTGAAAAAGAGAAAACTTTAGGCGCGGATTCCGGAGGGTAGAGTTATTCCCGAGGCTCATATCCAACATATTCCGTCTAAGACATGCCATAGAAAGAAGGGTGAAGCCTTACATACCTTTTCTGCTTCTTATGCGACTCCAAATTCACGTTCCAAATCCGCCAAAATCTACAAATTGGTCATGTTTACCAAAACTTGATTAGAGCCTTTAGAAGTTGATTCTTCAAAGTAACACTTTGTCTGCCGCAATTTTGGCAGCATTTCCCCTATAAATACACCATCTCCAAAACTTCAACCGTGCCAATTTTAACCAACAACAATCCGGGAATTCAACCCGGCCAAACTATCAACAACAATGCTAACAATCATACCAACAATTTCAATCAACATACTACTTCCTTCAAGACTTTCCAACTCCAATAAAAACAATAACAACCTTATAATTTATATTCCAACAACACCATACTAACATCATTGTCTTCCATACATGCAAGAACATTATATTCAATTAGCATAAACCTCTAAAACAAGTCTCCAACTACTACAACTTCATTAAGATCATTAAGCTTTTATTAGCAATCATAGAATCAATTCATCACTCCTTACCATCATAGCAATATGTTCGGCCACAACACTACTTACATATTTCCATAAATTTTCCATCTTTTTCTATATATTACAACAACAACCAACATACTACATAAAATGGATTCATCACTTCCTACACCACACATACACTCACGACCTCACACATATATACACAACCATCATGCAAGCTTCCATACTTCATGATTTCTACCCATTACTACATACCACAACATAAACGAAACCTTCATAACATATAGAAAGGGATTAAATCTTACCTTTTCTACTTGCTTCTTCAACTTGGCTAGAGTTTCCAACTTGCACAACCAAGGCTTTTCTTACTCCAACAACTACTCCATGGTGTAGAGGACCTTCCATTTAGTAGAAAGGCTAGAAGAAAATACATATTCTTTTTTTGGTCACCTTCCATGGCCAACCATGGCCGAACCTCTCTCCCTCTCTTCTTCTTTCTTTTGTTTTCTTTTCTTTCTCCAAATTTCTTGAATTAAAATGGTGAATTCCCTTATATATATATATATAATTCCCATGGTCATGTGAGGGGCACATGCCCTCTCTAGAATTTTCTTGAAAATAAATCAAGAAGACCACTTAGCTTGTCTCATAAGCTTTGGTCCATATGTTTTCTTCTAATTCATGATTAGCCCCCCATTAAATATGAAATGGCCACATTCCTCCCTTTCTTTCTTTTCCTAGAGTTTTCTTCTCTTTTTCTTGATTTTTTCTTACAAAATAAAAGATGACTCATTATCTTACCATGCACACTTTGGTCCATATATTTCCATCACATGGCCAATGTGCCCTTTTTGGAACCTTCATGAACTCCTACTATGAAATTTCCATTTTTCCCCTCGACTTTCCTTAATATTACCATTTCGCCCCTAGCCTTCCGCATTATTTTCCATGACCCCTTTTTGTGAATTTCTCTTTTTACCCTTAACCTTTCTCAATATTTCCATACAATAATATTCATAAATAATATTCATAACAAACTTGTACATGAAAATAATTTCTCAAAAAAAATGTTCTCGCCCTTGATTTTCCACGTCGACTTTGAAATTTCCAAACGTACAAAATACGGGCTATAACATCCTCCCCCCCCCCCCCCCCCCCTTTAGAACATTCGTCCTCGAATGTTCAACTGACCTTGTGGGGTCTTGTAGCACTTCGGGAGGGGGTTCCTTTATAGTTGCCCTTTTCTCCATGCCCATTCCATGTCTGTTATCCTACTTTCCTTACTATCAAACTCCTGGATCCTTACATGAGTCCTCATTCCATGTCATGGGTTTTTCTAACCCACTGTGTCACTTCATCATTCTTGTTCTTTCTGGGTCATTCCTTTTCTATTATTGTCTCGTCACCATACCTTAACGAAAGCCATGTCTTAGTACACAATCCTTACTTAACGATTCGATGTAGCCATAGGCTATTTCTTTATCCTCAGGTCTATCTCTTGATATACTCATTGTCATTTCGCTTCTACTCTTCTCCCAAGTATTCTTGCGACACGTCGACATATTATAAACTCTGATTCCAAGCCAATAGATTTCCTTTTCTGACTCTTGATAGTGTTGCAATTCCTTTTTGGGTCTAATATAATATGGTCTCCCCCCTTTAGGGGGCTCCTTATATGCTAAATATCTTCGGGTACCTTCCTTCTCTTGCTATGTCTTCATATGGGTTCTAAAGCTCGTGAACTTATTCCTTTGGCCCTACTTATTGGAATCGGTCCTCAGACTCCACATTTTTCCCTTTTTGATCTATATTGCCACACTCTACCCCTTCTCACACCTATATTCTTAAATTTTGGCCCAAGTAGTCTCGTGTCTTGTCGATAGCTTCTCTCGGGGTTTCCCTCACTAGATTTTCCTACTTTTCTTTCACTGTAATTCCTTATCGTTCGCCCTTCCGTGCCCTCTGGTCTCCGTATTTTCCATTAGCTCACTTCTCTTCCTTTCCAACTATTACTATATTAGATCCTCCAGTCTTAATCAGTCGCAGAGACGCTAACAGCTTACCTTATAGCACCAGTACCATTTACTTTTGCTATCACTCGGGCTTCGATTCCTTTGTTTGATTAATGCCCTCCTTGCCATAGTGCCGGTTACTGGAACTCTGAGATTCACCTATACAATCATTTCAGAATATCCTGCATCTTCACATATATATGTATATAATTACTATCAGCTAACCCACTAGGTACATCCAAATGTTGTTCAAGCCTATCCTAATTCTAGGGTTGTAATGTACTCCCTGTCTCTTTACCGAGCTAATCTACCTCGTCTTACGCGTCCTCTTAAGGTTTCCAGCCATCCCATACACTCTAGTTTTCCTTAAAATACCCTAGCTTTTAATTTGTCTCTTATGTCTCAATTTATAGAATTTCTCACCAACTTCCCAGGGGGTCACCCATCATGGAATTGCTCCCACCTGAGCACGCTTAACCCAAAAACTTCACTGGAATTCGGTGTCTTACTGCTGATATTTTCGCGTCAGCTTCCTCACCCGACCTTTATTACCTGTTCTGGGGCAAGTCGAAGTCTTACAGATTCCGAGACATTTTCGTAACACGTTCTCTTTTTGTATAATTACTATTTTGCCCTTCTTGGGTTCCAACGTTCACCCTCCGTCTGTGTGTATGGTTACCTCCTATCATGGCTTTCCAGATCCCCGATAGTAGTGATTGCACCTTCATCGCCACGCCAAACCCATAACCTTTTTGAACCGACGCATCTCACTTATTACTTATTTACCGTATCTTCTGTCCCCGTTTCTTCCTGTTGGGCGAATCTATTTTGGCAGGACCTCCTTTGCCATTCTTATTTTTAAAATTCTGTACGTAACAAATACCGATAATACTTCACAGAACATGCGGCTATATAACATAGTCCCACCATCCAGGACTTCCAGTTCCGAGTAACAGAACAAATATCCAGTCTTACCTCTATGACTTGCCATATCGTCATTCGCCTTTTTCCGTCGCTACAAGACGTCTGCGAAAATCGACGGTTAGTATAAGGAATTCTCAATTCCTATGACTTGAATCTATCGCACGATCTAAGACAGAAAGAAGGTCAACATTTCCAAGATGCCCAGCAGCCTCCTGTTTATAAATGTGGCCGGCTTCACACTCATAAACAGGACTCTACTGGACACGACTTTGCAGACAACCCTTAGACCGACCTACTCTTATACCACTTTGTCACACCCCGACCTTACTAGGGTGTGATGGGCACCCGACCCCATATCTGGAGCCGAGCGAACCCGCTGACTCTTGTTACATACTTAACTTTCTTAGACTCTTATATCAATAAAAATGGAAAACATAGTAAAACTTTCAAGAGATTTTTTTTTCCACCGTACTGAAGTCAAACAGAATCTGCAATCACATGGACTTTATGATACAACATATTATCGACACTCTATACCCACGACTCTGTCTGCAAAGTCTCTAACATCAAACAAACATCATGGCTCAGACACTCTGACTCGGCAGCACTCCAGAACAAGTGGAGCCTGCCAACTCCGCTGGAACATCTTTTATGATAGCTGTGGATAATCTGGTGTACCTGCGCGGCATGAACGCAGCCCCCGAAGAGGAGGGGTCAGTACGAGTAATGTACTGAGTATGTAAGGCATGAATAGTGACATAATAAAGGAATATACAGTATGATTAATAACGGAATAGACATATGGAGATTATCTTGGACAGAAGTAACCTGTACATATGAATGCCTTTCAGGCAGATGCCATGCATGCTTAGTCCCTTTTTCAGAAAAACAGTACTTCTTACTTACATGTACATAAAACAGAACATTTCGGAAAACGGTATCCTTTATTCACATTTACAGACGCCGAGTACATCGGCTCTCCCACCCCCCTCCCCAACAGTGTCCCAACATATTATATATAAATATATATATCACATATACAGACGCCGTATCCGGCTCTCCCATATCCCGCGTCCGGGACGAAATCCAGCTGAATCAGGTGGTGATATAACAGTGGCCCTTTCCCTTTTCCCCGTATACATATACATATACATATTCACATTCATATACATATGTCATACCATTGGCATGCATGAGAGCTCAAAGAAAGTCATGTGTCCATCGGAGTGACGGAAGGTCGGTAGCCTCCGATTACATTATGGAACAACCATAGTCGCTTTGTCTCACCTTGAAGGAACGAGTATTATGAGGCGAGACTACCAATGAAAAGCGTCATTATGAGGAAAACATAAAATAGGGTCATAGGGTACAGTTTCATATACATAGGACCTTTTAGAGTAGTCATTACCTGTAATAGAGTTGAGATATCAAGAATTAGTTTAACGTTTCCATATTTTCCTTTTCATAGCAGAAAATTTCGCCAACACATCTACCGTAGGCATTTTCTCATCTTGGACTACATCGTTATCATTATAAGATCATATTCATCATCTTAGTCATGGAATCATCTTTGTCATACTTATCATAGGCATATTCCCTTTCTTAACATCATCATTATCATTGTCATCATAGAAGTATCCTCATTAGCATAGTTACAGTACTTGTCACTCGGTGAACGGGATAAGGATAAAAAATTTTCTTTGGATTCTGCTTCAAAATAGATCAAACGGAACAATAAGGATAATCCGGGGACCATGGGCCCACCTCGAGTCAAATGAGGCGGCGTACCAAATTTACATATGTTACATGTCATGGCGTTACTTGTGAGGGTTTTAGGGTAGTCGGGTCCTATTTATGCGAGTTCTGGAGGTTTAGGAAATTCTTCCAACATTTTGCACACTTTTTAGTTCAATTCTACTGATTGAAAAAGAGAAAACTTTAGGCGCGGATTCCGGAGGGTAGAGTTATTCCCGAGGCTCATATCCAACATATTCCGTCTAAGACATGCCATAGAAAGAAGGGTGAAGCCTTACATACCTTTTCTGCTTCTTATGCGACTCCAAATTCACGTTCCAAATCCGCCAAAATCTACAAATTGGTCATGTTTACCAAAACTTGATTAGAGCCTTTAGAAGTTGATTCTTTAAAGTAACACTTTGTCTGCCGAAATTTTGGCAGCATTTCCCCTATAAATACACCATCTCCAAAACTTCAACCTTGCCAATTTTAACCAACAACAATCCGGGAATTCAACCCGGCCAAACTATCAACAACAATGCTAACAATCATACCAACAATTTCAATCAACATACTACTTCCTTCAAGACTTTCCAACTCCAATAAAAACAATAACAACCTTATAATTTATATTCCAACAACACCATACTAACATCATTGTCTTCCATACATGCAAGAACATTATATTCAATTAGCATAAACCTCAAAAACAAGTCTCCAACTACTACAACTTCATTAAGATCATTAAGCTTTTATTAGCAATCATAGAATCAATTCATCACTCCTTACCATCATAGCAATATGTTCGGCCACAACACTACTTACATATTTCCATAAATTTTCCATCTTTTTCTATATATTACAACAACAACCAACATACTACATAAAATGGATTCATCACTTCCTACACCACACATACACTCACGACCTCACACATATATACACAACCATCATGCAAGCTTCCATACTTCATGATTTCTACCCATTACTACATACCACAACATAAACGAAACCTTCATAACATATAGAAAGGGATTAAATCTTACCTTTTCTACTTGCTTCTTCAACTTGGCTAGAGTTTCCAACTTGCACAACCAAGGCTTTTCTTACTCCAACAACTACTCCATGGTGTAGAGGACCTTCCATTTAGTAGAAAGGCTAGAAGAAAATACATATTCTTTTTTTGGTCACCTTCCATGGCCAACCATGGCCGAACCTCTCTCCCTCTCTTCTTCTTTCTTTTGTTTTCTTTTCTTTCTCCAAATTTCTTGAATTAAAATGGTGAATTCCCTTATATATATATATATAATTCCCATGGTCATGTGAGGGGCACATGCCCTCTCTAGAATTTTCTTGAAAATAAATCAAGAAGACCACTTAGCTTGTCTCATAAGCTTTGGTCCATATGTTTTCTTCTAATTCATGATTAGCCCCCCATTAAATATGAAATGGCCACATTCCTCCCTTTCTTTCTTTTCCTAGAGTTTTCTTCTTTTTTTCTTGATTTTTTCTTACAAAATAAAAGATGACTCATTATCTTACCATGCACACTTTGGTCCATATATTTCCATCACATGGCCAATGTGCCCTTTTTGGAACCTTCATGAACTCCTACTATGAAATTTCCATTTTTCCCCTCGACTTTCCTTAATATTACCATTTCGCCCCTAGCCTTCCGCATTATTTTCCATGACCCCTTTTTGTGAATTTCTCTTTTTACCCTTAACCTTTCTCAATATTTCCATACAATAATATTCATAAATAATATTCATAACAAACTTGTACATGAAAATAATTTCTCAAAAAAAATGTTCTCGCCCTTGATTTTCCACGTCGACTTTGAAATTTCCAAACGTACAAAATACGGGCTATAACATCCTCCCCCCCCCCCCCCTTTAGAACATTCGTCCTCGAATGTTCAACTGACCTTGTGGGGTCTTGTAGCACTTCGGGAGGGGGTTCCTTTATAGTTGCCCTTTTCTCCATGCCCATTCCATGTCTGTTATCCTACTTTCCTTACTATCAAACTCCTGGATCCTTACATGAGTCCTCATTCCATGTCATGGGTTTTTCTAACCCACTGTGTCACTTCATCATTCTTGTTCTTTCTGGGTCATTCCTTTTCTATTATTGTCTCGTCACCATACCTTAACGAAAGCCATGTCTTAGTACACAATCCTTACTTAACGATTCGATGTAGCCATAGGCTATTTCTTTATCCTCAGGTCTATCTCTTGATATACTCATTGTCATTTCGCTTCTACTCTTCTCCCAAGTATTCTTGCGACACGTCGACATATTATAAACTCTGATTCCAAGCCAATAGATTTCCTTTTCTGACTCTTGATAGTGTTGCAATTCCTTTTTGGGTCTAATATAATATGGTCTCCCCCCTTTAGGGGGCTCCTTATATGCTAAATATCTTCGGGTACCTTCCTTCTCTTGCTATGTCTTCATATGGGTTCTAAAGCTCGTGAACTTATTCCTTTGGCCCTACTTATTGGAATCGGTCCTCAGACTCCACATTTTTCCCTTTTTGATCTATATTGCCACACTCTACCCCTTCTCACACCTATATTCTTAAATTTTGGCCCAAGTAGTCTCGTGTCTTGTCGATAGCTTCTCTCGGGGTTTCCCTCACTAGATTTTCCTACTTTTCTTTCACTGTAATTCCTTATCGTTCGCCCTTCCGTGCCCTCTGGTCTCCGTATTTTCCATTAGCTCACTTCTCTTCCTTTCCAACTATTACTATATTAGATCCTCCAGTCTTAATCAGTCGCAGAGACGCTAACAGCTTACCTTATAGCACCAGTACCATTTACTTTTGCTATCACTCGGGCTTCGATTCCTTTGTTTGATTAATGCCCTCCTTGCCATAGTGCCGGTTACTGGAACTCTGAGATTCACCTATACAATCATTTCAGAATATCCTGCATCTTCACATATATATGTATATAATTACTATCAGCTAACCCACTAGGTACATCCAAATGCTGTTCAAGCCTATCCTAATTCTAGGGTTGTAATGTACTCCCTGTCTCTTTACCGAGCTAATCTACCTCGTCTTACGCGTCCTCTTAAGGTTTCCAGCCATCCCATACACTCTAGTTTTCCTTAAAATACCCTAGCTTTTAATTTGTCTCTTATGTCTCAATTTATAGAATTTCTCACCAACTTCCCAGGGGGTCACCCATCATGGAATTGCTCCCACCTGAGCACGCTTAACCCAAAAACTTCACTGGAATTCGGTGTCTTAATGCTGATATTTTCGCGTCAGCTTCCTCACCCGACCTTTATTACCTGTTCTGGGGCAAGTCGAAGTCTTACAGATTCCGAGACATTTTCGTAACACGTTCTCTTTTTGCATAATTACTATTTTGCCCTTCTTGGGTTCCAACGTTCACCCTCCGTCTGTGTGTATGGTTACCTCCTATCCTGGATTTCCAGATCCCCGATAGTAGTGATTGCACCTTCATCGCCACGCCAAACCCATAACCTTTTTGAACCGACGCATCTCACTTATTACCTATTTACCGTATCTTCTGTCCCCGTTTCTTCCTGTTGGGCGAATCTATTTTGGCAGGACCTCCTTTGCCATTCTTATTTTTAAAAATCTGTACGTAACAAATACCGATAATACTTCACAGAACATGCGGCTATATAACATATTCCCACCGTCCAGGACTTCCAGTTCCGAGTAACAGAACAAATATCCAGTCTTACCTCTATGACTTGCCATATCGTCATTCGCCTTTTTCCGTCGCTACAAGACGTCTGCAAAAATCGACGGTTAGTATAAGGAATTCTCATTTCCTATGACTTGGATCTATCGCACGATCTAAGACAGAAAGAAGGTCAACATTTCCAAGATGCCCAGCAGCCTCCTGTTTATAAATGTGGCCGGCTTCACACTCATAAACAGGACTCTACTGGACATGACTTTGCAGACAACCCTTAGACCGACCTACTCAGATACCACTTTGTCACACCCCGACCTTACTAGGGTGTGATGGGCACCCGACCCCATATCTGGAGCCGAGCGAACCCGCTGACTCTTGTTACATACTTAACTTTCTTAGACTCTTATATCAATAAAAATGGAAAACATAGTAAAACTTTCAAGAGATTTTTTTTTCCACCGTACTCAAGTCAAACAGAATCTGCAATCACATTGACTTTATGATACAACATATTATCGACACTCTATACCCATGACTCTGTCTGCAAAGTCTCTAACATCAAACAAACATCATGGCTCAGACACTCTGACTCGGCAGCACTCCAGAACAAGTGGAGCCTGCCAACTCCGCTGGAACATCTTTTATGATAGCTGTGGCTCATCTGGTGTACCTGCGCGGCATGAACGCAGCCTCCGAAGAAGAGGGGTCAGTACGAGTAATGTACTGAGTATGTAAGGCATGAATAGTGACATAATAAAGGAATATACAGTATGATTAATAACGGAATAGACATATGGAGATTATCTTGGACAGAAGTAACCTGTACATATGAATGCCTTTCAGGCAGATGCCATGCATGCTTAGTCCCTTTTTCAGAAAAACAGTACTTCTTACTTACATGTACATAAACCAGAACATTTCGGAAAATGGTATCCTTTATTCACATTTACAGACGCCGAGTACATCGGCTCTCCCACCCCCCTCCCCAACAGTGTCCCAACATATTATATATAAATATATATATCACATATACAGACGCCGTATCCGGCTCTCCCATATCCCGCGTCCGGGACGAAATCCAGCTGAATCAGGTGGTGATATAACAGTGGCCCTTTCCCTTTTCCCCGTATACATATACATATACATATTCACATTCATATACATATGTCATACCATTGGCATGCATGAGAGCTCAAAGAAAGTCATGTGTCCATCGGAGTGACGGAAGGTCGGTAGCCTCCGATTACATTATGGAACAACCATAGTCGCTTTGTCTCACCTTGAAGGAACGAGTATTATGAGGCGAGACTACCAATGAAAAGTGTCATTATGAGGAAAACATCAAATAGGGTCATAGGGTACAGTTTCATATACATAGGACCTTTTAGAGTAGTCATTACCTGTAATAGAGTTGAGATATCAAGAATTAGTTTAATGTTTCCATATTTTCCTTTTCATAGCAGAACATTTTGCCAACACATCTACCGTAGGCATTTTCTCATCTTGGACTACATCGTTATCATTATAAGATCATATTCATCATCTTAGTCATGGAATCATCTTTGTCATACTTATCATAGGCATATTCCCTTTCTTAACATCATCATTATCATTGTCATCATAGAAGTATCCTCATTAGCATAGTTACAGTACTTGTCACTCGGTGAACGGGATAAGGATCAAAAGTTTTCTTTGGATTCTGCTTCAAAATAGATCAAACGGAACAATAAGGAAAATCCGGGGACCATGGGCCCACCTCGGGTCAAATGAGGCGGCGTACCAAATTTACATATGTTACATGTCATGGCGTTACTTGTGAGGGTTTTAGGGTAGTCGGGTCCTATTTATGCGAGTTCTGGAGGTTTAGGAAATTCTTCCAACATTTTGCACACTTTTTAGTTCAATTCTACTGATTGAAAAAGAGAAAACTTTAGGCGCGGATTCCGGAGGGTAGAGTTATTCCCGAGGCTCATATCCAACATATTCCGTCTAAGACATGCCATAGAAAGAAGGGTGAAGCCTTACATACCTTTTCTGCTTCTTATGCGACTCCAAATTCACGTTCCAAATCCGCCAAAATCTACAAATTGGTCATGTTTACCAAAACTTGATTAGAGCCTTTAGAAGTTGATTCTTTAAAGTAACACTTTGTCTGCCGAAATTTTGGCAGCATTTCCCCAATAAATACACCATCTCCAAAACTTCAACCTTGCCAATTTTAACCAACAACAATCCGGGAATTCAACCCGGCCAAACTATCAACAACAATGCTAACAATCATACCAACAATTTCAATCAACATACTACTTCCTTCAAGACTTTCCAACTCCAATAAAAACAATAACAACCTTATAATTTATATTCCAACAACACCATACTAACATCATTGTCTTCCATACATGCAAGAACATTATATTCAATTAGCATAAACCTCTAAAACAAGTCTCCAACTACTACAACTTCATTAAAATCATTAAGCTTTTATTAGCAATCATAGAATCAATTCATCACTCCTTACCATCATAGCAATATGTTCGGCCACAACACTACTTACATATTTCCATAAATTTTCCATCTTTTTCTATATATTACAACAACAACCAACATACTACATAAAATGGATTCATCACTTCCTACACCACACATACACTCACGACCTCACACATATATACACAACCATCATGCAAGCTTCCATACTTCATGATTTCTACCCATTACTACATACCACAACATAAACGAAACCTTCATAACATATAGAAAGGGATTAAATCTTACCTTTTCTACTTGCTTCTTCAACTTGGCTAGAGTTTCCAACTTGCACAACCAAGGCTTTTCTTACTCCAACAACTACTCCATGGTGTAGAGGACCTTCCATTTAGTAGAAAGGCTAGAAGAAAATACATATTCTTTTTTTGGTCACCTTCCATGGCCAACCATGGCCGAACCTCTCTCCCTCTCTTCTTCTTTCTTTTGTTTTCTTTTCTTTCTCCAAATTTCTTGAATTAAAATGGTGAATTCCCTTATATATATATATATAATTCCCATGGTCATGTGAGGGGCACATGCCCTCTCTAGAATTTTCTTGAAAATAAATCAAGAAGACCACTTAGCTTGTCTCATAAGCTTTGGTCCATATGTTTTCTTCTAATTCATGATTAGCCCCCCATTAAATATGAAATGGCCACATTCCTCCCTTTCTTTCTTTTCCTAGAGTTTTCTTCTTTTTTTCTTGATTTTTTCTTACAAAATAAAAGATGACTCATTATCTTACCATGCACACTTTGGTCCATATATTTCCATCACATGGCCAATGTGCCCTTTTTGGAACCTTCATGAACTCCTTTTATGAAATTCCCGTTTTTCCCCTCGACTTTCCTTAATATTACCATTTCGCCCCTAGCCTTCCGCATTATTTTCCATGACCCCTTTTTGTGAATTTCTCTTTTTACCCTTAACCTTTCTCAATATTTCCATACAATAATATTCATAACAAACTTGTACATGAAAATAATTTCTCAAAAAAAAATGATCTCGCCGTTGATTTTCCACGTCGACTTTGAAATTTCCAAACGTACAAAATACGGGCTATAACACTGCATCATCCTCACAAACATTTACCTTTTTGATTTGAGATTCATCAAACTTCTTTGTCAGCAAGGAAATACGGTACCACGTCAGCATTGTTTGAGTGCCAAGCCTAATTATGAGTTGTCAGCTTGTTAAGTATGGTGGTCACTCGTCGAAAGGTGTTGTTCATAAAACACCCATCAGCTGCATTGTTAGCTACTGACTGTGTCACTGGATCTAACCCTCGGTAGAATTTCTCCATCAATATATTTTTCGGGAAACCATGATTCGGGCTCTTCTGCAAATACTCCTTGAATCTATCCCAGGCTTCATATAGCTGTTCCCCCGGTCGCTGCTTAAATTCATATATCTTGTCGCGAATCTCAGCCTTCTTGCTAGGGGGAACCACTTTGTAAGAAATGCAGCTACCATCTCTGCCCATGAAGTAATCGAATTTCGAGGCAGTTTCTCGAACCATGTTCTAGCCTCTCCAGCTAAGGAATATTTGAATAACCTCAACCGAATTGCATCTTGTTGAACATTGTTTTGGATGTGATTAGCATACACATCCACAAAATTCTGCAAATGACGTTGAGGGTCATTCTCAGTAGAGTTCCGAAAGTATCCCTCAAGTTTCAACAACTGGTATAGAGATGAGTCAATTTTCACAGTAACAGCTCCAACTCGAGGTTGAACAATAGCAGATGCATAGTCTTCCTCTTGAGCAAGTTCAGCAAAAATATTCTCATCATCAAATTCGTTCGCTTGATTATTCAACCGATTCTGCTGATTACCAGCACGCTGATTTTGCTGATTTTGATTCATGATCACCTGGTTTACACAAAGTAGCAAACAAGGTGTGATGGAATAAGCAAAAGACTTTAATCAAAGCAAACATTATTTAGTAATTTCAAAACCGTATTCCCCGGCAGCGGGGCCAAAATTTGATACGCTCAAATTACACTTATAAATGGTATAACGCGGACGTTGTCAAATATAGTAACCCAACAAGGTTGGGGTCGAATCCCATAGGGAATATGGTGTGAAAAGGTTACAAAAGTCGTAGATGCTAAGTTCTAGGTCTAATGTCTTAATTCGATAATTTGTGTAGAAGTTGATTTTCTATGACTAATTGCTAAACTATTTCTTTGGTGGAAATTTATGGTAAAAGAAACTACGGTTGTGTCCCCGCTAGATAGGGTGTATGATCATGGGTATTGATCTTGATATACTTCTAATGAATCATTATATAGATGCACTTAATCTCTATGTGAATCTCTACTATTTCCCAATAAATAAAGATTATGTCTTTCTATGATTTTCCCAAATATAAGAAAGTGACTATGAAGAACGATTACTCATGCCAAGTAAATTCATCTTATTCCTAAGTGAATTTATTAAACAAAGGTTAAAGCTTTGAGTTCTTGTTAATTATTCTTTACCAACCCTAATTATTTTCCCAAATAAATCAAGGTTTATGGCTTTAATCAATGTTTGCAACCATTAATTATGAATAAAGAATGAAGAATAATTAAACCCTAATAATCCATTATGTGTATATCATTCACAAAACCCAATCACAAAACACCCATCATTGGGTTCACAACTATAGTAAGGGAATTTAGCTACTCATGACTAAGAACAAGAAATAAGAAATTGAAGAATTCATAATTGCTTAGTTTGGAATGAAAGAGGAATTGATAATACTTGAATTGATGTTTGAATCTTGAAAAACTAGAGAGAATTCAATGTTCTAAGTCAAGAGACAAAAATATAATAACTGATGTCTATTAAAAACCCTACAATGACTATTTATAGGTTTTGGAATTACAAAAGTTTCAGATTTGCACAATCCCGTAGTTGCGAAATACGGTCCGTAAAGTGATTTACGGACCGTAAAGTCAGTTTACGCCCAAGTCGTTCTTCAGTTGTGAGCAAATTCCTTCTTTTGAAATACGGACCGTAAAGTGTTTTACGGTCCATAAACTGCCTGGTCGTATGTCAACATCCAACCCTTCGACTTTCTGCCAGATGCTCAACTGGTTAAATACGTGATGGAATACGGACCGTAAACTGAAATACGGTCCGCAAACTGAGCTCGTAAATCACCATCTTCTCAACATGCCATTCTTGTTCTGTTATCCTTTAAGACGACCATGGAATACGGACCGTAAACTGCATTTACAACCTGGTTTGGCACTTCAACTGTTGTCATGTCAAATCTGTTCCTTCGCCTGAAAAACACGTAAAATCACATAGACTTGCTTAAAAACAAGTAAAACTTATAGCCAAAAGGCATCGATTGTGGCGTAAAATCACGCCATATCACTTACCGTGTTGTTTTAAAACACATCCGAGATCAATTCCCCAAGCATCACAATATACAACGAACCCTTTGGTTCCCTCTAGCAACGTCAAAACTGGAGCAAAAGTCAACCTCTTCTTCAACTCTTCAAAACTTTGCTCACATGCATCTGACCACTGAAACTTAACCTTTTTTTGAGTCAACTTAGTCAACGGATCAAAAATAGAGGAAAATCCCTCCACAAAACGTCTATAATAGCCTGTCAGACCTAAGAAATGTTGTATATCAAAAACTAAAGTGGGTTTGGGCCAGTTCTTTATAGCATCTATCTTCTGAGAGTCAACCTTCACACTTTCACCTGAAATTACATGGCCCAGAAACGCCACAGGCTTAAGCCAAAATTCACACTTCGAAAATTTTGGATAGAGATCACGGTCTTGAAGTGTCTGCAACTCTATTGTAAGATGTTCTACACGCTCAGTCTTACTACGGGAATACACCAAAATACCATTAACGAAGACAATGATGAATAGACCAAGATAAGGCTTGAAGACTCTGTTCATAAGGGGCATGAAAGCAACTGGCGCATTCGTTAACCCAAAAGACATGACGAGAAATTCGAAGTGATCATAACGTGTTCTAAAAGCGGTCTTCGGAATATCAACTTTCTTAACCTTTAACTGATGGTATCCTGATTTGATATAAATCTTAGAATAACATTGGGCACCCAGAAGTTGGTCAAATAAATAATTTATTCTTAGAAGAGGGTATTTGTTCTTAATGGTGACCTTGTTCAATTGACGATAATCATTGCACATGCATAAGGAACCATCTTTCTTTCAGACAAACAAGACTTGTATGCCCCAAGATGAGACACTTGGACTAATAAATCCCTTGTCAAGAAGATCTTTCAACTGGGCCTTTAACTCTTTCTGTCATAACCCAAAATAGGGTCCGTGCGAGTACTTACCTATTCCCACTTAGTAGGCGAACCCTTTCCCAAAATCACACATTTTAAATTCCACGTTCAACAACACAACAAAAGAATCAATTTTCCATTACAATAAAATGAAGTGGAATACAAAAGTTTGTCTATAACCATTTCCCAAAGATCTGATCTAGACTAGTACAAGAGCTTCTAAGATATGAATATAATAAACGATAAGGAAAGACACCCCTATTTAGGATGAGAATAACAGAGTCTGCCAGATAGCTCTGGCATGTCCTCGAAAGCTACTAATCACGAACTCAACCTGAAATAATATACACCCCAAAGAGGGTGTAGCAAGAGTAGCATTAGTACAACAATCATACCGGTAAGCATCATAGATTGACAACAATCAAGAAATCATAATAACAATAGAAGATAACAGATAAGTATGGTAGGCAAAAAAATATTTAGTCAAGCAACAGTTTATAACGGGGAGATTTCTACCAATCGAATCAATTCAACTCAGCCTATACCATCACTAGCTTAATCTCACTTAAGCTTCCAAAAAGGGACTCTACGATTACTACCAGCAAACGTAACAAAAATAACCAATCCAGAACCAAATAGAATACAGATTCAATAGTCATCTATAACTCCACTAACATCACCTGAGACTTCCAACTCTCACTCACAATGATAAACGAGTTCACGACTAAACACCTTCATAATTGACGCGATCTAGGATTCCGTTTCCTTACATAATTTCTCAACAACAACCCCATCTCACCACTACTGAATAGAAACCGAGTAAGCGTATCCTCTAAATCATAACTACCAACACAATAAAACAAATATAGAATATCCAAACACAATCCAACAATAAGGGAATATAAATATGAATGCATATGCAATGCAGTGATACACACACGCTTCGGGTGAAATATCTTGGTGCGTCGTCATTCATGACCTATAAGCATCGCTAAGTCCATGTACCTACTGTGGCGCACAGACCCATCCAATAGTCAGTGTTGCAGAACGTGTAACCCGATCCCATTCAATGTTGCGGTGCATGCAACCCGATCCAAGTAAGAGTTGTAGCGCGCAACTGGATCTCAATATATGTATGAATGAGTGAATGCATGCTAACAATGCCAACAAGGATATATAAATAAATGGTGCCACACATGGACACATGTCTCAATCACAATATCAATATCATCACCTCACTTTCCTTTCCAACAACCTCAACAATGATAAATATGCTCTTCGAAACATGAGGTAATCACTAAGCATCAAGTCTAGGATCAATCACGTGGTAACAAGCTAACAATTTACAATAAAGCAACAACTCAATAGAACACAATAAGGCGACAAGCCATAGTAAACTATAATACCAACCTAAGTATTCCATCCTAAACTCCATACCAGAAGGTTTACATAATTTCTCCAATAATAAATAACTCTACATATGATTCCCTAACCGAAGTCTAACAAAAAACAAGGGTCCATAATAGTACATAATCAACAAAAGGGACTCAACCAAGTTATACCGACACCAACATTCACGTCTAACAAGGCAGCCAATAGGAATGACTATGCTACAATCACTCATAACAGTACCAACCTAGATCTATGCAACTCAACTTCTTATCACTTTCTATTAAACATATATGAAGTACTAATCGAAGTCTACACAAGTAAGCCGTAACCTACCTCGAGGCCAAGAAGGTGCCACGAACATCTATTTGTCTTCGTCTTCTCATTTTGAACCACGACACGCGATAAAGGGTCTAGGAAGGACAACGGGTCCAGGAGAACAAAAGTCAAATTCTAGAAACTATACCAAGTTTCGAATTTGTAAGGGTATAATTGAAAATTTTCTCCAACTTGACTTTCCTAAGTTTCTATGGACTAATAGCTTGTGTTTCATTACTAATTTATCAATAAAGTCCTAAATGGAAATCTTTCCTTTATACAACTCCTACTTTCAAGAAATCAATTTGTTACCCATTTGTAGAAATGCAAAGGATTAGCATTTGAGGTTGGTTATTTAGGCTAGTCTAGAATCTAGTTGTTTAGCTCAAGATTGCCATGATTTCATCCCAAGAATTTCCCTTTTATCAACCTAGGGTTTTTACTATTGAATTTTTTTAATTTAATCTTAGAATATAAACTTAGTGGAGGAAGTAAATAAATTAGAGAGAAAGAATGAAATGGATGGGTTTACCTTTACCAAGCTTTCATGGATTTCCTCCTAAAATGTACCAAATAGCGACTAAGATATAGGGTTTTTAAAGAAATGAGGTCAAATCCATAAAAGGGAATTAAATACTTGGTCTGGTCTACGCTGTCCGCTGTGGCGGATAGATGGTCCGCTATAGCGAACTTGCTAAGGCAAGAAAGCCATTAACGGTGGCAAAATCTGGAGACATTGCTCCACCGTTGTAGCGGAAGAGAAGCTCGCTTGGACGAATCATGTAGGTCTATAGGAGCTCGCTATAGCAAGGTTTTCGTCATTAGGGCGAATCCGCTGCAGCGGTCCGTCCCACGCTGTAGCAAAAGGTCAGGTCCAGGTGGTCCCTACAACTTTTAATTCCTTACTAATTCAATTGTGGAATAATTTAACGAACAATTCCTCCGTGTGACTTACCATATACCGATTAACAATGCTTTTAGGACTCGAACTTCAAGGAATTTTAGTAACGGCCTTACAGACCTTACACTTTTAACTCTGCTGGAGCCATTCTGTATGGCGGAATAGATATCAGCTTAGTGTCGGGAAGTTGATCAATTCCAAAGTCTATCTCCCTATCGGGAGGAACTCTGGAAAGACTTCTAGAAATTCATTAATGACTGGTACGGACTGGAGAGTTGGGGTTTAGGTATCTGCATCCCTGACTCAAACTAAGTGATAGATATACCCCCTTGAAAATCATCTTTCTGGCCCTAAGATAGGAAATAAATATACCCTAGGGTACAACTGAATTACCCTCCCATTCTATGACTGGTTCATTAGGAAATTCAAATCTTACTATTTGGTTCTACAACCCACTATGGTATAACATGAAGCTAACCAATCCATACCCATGATTACATCAAAGTCTACCATTTCTAATTCTGCTAAATCAGCTATGGTTCTACAGTGATAGACTAAAACTGGGCAACCCCTATAAATGCGTCTAGCTAGAACTGACTTCTCAACTGATGTGGACAATTCAAAGGGTTCATGCATCTTTTCTGGTTCTATTCCAAATTTCTTAGCAATAAACTGGGTACATAAAATAAGGTGGATCCTGGGTCAATAAGGGCATAAACGCCGAATGTGAAGACCGTTAGTGTACCTGTGATAACATCTGCATGTGGCTCTGTATCCTGATGACCTGCCAAAGCATACAAGTAGTTTTGACCTCTGCCTGCATTTCCAGACTTAGTTGCACCATGCTCTGACTGGGCTTGAGAGTTTCGAGGAGCTACTGAATTTATGGACCGAGCGACATTACATCTGGTACCTTGTCTCGCAGATGGACAGTCTCTCTGAAAATGGCCCAGCTAGCCACACCTATAGCATATATCCATATCCATGCGACACTCATCTGGGTTTCACTTACCACACTTGCCGCAACCCGGATTATCATAAGTCTGCTGACCCATACTAGCTTGAGAATAAGAGTAAGTTGGGTTAAAATTCTGTCTCTTCTGATCATTCCTGATCTTTGGGGTTGGGGCACTGGCTGCAGATGGAGCGGGCCTTGATGATCTGTTCTTGACGAATTTTCTGCCTCCACGTCCCCCGTGACTGAAGTTACATGCAGACTTAGCGCTTTTATTTAATTCCCCGTCCTTCTCCTTCTAAAGAGCTTCTTCTTCCTTCATTCGGTCCTCAAGAGCCTAAACAAAAGCAACCATCATGCTAATAGTCATCGTCCCATTCTGAGCAGCAATTTGCTTCACCATACAAGTCGGGTATACGGCCCAACATAAATCTCCTAACTATGGCCCTCATGTCAGGAAGTATTTACTGAGCAAACTTAGAAAAGGAGACAAACTTAAGATAATACTTATTCACACACATATCATTATGTTTGAGTCTCTCAAATTCATAGGCCTTCACCTTTCTGACCTCAATCAGCTAGAAGTGGTCAATGAAATCATCGACAAACTCATCCCAAGTTTCCGGAGATGCCTCTTCCCTAGAGGACTACTTCCACATCTCATGTCAAATATGAGCAACATCCTGTAACTGATAAACTCTAAAATCTGCTTCCTCTATCTCAGTAGCACGCATAACATGAAAGACTTCTGAAGCCCATCGATGAAATTCTGGGGATCTTCTCCCTTAAGAGATCCTGTGAACATTGGAGGCTTCATGTTCAGAAATTCCTTGGTCCAAGAATTATTCCGCCCTCCACTAGCACCTGTGCCAGCAACCGCTTCCTGGCGTTGAGCTTGATCAGTAACAATTTGGGTGAGAAGATGAATAGCTTCCCTAACATCCATGTCCGAAGCATTGGGCTGCGGAGTAACGGTGGGACGGACCTGCACAGGCCTCTCTGTAGTTGGGGGTGCAGTATTTGATGCAACCCTCTGAGTCTGAGGCTCCACTTCTAGATTAACGTTAGCGTCAGCCCTCTGCCTGGTAGCTGTACTCGTCTTGGGTTACTTTCTTTTCACAGGCATTGTCTGAAATATGTAATACGCACGAGTTAGAAGAATACCTGAAAGCATAGCTCTAACTGCCGGATCTAGAGTATGGAAAAAGTGAGACAATCCTCAATGTCTTAGCGGTCAACTGTTTATATGTGTGGGTGCCACACATACATAAAAGTGACCCCACTAGACATAGTTTCGTAGACTCCCTAAGACACTTGAACCTAGGCTCTAATACTAAGCTTTGTCACGCCCTGAACCATGGCCTGGGCGTAACACGACACTCGGTGTCTTGCTGCATGTAACCGAGCGAACCATATGATTTGCTGAATTAACATGGCGAATGAGATAATGCGGAATATAGTATTAAACATGGGTGATCTGAATAAGCATGAAATCTCATAATAGTAATGAAAATACTGGTTTAAAACATGATGCGAAAATAGTCTGAATAAACATGATAAATACTGAGCCAGCAATGGTTGTACAACTCTGAGCATCTAACATAACATAACTGACTAGTCTATGAAACCTCTGACAAGAGTTTGACTGCTAAACTATTTACCGGGACAAGGCCCCCGGCATACATTAACTACATAACTAACATGAAGCAAATAAAGATAACACCCCGAATAGAATGGGGCTCACCAATAGCTGATATGAATAAGTCCAAATGAGCTGATCCGTCGTCCTGTAAATCGTAGAGAAAAAAGAGCTAAATGTAAGAATTGTTATATAGAAGGATGTATAATGTGTATAGAAAAAGAATTAAAAACAAAAATAAACAAAGAAGAAAAACATAAGAAAATAGAAGATCCTACTATTAATCTGAGGATAATAACATTAGAAACAAGAATAAATTAATTAGAGACTAGACTATACAAATTAGAAAAGGGGAAACAAAGAAAGGAGGATATTGAAGATCAAGAAATAAGTCCATCTAACATACAACCAATAATTAAACCATTAAAAACAATACCAGAAGATTTTCAAGAACTAATGAGCGTAGAAGACCATGAGGAATTGGTATGTAATGAGGATAAAAAATTAGGAACAATAAAGATACTTGCAAGAATTAAAATAGATGTTTATGAAACAGATACTTTAGCTTTAGTAGATTCAGGATGCACAAAGTGTATAATAAATAAAAGGATAGTTCCACCAAATCTAATAAAAATTCTAGAAAAACCAGTTGCAGCAATGCAAATGGATGGAATTCATAACATATATAGACACTTTGTTAATAAATCATACATTAGCTTTACAAATACATCAAATTTTATAAACCAAGCTATAAAATGAATAAAATATGGGTAAGAGACTTAAATATAAATGTGGATTTTGTCATAGGATTAGACTTTATGTTACATAATGATGGAAGTTGTATGATTACAAGAGATGGAGTAATTTTCCTAAAGAATATTACTCATACACTAGTAAAAGCTCTTAAGACTGAAACTAGAATCCGACATAAGAAAATCCAGACAGCGTCGAAATGATCTACGGAGCGTCGATCTTTTCGTCAAATGGTCTTCGCTGAAGCTCAATTCTACGGCCTAATCGACGAAGCGTCGACTCGTCCGACGGTACAAAGAACGACCGTCAAATTCCCCTTTCGCAGAACTGCGGTGAAGTTTCATTTAACGAACTTTTCTCCCTTGCCTCTAACTTCTTTGGAATCTTAATTAGAATTATTAAGCATCCCTTCTAACTTGTAGTGACATCATGTACACCTTAACGTACGTTAGTCCATTCACCGCTCAACAACCCCAAGTTCCGAGGTATAACATTCTTCCCACCTTTTTTGGAACATTCGTCCTTGAATATTAAGCACTCGGGAATTCAACAAAAATTTCGCCAGAGTTTCCCCTATAATATGGCGCTACCATCCTGTCACAACAACCCATAATAATTATGCCTCTCAGGGCTACAACACAATAAAACCATAAATTGGCCACACACGACCAAAAGCACGAAAAGTAAGCATACATACCTTATATTGTTGGCGTTTCACCTCGACCCTCTCTTGGGGGTTGGAATAAATGCGGGTACTTGGACTTCATACTCTCTTCTGCTTCCCAAGTCATTTCTTCTTGGTTGTTGTTTCGCCACAAGACTTTGATTGAAGCTACTTCCTTATTTCGAAGTCTCCGTACTTGCCTGTCTAGTATGGCAATAGGCTCTTTTTTATATGCAACATTTTCTGTCACTTGAATATCATCTATCGGAACAATTTTCGTGGGATCTCCAACACACTTGCGGAGCATTGAGACATGAAAAACTGGATGGACTGATTCAAGCTCTGAAGGCAAGTCCAATTTATAGGCTACATGACCCACCTAGCGGATAATTTTATAGGATCCAATGTAGCGGGGACTCAATTTACCTTTCTTGCCAAATCTCATCACTCCTTTCATTGGCGATACCTTCAAAAATACCCACTCATCAACTTGAAATTCCAAGTCTCGCCGGCGGTTGTCCGCATAAGATTTCTGGCGACTTTGGGCTGTCAGCAATCGATCTCGAATCACCTTGACTTTCTTAACCGCTTGCTGAATCAATTTAGGGCCTATTAGCTGTACTTTTCCTATTTCGAACCATCCAATTTGGGACCTAAACTTTCTTCCATATAAAGCTTCATACAGAGCCATTTGAATAATGGAATGATAGCTATCGTTGTATGCGAACTCGATCAGAGGTAAATGGTCACCCCAGCAACCACCAAAATCTAGTACACATGCTCGTAGCATATCCTCCAAGGTCTGAATAGTACGCTCGGCTTGCCCATAAGTTTGCGGAAGAAATGCCGTGCTGAGCCTTACTTGAGTACCCAAACCTTCCTGGAAAGATTTTCAGAACTTGGTTGTAAATTGTGATCCTCTATCCATGATAATGGATAGTGGAATACCATGAAGTCGCACAATTTCCTTGATATACAACCTTGCATAATCTTCAGTTGAGTATGTGGTTCTGATTGAAAGAAAATGAGCTGCTTTCGTGAGTCTGTCCACGATCACCTATATAGAATCATGCTTGCCTCGGGAACGAGGTAACCCCACAATAAAATCCATATTGATCACTTCCCACTTCCAAGTAGGGATTTCCATTGCTTGCAATAATCCTCCTGGCTTTTCATGTTCAATCTTTACTTGTTGGCAATTTGGACATTGGGCTACAAATTCTGCTATGTCTGTCGTCATGACATCCCACGATTATATCAATTTGAGATCGTGATACATCTTTGTTGCACCTGGGTGAATAGAAAATCGGGAATAATAGGCTTCTTCTAGAATTCGTCGGCGCAATTCTGCAACATTCGGAACACATAGCCTGTCTTGGTATCTAAGAATTTCATCCATCGACGTTTTAAATGGAGATCTCTCTTTTTCATGAAGTGTGTCTCTATACTGGCTCAACTGAGGATCTTCATACTGACGCTCTTTCACTTCTACATTCAGGGATGAAACTGTAGGATTGTTAACACTAATTCCTGCACTACCTGAATCGATTAAACGTACTCCAAGGTTAGCTAGTTGATGGAGCTCATGAATCAATTTTTTCTTCTCCGAAGGAACTTTGCATAAACTGCCCATTGACCGGCGGCTAAGCGCATCAGGTACTACATTTGCTTTTCCATGGTGGTATAAAATATTCACATCGTAATCTTTCAATAACTCTAGCCACCGCCTCTTCCACAGATTTAACTCCTTCTGTTTGAAAATGTACTAAATACTCTTGTCATCTGTATAAATATCAACATGCACCCCATACAAGTAATGTCTCCACATTTTTAATGCATAAATGACTGCGGCCAATTCGAGATCATGAGTTGGATAGTTCTTTTCATGTTTCCGCATCTGTCTCGAAGAATAAGCAATAACTCTATCGTGCTGCATTAACACACATCCTAACCCAACACCGGAAGCATCACAGTACAGAACATAGCCATCTGGCCCTTCTGGAAGTGTTAAGACCGGGGCTGAAGTTAATCTGTCCTTCAACTCTTGGAAGCTGCGTTCACAAGCATCATTCCATTGAAATTTTTTACTGACTTCTGGGTTAGCTTCGTCAATGGAGCTGAAATAGACGAAAACCCTTCTACAAACCTTCTGTAGTATCCTGCCAATCCCAGAAAACTGCAAACCTCGGTAGGTGTCGTAGGTGTTGATCAAGTCTTAACAGCTTCAATTTTCTGAGTATCAACTCGAATACCGGCAGCTGAAATAACATGGCACAAAAATGTTACGGAATTCAGCCAAAACTCGCACTTTGAAAAATTTTCATATAATTCTCGGGTTCGAAGAATTCCAAGAAGAATACGTAAATGATCTGCATGTTCTGATTCTGTGCGAGAATACACCAGAATATCATCAATAAATACTATCACGAATAAATCCAAGAGCGGCCTGAATACATTATTCATCAAATTCATGAACACTGCCGGAGCATTAGTCAACCCAAACGACATCACCCAGAATTCATAATGGCCATGTCTAGTTCTGAAACCCGTTTTGGGAATATCTTCTTCTCTAACTCTCACTTGATGATACCCTGACCTCAAGTCTATTTTAGAAAACCACTTGGCACCCTGTAGTTGATGAAATAAATCATCAATCCTTGGGAGAGGATATTTGTTCTTTATCGTCACCTTGTTCAACTGTCTATAATCAATGCACATTCGTAGGGAACCATCTTTCTTTCTTATGAACAAGACTGGTGCTCCCCATGGTGATGAACTGGGTCTAATAAATAAATCCATTCTCAAGCAAATCTTTCAACTGTGCCTTTAGCTCTTTCAATTCTGCCGGAGCCATTCGATAAGGAGGAATAGAAATAGGCTTGGTGTCCGGAAACACATCAATGGCGAAGTCAATTTCTCTTTCTGGAGGAAGACTTGGAAATACATCCGAAAATTCGTTCACTACCGAGTTGGATTGGAAAGTTGGCGATGTTGCTTCGGTGTCATTTACTCGGACTAGAAGATAAATGTAGCCTTTAGCTATCATCTTTCTTGCCTTGAGGTAGGAAATAAACCTACCTTTTGAGATGCTGTATTACCCTTCCATTCAAGCACATGCTTTCCCGGAAATTAAAATCGGACTATCTTCATTCGGCAATCCACATTAGCATAACATGAGGCCAACCAATCCATACCCATAATCACACCGAAATCTAGCATTTCCAGCTCAATTAAATCAGCTTTGGCTTGACGATTACATAACACAAGTACACTGTTTTTATACACTTGTCTAGCTATCACGGGATCACCAACTGGAGTAGTTACCTCAAAAGGTTTGATTGGCTCAAGTTTCACCCCAATACGACCAGCAACATATGGAGTAATATAGGAGAAAGTAGAACTCGGATCTATCAAGGCATATACATCATGGGAAAATATGGACAATGTACCTGTAACCACATCTGGGGAGGACTCAAGATCTTGTCGTTCGGCTAAAGCGTACACACGGGGCTGAGTGGTACCTGAAGTAGATGCTCCCCCTCTGCCTCTACCTCGTCCTGCTGGGATCTGGGTAGTCTGCCCTATCGGGCACACTGAAGATGAACCAGCTGCTAATCCTGTGGGCTGAACCCCAACTCTACCGCTCGTCGATAGGCAATCTCGCATCATATACCCAACCTGAACACAGGCATAGCAAGCATCCGAACCTGGGCGACATTGTCCAGAATGTAGTCTACCGCGCTGGCTGCATCGCTGTACTGAGGGTTTCCTCTGACTATAGTCTTCCCTGAACTGAGAATTTGAGGCCCTCGAACTCTGACTCTGTCCTGAACGAAAGGAGCGATCAAATATCCTACCCGTAAATAGAGGAGGTGCACTAGTCACCGACTGGCCAGAATGTCGGGAATAAGTCTGCCTTGATCCACCTCTATAATCACTGCCTGCCCCCATAGATCTAGCCCTCTTGCTTTGCCTTCTATCGATATCACGGTCACCCCTTTGTGGTTGTTGTCGCCTCTCTAAATTCTGGGCATGGGCTTGTATTCGGGAAATATCCATCCCTTCTTACAACGAGGATGTTAAACAATCCTTAAACAAATATAGCCACAAGCCACTCACAAACCTGTGTACCCTATCTCCCATATCGGCCACCATAGTCGGGGCATATCTAGCCAAGGAATTGAATTTAAGGTTATATTCCCGGACGCTCATATTTCCTTGCTTCAGATTTAAGAACCTATCCGCTCTAGCTCGGCAGACCTTGGGTGGAAAATAGTGACGGATGAAAGCATCCACAAATTCTTTCCACACGGGAGGAGGCGTATCTTCTTTCCTTGATGCTAGCCAATTGTTGTACCACAATACCGCCACATCTCTGAGTCAATAAGATGCCAACTCTACAGATTCAGTATCGGAGGCATGAATAATTCTTAATGTTCTCAGCATCTCATCAATAAAACCTTGCGGGTCTTCATTCGGCTTTGACCCGAAAATCTCCGGAGGATTCAAACTCATAAAATTACGGGATCTGGTACTAGCTGACCGATCACTTGGGCCCGCATTCTGCCGCTGTGCCTGGGCGGCAACCAACTGTGTCAATAGATGAATGGCCTCGGTCACTTGTTGACCCGAAGCAACTGGTGAAGGAACTGGAGCTGAAGCTCCTCCTTGTTCTTGTACATTAGGTGGGGTGGAAGAATTATTGGATGGGGCCTCATTATATGACATGCCCTCTTTTACATTCATTGGCGGCTCTCTTTCTACGCGCCTTTTTGTCGTAGTCTTGCCCTTCTGGGCGGCTGTAGCTTTTCCCTTTGGCGGCATTTCTGAAATCACAACACAATATTAGGGAGGATAAGATCTTATACACAACTCTATCGCACGATCTCATAAGAAGAAGGATGGTCATTTTTCCTAAATGCCCTATAGCCTCCTGTTTATTGATGTGACGCGCAACACACCATAAACAAGACTCTACTAGACACGGCTCGTAGACACTTCCTAGGACTGAACTGCTCTAATACCACTTTTGTCACGACCCGCCTAGGGGCCGTGACGGGTACCCGGGGCTAACCACCGAGCACCACTCGTTCTACTACTCATCTGCTCTCAATCATGCATCTTATGCTCATAACCATGGTAATTATTATCATTTGAAACATATTTACTTTATATACATGGGCCTTTCGGCTATCAAAATAACATGCATACATATATATATACAATGAGGAACTTGTGAGACCATACTACCCACATTGCACATCTACGAGTCTCTACTTGAGTACTAGACATATGGACGGGCCAAAACCCCATCATGCCCATAATACATATATATATATATATACACACACAAAATAATGAAGTGCTCTCAAGTCAGCTACTGGCTCTTACGAGTGTGGATCAAGATCACCTCCCTGTCTACTTGTGGGCATGAACACAGTGTCCAAAGAAAACGGACGTCAGTACAAACATTGTACTAAGTATGTAAGGCAAAAACAATAATGAAACATCAATGAAATGAGGAGGCATCAAATGAGGAGCAATCTGTATCTGACTATGAATCATGAAGGAAATAATGCATGTCGGCTTACTTTGATAATTATCATCATATCATAGATGCATAAATGTATAAGTTGCCGGCCATATCGGATCGGTGTGATAATCATTTGCATTAGCCTTCGTCCAGGCCTCCCGCGTCCGGGGTACCATATCATGCCACCCCACTAGTGGTGTCTGCCTATGCCATCTGGCTATGGTGTATACGCTGCCCGCCTTAGCGGTGACTGCCCGGCCATATAGGCGCGGTGTTATATCATCATCATAATATGCTCATCATAGTGCATGCATAAAGACTCAAGGACAACTATACTTTATCGGGCTGGCGTGAGGTCATGATCCCCCGATTTCATTATGGAGCACTCATTAACATTCTGCCTCACCTTGAAGGAAATAATATATGAGGTGAGTGTAAGCAATAAATGACATCATTAACATTTTAGGAACATCATATCAATAATATTTAGAATCTCTATACTTTAACTCATCATCATCATTATTGGGCTCATAACATCTCTTATATCATGTAGCTATTCATGAACATAGGCTCATAGTTTTTCCGGAATGTAAGAAATTCATGAAGGAAGGAAAGTCATACTATACGATTCATACCATAGAAATAAAGGACTAGCCTCACATACTTTTGTCGTTTAACTACTTTATTGCTTGATCGTTCTCCCTCGATGCTCGCGTTTCTACCTTCAAGAGGATTCGCATTAACATTAGCTAATCGATTACTTAAACGTACTTACTAGAGCTAAAGAAAATTGGGCAACATTTCCTTTGTTTCTACTACTTTTCCCATATTCCATATCAACTCCCAAACGTTCATAACAATATTCACAATATCGCAAACAACGATCATCATTTATCTACATTTACCACAATTCACCATTTCCCTTCAATTTCTCCACAATTATGGTTATAGCTCATTTTCGCGTTTTCTCATATATAATACTTATTCCATGTTCTAGATGTCATTCACAACATATTTGCAATCACCACATGCCAATATCCATAATCTACCCAACCTACTACTCAACAATGACATTATTCACTCATTTATGACCCATTTTCTATGTCCTTCTGCAATTCAAGTGTCTTAGTCTTCCAATACCTTAAACAACATGGTATGGTCATAAAACTTACCTTAGATGATGGATGAACAACCCTTGAGTGGAACTTCTCTTCTTGCACCAAAACCCTAACTCACTTCCCTTGAGATCTCTTGGTGTAGATGAACTTTTGCTAGGTTTCATGCACTTGTTTTCATGGATTTGGTGTAGTTGATCTTGGTTTTCCCTTAAATCCTTGTGGATGAATGATGGAGAAGGTTCTAGAGGTTTCTTGAAGAGAGGAGAGTGGAAAATAAAATGAAATGAAATGAAATGGATGAATGGTCCTTATATAAAATCTTGAAATCAGTTCCGACCGAGATATACGGTACGATTGACGGGACGTCGATCTGATCGTCGAAGTCGTTAAATTTCCAGTGAGCAACCTTTCGTTTCTTTTCATTCTACGGTGAGAAGGACGGTCCATCAAACCGATCGACGGATCATCGATCTTTTCATCGAATGGTCTTCGCTCTAGCTCAATTCTATGGCACAATTGACGAAGCAGCGACTCATCCGACGGTACAAAGAATGACTGTGGAACCCCCCTTTCGCAGAAGTGCGATGAAGTTTCATTTAACGAACTTTTCTCCCTTGCCTCTAACTTCTTTGGAATCTTAATTAGAATTATTAAGCATCCTTTCTTACTTGTAGGGACATCATGTACACCTTAACGTACGTTAGTCCATTCACCGCTCAACAACCCAAAGTTCCGAGGTGTAACACGTACCAACCTAGCTAATATCCAACCAAAACACTATGTCTGAAGACCTAATCATGCTTTCTCCCGTCAATTCTACACAAAACATACGTGTCGCTAATCAAAGTCTAACTAAAGTAAGCCATAACCTATCTCGAATGCAGAACAGGAGCCACGAACTACTCCGCATGAGTCTTCTATTTCTGAAGCGCCTCATAACGATCAAAGTCTAACAATATGATGCTAAGTGAGCAACAAACCATGCATTTAAACAAGAGCAACAATTTGGGGAAGAACACCCACTTACTTATATCCTTTTCAATGGATGAAACCATCCTTTAATGGTGAATTTATCATAACTTCTATCTCTACAATCATTAACCTTCAATTCATGGGTTTCTAATCAATTTTCCACTTTCCAATAGATTTTAGAACAAAGCTTCCATTTTTATTAGAACCCTAGTCTCAACGTGCAATTTCAATCATATGAAATCAAATTCCTTTCCTAGAAAGTGATAATATATACTCCTAGATGATTAATCAACAACACACCAATTATTTAAGGGTTTACTAATTCTAGGGTTCTAGGATTTTCACCCACCATTGATGGACCATAGAACAATCATGGAACTTGAAGAAGAAAGGAAAAGGAACAAATAAAGATGAGGACTTACCCTCCAAGATGCTTTTACCAATGAATGGAATGAATGTTGCCTCTTTCTCTCTTGAAAACTGACTTTGGCATCTTGGGAATAATAGGTAGGAGTTGGGGGATTAAAATAGGGCATTCTGTCCCCCGTTGGCCACTGTAGCAGTCACCAGACCGCTACAGCGGTACCGCTATAGCGGCCCTTTGGACGCTGCCAGCAGCCAGCTGGAACAGGCCGCACTAAAATGAGCACAAATCGCTCACACGGTGGCCAAACGCGTCGATTCTTTTTCCTATAGCTTTGTAATTTTGAATTATTTTTACTATAGCTTTGAATTTCGATGCGGATCTAATGCTTTAGACCTCACTCAAAACAAAGGTCGGATTCTCAATCTGGAGCCGTTTCTATCCACAGACCTCCGGCGAAAACACCGAATATGAGTGCAACAAAACCCAAACGCATCTGACACTATTTGGAACCTCACCAAAACTTGTAGAAAAGTTCAAAATCATCATATTAACATGTTGGAACTTCCAAAACATTGACACAGGGTCATCCTAACTCGGCGTTGACCGTAGTCAACTCTAACTCGTCAACTTAACTAGTTTCTCCATCAATGACTCAATTACACTCGAACCTTACGGAAACATACCCAATGACTTCATTAATTCGTAGATCATACTAACGAGACTTGGGGAAAGGGTCAATAAGGTTAAATGGGTCAAAACACTATAATGACTAAACGGGTTATTACATCGAGATAGAGCCTCGTTATAGGACTCACCCTCTTCTATATTTACTGGCAGCTCCTGTTTAACTCGCCTTCCTATCACAGTCTTTCCCTTCTCGGTGGCTATCGCTTTCCTCTTTACCGGCATAGCTGAAATCATAACGCACAATTAGGGAAAAATGAAATCTTATATCATAGCTCTATCGCACAATCTATGAAGGAGAAAGAAGGTCATTATTCCTAAAGGCCCCGCAGCTTGTTGTTTAAAAGTGTGGTGCGCTTCAAACCAATAATAAAGACTCTACTGGACACGGCTCGTTGACAAACCCTAGGACGGAACTGCTCTGATACCACTTTTTTCACGACCCAACTAGTGGGCCATGATGGGTACCCGGAGCTGACTACCGAGCACTACTTATCATGCTATCTATCATACTCGACCCAGACATACATCAACCTCAACACAAGACTTATCATGAAACAATCTCCAAATATCTCCCAAAACATGTATATATGCATAAGCCCACGGGGCTACAAAAATGATGTACAGAACATACACTGAAGAAGTCTCATAACATCTAAAACCCACATATAACCATCTACGAGCCTTTAGCTAAAGCGCTAAAATCATAAGGACGGGACAGGACCTTGCCATGCCCACTAAGTACACAAAAGAATACACCAAGGAATGGCGACTCCGGAGTAGTGGAGTGCTCCTACAAATCTGTTGAGTAAGCTCCTAAGCATCTGCGCCGTCTACCTATCTACCTGTGGCAATGAACACAGTGTACATAAAAAAAAGAACGTCAGTACGAGCAATGTACTGAGTTTGTAAGGCATGTACAACAGCATAATAAGAAAATAAAAGAGCATAAGAGGAAGAGAAAACCTGCAACTGATTGCCACTTAAGGCGGAGTAATGCATGCTAACTTTTATAGTAAAAATAATATCATATCATACATACATATATAAGCTGCCCAATCATATAGTTACGGTGTGATCATCATTAGCCTGCGTCCAGGCCTTCCACGTCCGGGGCGTTAGCTGCCCACAGCAGTGGTGTGTCTGCCGGGCCGCCTACTGGGCGGTGTGGTGTAATACTGCCCGGCCATGTAGGCACGGTGTGATCATGCATGAAAATAACATAAAGCATGCATGAGAGCCCAAATGAAAGCTATGACTCTATCGGAGTGACGTAAGGTCAGTAACCTCCGATTACATTATGAAATAGTCATCGTCGCTACGTATCACCGTGAAGGAACTAATGTCATGCGGTGAGACAGCAGTAAGGAACAACATCAATGTAAGCATAAGGATATGACTATCAAGCTCATATTAGCATCATTATCATCATCGTTATTATGGAACACATCTCATTTTTACTTCATAAGAAATTCCTGAGAATTATGACCTTTTCACTCTTAGGATGTAATAAGATCATGAAATATAGAAAAGAAATCATAACATAGAATTCATACCTTGAAAGAAGGAGACTAGCCTTACATACCTTTACGTCTCTCCAACTTTATCGACTAAACTCTTTCCCTCTAAGTTACGATTCTACATTCAAGAGAATTTGTACTAAGATCAGATAACCGGAAAAACACTTGAGCTTAAACTAAAGCAACTAGGAGCTAATGAAAATTGAGCAGCATTTCCTTTGTTTCAACAACTTCCTCCATATAATATACAACTCCCAAACATCATCAATAGCACCCACAATGTCATAATCAATAAACCTCTTCAAGTTAAGCATTATCTAATTCTCACAATTCCCCTTCAAGGGTATCCATAACCATAATTACAACACAACGTCATATTCATTCACATATAATGCTTCTTCGACATCCCTAATATCATTCATAACAAGATTATGCTCATGGCATAGCAAGAATTATGATTCATGTCATGTTACCATTCAAGAATTTCACCTTTTCCATATTTCCACTTCATACTCTATTTTCTTCCATAATCCAAGTCTTTCAACCATTCAATACTCTTAATAACATGAAATAAATGAAAAACTCACCTTTAATTATGTAGGAATAGGCATTGGATGAAAATACTTCACTTGGAGAAAAACCCAACTTCAATTCCAAAGGAATTCTAGCTTCCCATAACCCTAACTAGCATCTTTGCACTTGATTCCACCAATTTTTGGCATTTGATCATTGACCTACCTTGGATTTGTGTTAAAAAGATGTGTACAGGGTTCTAGAGGTTTCAAGAAGTGTGGAGGAAATGAGAAATGAAAATAAGAACTTTGGGGTCTTATATTTATAAATTAGAAAATCTGACCCAACATGATTTATACGGATATATATACGGTCCGAATAATCTTACAACAAGTGACTGTAGAGTTGCATCAACAATCAACGCATATTGTAACTGTTATACGAACACTTATATGGTCCGTATAATTTTAGATAGTCCGCATAAGTGACCGTATAATCTCACCGAGACTGACCACTCACTGTGACCGTTGTGCGGACCTTTATACGGCTGTGTAAATTTATACGAACCGTATAAACGGTCGTACAACTCACATTTTTCCGAAATTGCTCTTGTCGATTCGTTTGATCTCCAATCCTTATGGAATCTCCTTGGCACTTGTATAATACTTCATTAACCCTCTAAGAAGCCTTACAACTTCTCTTCAAGACATTCTTGAATCAAACTTAGCTCGGTTGCTACAAAAACCCTTCCGAACACAACTTATACTTCACTTCCTTCAATGAACTTTCTTTTCTTGCCTCAAGTGTCTTTGGAATCTTAATTAGAATCATTAAGTATCCCGTCTTACTTTTAGGGACATCATATATACCTTAACTTGCATTAGTCTATTCACCGCACAACGACATGAAATTTTCGAGGTGGAACAAATAGGCTCTTCTATAGGCATTCTTTTTCCTGATGGTTTTATATTTTCTATAGGTTCTCCTACTGTTCTAATAACTCTTGTTCTTGGTACATTTTAAAAAAATCAACCTTAGTGTGAACTACCACATCGACTTTCTACTAGCAAATTCCACCACCCCCAACCTTTGTTCTCAACATCTACTTCACATTTAGTTTACCCCCAACTTAGGCGTTTTGCCTCGTCTATCTAGTAGCATCAAGGAGGAAACGAGTGCGAAGATGGATAAATTTCACAACGGGTGAGGTTTCATTCGGCTAGCCAAGAAAATGGTCAAAAAGGTTCAAAAAGGGAAAACTAGTGATATTTTCAGCTTTTGGTGAGGCTTATTTAGGCAAAGTGACTTATTTACACAAAGAAAGCCTAAGATCATTTCACAACCAAACTAACTTTCGGATTTCAACAAGACCAACCAGGCAAGTTCTAGATTATACATGCGTAAGCAGAATAAAACTAACAACTCACACACACATCGGCATAAGGATAATCATTTTTGCACTTGTGACCTCTTAAGTAGTCATTCATCACACACAATACCCCAATAATCACAATGTCATATAAAGAATCAATCATGTCAGACAATAACTGTTCTAAGTGTGCATTTTTCAAAATTTCTGAGGGGTCCAAAATTTTCAACAAACCACAACACATGCCATCAGTTACAAAGTAACACCAAATAAGTCAAAGTTATTCTACTCAACCTAAGCAACATCCTAAACATGCCAGTTTCAGCAAAATAAAACCCCCCTCAGGAAAAGGATAGGACTATCAAGCTCATATTAGCATCATTTTCTATTGAACATATATGAAGTACTAATCGAAGTCTACACAATTAAGCCGTAACTTACCTCGAGGCCAAAAAGGTGCCACAAACATCTATTTGTCTTTGTCTTCTCATTTTGAACCACGACACTCGATGAAGGGTCTAGGAAGGTCAACGGGTCCAGGAGAACAAAAGTCAAATTCTAGAAACTATACCAAGTTTCGGATTTGTAAGGGTAGAATCGAAATTTATCTCCAACTTGACTTTCCTAAGTTTCTATGGACTAATGTTTTATGTTTCATTACTAATTTATCAACAATGTCCTAAATGGAAATCTTTCCTTTATACAACTCCTACTTTCAAGAAATCAATTTGTTACCCATTTGTAGAAATGCAAAAGATTAGCATTTGAGGTTGGTTATTTAGGCTAGTATAGAATCTAGTTGATTAGCTCAAGATTGCCATGATTTCATCCCAAGAATTTCCCTTTTATCAACCTAGGGTTTGTACTATTTATTTTTTTTAATTTAATCTTAGAATATAAACTTAGTGGAGGAAGTAAATAAATTAGAGAGAAAGAATGAAATGGATGGGTTTACCTTTACCAAGCTTTCATGGATTTCCTCCTAAAATGTCCCAAATGGCGGCTGAGATATAGGGTTTTTAAAGAAATGAGGTCAAATCCAGAAAAGGGAATTAAATACTTGGTCTGGTCTACGCTGTCCGCTGTGGCGGACAGATGGTCCGCTATACCGAACTTGCTAAGGCAAGAAAGCCATTAACGGTGGCAAAACTCTGGTGAAATTGCTCCACCGTTGTAGCGGAAGAGAAGCTCGCTTGGGCGGATCCGCTGCAGCGGTCCGTCCCACGCTGTAGCAAAATGTCTGGTCCAGGTGGTCCCTACAACTTTTAATTCCTTACTAATTCAATTGCGGAACAATTTAACGAACAATTCCTCCGTGCGACTAACCATATACCGATTAACAATGCTTTTAGGACTCGAACTTCAAGGAATTTTAGTAACGACCCAATAGACGTTACACTTTTAACTCTGCTGGAGCCATTCTGTATGGCGGAATAGGTATCAGCTTAGTGTCGGGAACTTGATCAATTCCAAAGTCTATCTCCCTATCGGGAGGAACTCTGGAAAGACTTCTGGAAATTCATTAACGACTGTTACGGACTGGAGAGTTGGGGTCTGGGTATCTGCATCCCTGACTCAAACTAAGTGATAGATATACCCCCTTGAAAATCATCTTTCTGGCCCTAAGATAGGAAATAAATATACCCTAGGGTACCACTGAATTACCCTTCCATTCTATGACTGGTTCATTAGGAAATTCAAATCTTACTATTTAGTTCTACAACCCACTATGGTATAACATGAAGCTAACCAATTCATACCCATGATTACATCAAAGTCTACCATTTCTAATTCTGCTAAATCAGCTATGGTTCTACAGTGATAGACTAAAACTGGGCAACCCCTATAAATGCGTCTAGCTAGAACTGACTTCTCAACTGATGTGGACAATTCAAAGGGTTCATTCAACTTTTCTTGTTCTATTCCAAATTTCTTAGCAATAAACTGGGTACATAAGATAAGGTGGATCCTGGGTCAATAAGGGCATAAACGCCGAATGTGAAGACCGTTAGTGTACCTGTGATAACATCTGCATGTGGCTCTGTATCCTGACGACCTGCCAAAGCATACAAGTATTTTTGACCTCTGCCTGCATTTCCAGACTTAGTTGCACCATGCTCTGACTGGGCTTGAGAGTTCCGAGGAGCTATTGAATTTATGGACCGAGCGACATTACATCCGGTACCTTGTCTCGTAGATGGACAGTCTCTCTGAAAATGGCCCAGCTAGCCACACCTATAGCATATATCCATATCCATGTGACACTCATCTGGGTTTCACTTACCACACTTGCCGCAACCCGGATTATCATAAGTCTGCTGACCCACACTAGCCTGAGAATAAGAGAAAGTTGGGTTAAAATTTTGTCTCTTCTGATCATTCCTGATCTTTGGGGTTGGGGCACTGGCTGCAGATGGAGCGGGCCTTGATGATCTGTTCTTAAAGAAGTTTTTCCCTCCACGTCCCCCGTGACTGAAGTTACATGCAGACTTAGCTCTTTTTTTTAATTCCCCATCCTTCTCCTTCTAAAAAGCTTCTTCTTCCTTCATTCGGTCCTCAAGACCCTAAACAAAAGCAACCGTCATGCTAATAGTCATCGTCCCATTCTGAGCAGCAATTTGCTTCACCATACAAGTCGGGTATAAGGCCCAACACAAATCTCCTAACTATGGCCCTCATGTCAGGAAGCATATACTTAGCAAACTTAGAAAAGGAGACAAACTTAAGATAATACTTATTCACACTCATATCATTATGTTTGAGTCTCTCAAATTCATAGGCCTTCACCTTTTTGACCTCAATCAGCTGGAAGTGGTCAATGCAAGCATCGACAAACTCATCCCAAATTGCCGGAGATGCCTCTTCCCTAGAGGACTACTGCCACATATCATTTCAAATATGAGCAACATCCTATAATTGATAAACTCTAAAATCTATTTCCTCTATCTCAGTAGCACGCATAACACGAAATACTTCTGAAGCCCATCGATGAAATTCTGGGGATCTTCTCCCTTAAGAGATCCAGTGAACAATGAAGGCTTCATGTTTAGAAATTCCTTGGTCCTAGAATTGTTCTGCCTTCCACTAGCACCTGTGCCAGCAACCGCTTCCTGGCGTTGAGCTTGATCAGTAACAATTTGGGTGAGAAGATGAATAGCTCCCCTAACATCCATGTCCGAAGCATTGGGCTGCGGAGTAACGGTGGGACGGACCTCCGCAGGCCTCTCTGTAGTTGGGGGTGCAGTATTTGATGCAACCCTCTGAGTCTGAGGCTCCACTTCTAGATTAACGTTAGCGTCAGCCCTCTGGCTGGTAGCTGTAGTCGTCTTGGGTTACTTTCTTTTCACAGGCATTGTCTGAAATATGTAATACGCACGAGTTAGAAGAATACCTGAAAGCATAGCTCTAACTACACGATCTAGAGTATGGAAAAAGTGAGACAATCCTCGATGTCTTAGTGGTCAACTGTTTATATGTGTGGGTGCCACACATACATAAAAGTAACCCCACTAGACATAGTTTCGTAGACTCCCTAAGACACTTGAACCTAGGCTCTAATACCAAGCTTTGTCACGCCCTGAACCATGGCCTGGGCGTAACATGACACTCGGTTCCTTGCTGCATGTAACCGAGCGAACCATATGGTTTGCTGAATTAACATGGGGAATGAGCTGATGCGGAATATAGTATAAAACATGGGTGATCTGAATAAGCATGAAATCTCATAATAGTAATGAAAATACTGGTTTAAAACATGATGCGAAAATAGTCTGAATAAACATGATAAATACTGAGCCAACAATGGTTGTACAACTCTGAGTATCTAACATAACATAACTGACTAGTCTATGAAACCTCTGACATGAGTTTGACTTCTAAACTGTTTACCGGGACAAGGCCCCCGGCATACATTAACTACATAACTAACATGAAGCAAATAAAGATAACACCCCGAATAGAATGGGGCTCACCAATAGCTGATACGAATAAGTCCAAATGAGCTGATCCGTTGTCCTGTAAATCTGCATCATGAAATTCAAGCCCCCGGAAAAATAAAAGGGACGTCAGTACACTTGAATTGTACTGGTATGTAAAGAAACTGAATAAAATAAAGCATGGTACATGAAATAATAGAGTTGAAAGTGAAACTGCATTTGTAAGCTGAACATGAGCATGAGTATCATCTGACATTAGTATATATATATATATATATATATATATATATATATATATATATATATATATGAGCAGAATCAATTCAAGCTAGTAATTTAACAAATATTTCTGATGATTGTAATCATGAATTCAAAAGGAATAAACGATTAGATAGTAATGCATGTTTCTTTTGTAAATGGTACCCTGGTAGAGAAAAAAGAGCTAAATGTAAGAATTGTTATATAGAAGGATGTATAATGTGTATAGAAAAAGAATTAAAAACAAAAATAAACAAAGAAGAAAAACATAAGAAAATAGAAGATCCTACTATTTATCTGAGGATAATAACATTATAAACAAGAATAAATTAATTTGAGACTAGACTATACAAATTAGAAAAGGGGAAACAAAGAAAGGAGGATAGTGAAGATCAAGAAATAAGTCCATCTAACATACAACCAATAATTAAACCATTAAAAACAATACCAGAAGATTTTCAAGAACTAATGAGCGTAGAAGACCATGAGGAATTGGTATGTAATGAGGATAAAAAATTAGGAACAATAAAGATACTTGCAAGAATTAAAATAGATGTTTATGAAACAAAGACTTTAGCTTTAGTAGATTCAGGATGCACAAAGTGTATAATAAATAAAAGGATAGTTCCACCAAATCTAATAAAAATTCTAGAAAAACCAGTTGCAGCAATGCAAATGGATGGAACTCATAACATATATAGACACTTTGTTAATAAAGCATACATTAGCTTTACAAATACATCAAATTTTATAAACCAAGCTATAAAATGAATAAAATATGGGTAAGAGACTTAAATATAAATGTGGATTTTGTCATAGGATTAGACTTTATGTTACATAATGATGGAAGTTGTATGATTACAAGAGATGGAGTAATTTTCTTAAAGAATATTACTCATACACTAGTAAAAGCTCTTAAGACTGAAACTAGAATCCGACATAAGAAAATCCAAACAGCAGACCAAATAAACCTGCAAAAGAAAAAAGATAGTTGTTATGAGGACTATCAAGAAAATAATACATGTTGTAAAAGAAATATAGAAACAAAGAATTTAAGCCTAGAAGAGGGAGAAATACTAGAAGATGAAGATCTAATAGAAAAATATTCTACTTTAATAGATATAGAAATAGAATTATGCAATTTTAAAACATGAATAGAAAGAATAGGAGTAATAAAAAATCAAAAGGATCTAGATAATATAATAAAAATACTAGATGAGATAGAAATTATAGGGGAAAAACCTTTAAAATAATGGGAAAACAACAAGATTGTATGTAGATTAGACATAATAAATCCAGACTATGTAATTAAAATAGCCTCAATAGAAACTATTAACCAAGATATACTCTATGTACCGTTTCTAGGTAATTAAAGTATTCAGTAAGAAATCTTCTTGTTTTTCTAGTGTTTCTTAGTTTTTGTCGAGTAAGGTGTATCATAAGCTAATGAAAACTTATTATTTACTAAAACTGTGTTGTCTCATAGAATTCTGTCTAATAACAATTGATGGCCTTCTTTGTCTAGCAGCAAATGGTCGTCTCATAAAATATAGTTTAAGGTCTTCTGGCTGCCAACTTTCTAAGATAATATTTCTTTTTATTATATTGAGGATAATTTCTATTATATTGAGTTCTATACTTTCTATGCTTTTTCTTTCTATGATTGTCTTTGTCATAACTCTGAGTAGTGTATACCACGCTTTTACAAAAATTCATTTCATTTTGTTTTAATTGTTTTTGTATTTGTATATGAGTACATTTTTCTTTTAGTATATCCATTATATGTTGTATTTTATGCCCTATTGACCATTTTAGACTAGGGTTTTGTATTACTCCGTCTCTCTTATTCCATATGTCTTATATTTCTCTTCCTAAGGCTCCTGGTAATTTATTAAATATTTTTTTTACCTAACTCTTGATCAAACGCATTTCCACTAATGGTACAATAATAAAAATAATCATTTAATTTATTTTTAATATGAAACAAACTACTTAAACTTAATTGTTCTAGTTTTATTAATGCATTTCTTTCTAATAATAGCAATCAACTATTTGGGTCTTCTCCTGTAATTAAAGTATGTATCTTGTTAGTAAAATTATATGGATTTTCTCCATGGATACTATTAGTTGGAATTCCATTGGAAAATTTTCTTTGTATGCTTCCCATAATGCTTTTGTTGATTCTCCTAAAAATGCTTTTTTATGCTTTTGTTGCTTTTGTTCCCTCCTTCATGGAGTGTAACAGTGTCACGACCCAACTAGTGGGCCATGACAGGTACCCAGAGCTTGCTACCGAGCACCACTTATCATGCTATCTGTCATACTACTTGGACATACATCAACCTCAACACAAGACTTATCACGAAACAATCTCCAAATATCTCCCAAAATATGTATATATGCATAAGCCCATGGGGCTACAAAAATGATGTACAGAACATACACGGAAGAAGTCCCATAACATATACAACCCACATATAAGAATCTACGAGCCTCTACTTGAAGTGCTGAAATCATAAGGACGGGACAGGACCCCGCCATGCCCCACTATGTACACAAAAGAACATACCAAGGAATGGCGACTCCGAAGTAGTTGAGTGCTCCTACAAATCTGCTGCGTAAGCTCCTAAGCGTCTGTGCCATCTCCCTGTCTACCTGCGGGCATGAACACAGCGTCCATAAAAGAAAGAACGTCAATATGAGCAACGTACTGAGTATGTAAGGCATGTACAACAACATAATAAGGAAATAAATGAGCATAAGAGGAAGAGAAAACCTGTGACTGATTGCCTCTTAAGGCGGAGTCGTGCATGCTAACTTTTATAGTAAAAATAATATCATATCAAACATACTTATCATCATTAGCCCGCGTCCAGGCCTCCCGCATCCGGGGCGTAAGCTACCCACTGCAGTGGTGTGTCTGCCCGGCCGCCTATTAGGTAGTGCGGTGTTATACAGCCCGGCCATGTAGGCACGGTATGATCAGGCATGAAAATAACATAAATCATGCATGAGAGCCCAAATGAAAGCTAAGACTCTATTGGAGTGACGTAAGGTTGGTAACCTCCGATTACATGATGAAATAGTCATCGTCGCTACGTCTCACCTTGAAGCAACCAATGTCATGAGGTGAGACAGTAGTAAGGAACAACATCAATGTAAGCATAAGTATAGGACTATCAAGCTCATATTAGCATCATTATCATCATCGTTATCATGGAACACATCTCATCTTTACTTCATAAGAAATTCCTGAGAATTATGAACTGTCACTCTTAGGATGTAATAAGATCATGGAATATAGAAAAGAAATCATAACATAGAAGTCATGCCTTGAAAGAAGGGGACTAACCTTACATACATTTATGTCTCTCCAAATTTACCGACTAAACTCTTTCCCTCTAAGTTCACGATTCTACATTCAAGAGACTTTGTACTAAGAGCAGATAACCGGAAACATACTTGAGCTTAAACTAAAGCAACTAAGAGCTAATGAAAATTGGACAGCATTTCCTTTGTTTCAACAACTTCCTCCATATAATATAAAACTCCCAAACATTATCAATAGCACCCACAATGTCATAATCAATAAACCTCTTCAAGTTAAGCATTATCTAATTCTCACAATTCCCCTACAACGGCATCCATAACCATAATTACAATACAACGTCATATTCATTCACATATAATGCTTCTCCGACATCCCTAATATCATTCATAACAAGTTTATGCTCATGGCATAGCAAGAACTATAATTCATGTCATGTTACCATTCAAGAATTTCACCTTTCCCATATTTTCACTTCATACTCTATTTTCTTCCATAAACCAAGTCTTTCAACCATTCAATACTCTTAATAACATTAAATAAACAAAAAACTCAACTTTGATTATGTAGGAATGGGATTTGGAGGAAAATACTTCACTTGGAGAAAACCCCAACTTCAATTCCAAAGGAATTTCTAGCTTCCCAAAACCCTAGCTAGCATCCTTGCACTTTATTCCACCAATTTTTGGCCTTTAATCTTTGATCTCCCTTGGATTTTTGTTATTAAGATGTATACAGGGTTCTAGCGGTTTCAAGAAGTATGGAGGAAATGAGAAAGGAAAATAAGAACTTTGGGTTCTTATATTTAACAATTAGAAAATCTTACCCGACATGATTTATACGGTCCGTATAAGTGACCGTAGAATTGCATCAACAATCAACCCATACTGTAACTGTTATACTGACACTTATACGGTCCGTATAATTTTATACGGTCCATATAAGCGACTGTATAATCTCATCAAGACTGACCCATTACTGTGACTGTTGTACGGACCTTTATACGGCCGTATAAAGTTATACGGATCGTATAAATGGTCGTACAACTCACATTTTTCCGAAATTGCTCTCGTTGATTCGTTTGATCTCCAATCCTTATGGAATATCCTTGGAACTTGTATAATATTTCATTAACCCTCTAAGAAGCCTTATAGCTTCTCTTCGAGACATTCCTAAATCAACCTTAGCTCGGTTGCTACAAAACCCCTTCCGAACACAACTTATACTTCACTTCCTTCAACGAACATTCTTCTCTTGCCTCAAGTGTCTTTGGAATCTTAATTAGAATAATTAAGTATCCCTTCTTACTTGTAGGGACATCATATACACCCTAATTTCCATTAGTCTATTCACCGCACAACAACATGAAATTTTCGAGGTGTAACACTCTCCCCCCCCCCCCCCCCCTCCTCTTAAGAACATTCGTCCTCGAATGTTAAGTTTTCAGGAATTCTACAAATAATTTACCAGAGTTTCCCCTGTAATATGGCACTACCATCCTGTCACAGCAACCCAAAATAATATCGTCTCACAGGGCTACAATAACAATAGCAAACAATCATGGCCACACACGACCAAAAGCATCGAAAGAAAGCATTACCTACCTTAGGACAATGATGTCTCATCTTGAATCTCTTCTGGGGGTGAAAATAACCGTGGATATTCAGACTTCATATCTTCTTCTACCTCCCAAGTCATTTCTTCTCTGTCATTGTTTCTCCAAAAAACCTTAACTGAGGCTACCTCTTTATTCCTGATTTTCGTACTTTTCTATATAGTATGGCAATGGGTACCTCTTAATAAGTCGAATTCTCTGTAACTTGAACATCATCCACTGGAACGATTCTAGAAGGGTCTCTAACACATTTACGGAGCATCGACACATGAAAAACTTGATGAACCGATTCAAGTTCTAAAGGTAAATCTAGTTCGTAAGCCACTTGGCCCACCTTACGCACAATCTTATAAGGTCCAATATAACGGGGACTAATTTTACCCTTCTTGCCGAATCTCGTTACGCCTTTTATCGGCGACACTTTTAAGAACACTTAATTCTTGATTTGGAATTCTATGTTCCGTCGGCGATTGTCCGCATAGGACTTTTGGCAACTTTGGGCTGTCAACAATCGGTCTCTAATAAGCTTGACCTTTCCCACTGCTTGCTAAATCAATTCTTGACCTATCAATTGTGTCTCTCCGACCTCAAACCATCTAATTGGCGATCTACAGTTCTTTCTATACAGAGCTTCATACGAAGTCATATGGATGTTGGAATGATAACTGTTGTTGTAGGCTAATTCAATAAGTGGCAAATGATCATCCCAATTGCATCCGAAATCTAATACACATGCCTGCAACATGTCTTCCAAGGTCTGAATAGTGCATTCAGCTTGTCCATCGGTCTATGGATGAAATGCTCTGCTGAGTCTCACTTGTGTTCCCAAACCTTCTTGAAAGGATTTCTAGAATTTGGCTGTGAATTACGCTCCTCTGTCAGTGATAATAGAAACAGGGATTCCATTAAGTAGCACCATTTCTTTAAGATATATTCTTGCATAATCCTCTACTGATTATGTAGTTTTGACCGGAAGAAAATGGGCTGATTTTGTAAGTTTGTCCACGATTACCCATATGGAATCATACTTACATCGAGAACGAGGAAAACCTACAATAAAATCCATGTTGATCACCTCCCATTTCTAGGTTGGAATTTCCATGGCTTGCAACAATCTTCCTGGCTTTTGATGGTCAATTTTCACTTGTTGGCAATTCGGGCATTGAGCTACAAACTCTGCTATATCCTTCTTCATTCCATCCCACCAATATATTGACTTAAGATCATGATACATCTTTGTTGCTCCTGGATGAATAGAATAGCGAGAGTAATGAGCTTCTTCCATAATCTGGCGACGTAGTCCTGTAACATCTGGAACACATATCCTTCCTCGATACCTGAGAACTCCATCTGTAGAAAACTCAAATGGTGACTTTTCTCTCTGAGGAAGTGTATCTCTATAGTGGCTCAATTAGGGATCTTCGTACTAGCGCCTTTTCACTTCCATATCTAAGGATGAAACCCCTGGGTTATGAACAGAGACTCCTGCATTGCCCGAATCGATTAAACGAACTCCTAGGCTAGCTAGTTGGTAGAGCTCACGGACTTATTCTTTCTTTTCCGGTAGAATGTCGCACAGACTGCCCATGGATTTACGGCTGAAAGCGTCGGCCACCACATTTGCTTTCCCGGGATGATATAAAATACTCACATCATAATCCTTCAATAGCTCTAGCCATCGCCTCGGCCGCAAATTCAACTCCTTCTGCTTGAAAATATACTAGAGACTCTTATGATCTGTATAAATATCAACACGTACACCATACAAATAGTGTCTCCATATCTTTAGTGCATTAATAATCGCAGCTAATTCAAGATCATGGGTTGGGTAATTCTTCTCATTTTTCCTTAACTGCCTGGAAGCATAGGCTATGACCCTTCTGTGCTGAATCAACACACAGCACAACCCAATATCGGAGGCATCACAATAAACAACATAACCTTCTGACCCATCAGGAAGCGTCAGGACTGGGGCTGAAGTTAGTATATTTTTCAATTCCTGGAAGCTACGCTCACAAGCATCGGTCCACTGAAATTTTGCTGATTTTTGAGTTCTTCTCGTTAATGGGGCAGAAATAGAAGAAAAACCTTCCACAAATCTTCTATAATAGCCCGCTAAGCCCAAAAAGCTATGGACCTCTGTAGGTGTTGTAAGCCTTTGCCAATTCTTCACAACTTCAATTTTCTGATTATCTACGCGAATACCATCAGCTGAGATAATATGACCCAGAAACATCACATAATTCAACTAGAACTCACATATTGAAAATTTGGCATATAGCTCACGGGTTCGAAGAATTCCAAGGACAGTACATGGATGATCTGCATGCTCTGTTTCTGATCGGGAGTATACTAGAATATCATCGATAAACACGATCACAAATAGATCTAGAAAAGGCCTGTATACATTATTCATCAAATTCATAAAAATTTCCGGAGCATTAGTCAACCCAAATGATATCACTCGAAATTCATAATGGCCATATCTAGTTCTGAAAGCCTTTTTCGGAATATCCTCTTCTCTAACTCTCACTTGATGATATCCAGATCTTAAATCAATCTTGGAAAACTACTTAGCACCCTGCAGCTGATCAAACAAATCGTCGATTCTTGGAAGCGGATATTTATTCTTTATCGTCACCTTGTTCAGCTGCCTATAGTCAATGCACATTGTGAAAGAACCATATTTCTTTCTAACAAACAAGACAGGTGCTCCCCATAGAGATGAACTGGGTCTAATGAACCCCTTCTCGAGCAAATCTTTCAGTTGTGTCTTTAGCTTTTTCAGTTCCGCTGGAGCCTTTCTATAAGGAGGAATGGATATAGGTTCGGTGTCTGGCAACACATTTATAGAAAAATCAATTTCTTGTTCCGGTGGAAGGCCTGGAAGTTCATCTGGAAATACATCCAGAAACTCATTTACTACCGGGATGGATTAAAGAGTTGGCGGCTTTGCTTCGGTGTCATGAACTCGGACCAAATGATAAATATAGCCTTTTGCAATCATCTTCCTCGCTTTGAGTCTTTTGGGAATTCTATCTTACCCTTCGATTCAAGCATTGGTTCTCCCGGGAATTAGAATCGAACCATCTTTGTTCTGCAATGCACATTAGCATGGCAAGAGTCCAACCAATCCATGCCCATGATCACATCAAAATCTAACATTTCCAGCTCAATCAAATCAGCTTTATTCTGATGATTACATACCACTATCACACAATTTCTATAGACTTGGCTAGCTATTACCGGGCCGCCAACAGGAGTAGACACTGTCACGACCCAGCTAGGGGCCGTGACGGGTACCCGAGGCTAGCCACCGAGCACTACTCGTTTTGCTACTCACCTTACCCATTTAATGCTCTTTCATCAGTTCATGCTTAGGACATAAGAAGATCATCTTTTCATTTGAGAAAATAAAAATACTTTTATTTACATAAGCCTCTCGGCCATCAAAATAATACATACATATACATAAAAGCCTCTCGTGAGACCATCTACCCACACTGCGCATCTACGAGCCTCTACTGACATACTATACATATAGGTGGAACAAGACTCCACCATGCCCAAAATATACATATACCAAGAGAATAATCATGAGCACCTCCGAACAATGGAGTGCTCGCAATCAGCTGGCAGATACTAAGAATCTATATCGAGCTCACCTCCCTATCTACCTGTGGGCATGAACACATTGTCCAAAGAAAATGGATGTCAGTACGAATATTGTACTGAGTATGAGAGACATGAACAATAATAATGCATCAAGGAAACAAGGGAGGCATCAAGTATGGAGAAACTGTACTTGACTGGGAACTACATGAAAAGTAATGCATGTTGACTTACTTTTAAGCTTATCATCATCTCATGTATGCATATCATATATATATATATATATATATATATATAAACTGCCCGACCATATAGGTGCGGTGTGATAATCAGTAACATTAGCCCGCGTCCAGGCCTCCCACGTCCAGGCCTCCCGCGTCCGGGGTACCATCTCATGCTACCCACTAGTGGTGTTTGCCCATGCCAACTGGCCATGGTGTATCGTATAGCTGCCCGCTTTCGCGGTGACTGCCCGGTCAACTAGGCCCAGTGTAATATGATTATGACATGCTCATTATGAAATACTTATAATAATATGATTATCAAAATATGTTCACAATTGTGCGTGCATAGGGACTCTAGAACAAGTGTATTTTATCGAGGTGACGTAAGGTCGGGAACCCTCGATTCCATTATGGGCATTCATGAACATTCTGCCTCACCTTGAAGGGATTAGTGTGTAAGGTGAGTGTATAAAATGGACGACATCATTTACTTTATAGGAACATCATATCATGTCTCTTGACTCATATAGCTATTCATGATCTTAAGCTCTTGGCTTTCCGGAATATAGGAGAATCATGGAGAGGAAGAAGAATCATATCATAGGATTCATGCCATAGAAAGAAAGGACTAGCCTCACATACCTTTGGCGTTTAACTAAGCTATCATTCACGTTTTCTCCTCCAATTCACGAGAGAATTCACATTAACGTTAGTTAATCGGTTATGATAACGTATCATTATTTCTAGGAAAAATTGGGCAGCATTTCCTTTGTTTCAACTACTTTTCCCACGTTCTATTTCAACTCCTAACATTTACAACAACACTTCACAATATAGTATCAACAATCGTTATTCATATACGTTGAGCAAAATCCACCATTTCTCTTCATTTTTTCCACATTTATGGTTATAGTTCGTTATCGCGTTTTCTCATATATCGTGCTCACTTCCTGGTCTAATCATCGTTTACAACATATTCATAATCATGGCACATCAACATTTATGATTCCATTCAACTACCATTCAATTGTGACACTATTCATCCATTTAAGACCCATTTTCCATGTCTTTCTACAATTCAAGCATCTTGGCTTTCCAATACCTTAAAAAACATGATAAAGTCATGAAACTTACCTTAGATGGTGGTGGAACAAGCCTGGAGTGGAGTTCTTCCTTTAGCTCTAAAACCCTACTTCACCTCTTTTGGAATTTCTTGATTTGGATGAACCTCACTTGAGTTTCACACACTTTGTTTCATGGATTTGGTGTTGTTGATCATTGATTTCCTTGTTATTCTTATGGTTGAAGTTCTTGGAGAATTTTCTAGAGAGTTCTTGAGTTGTGTAGATGAGAAATGAATTAAAATGAGCTTAAGGTCCCTTTTTAATAACTCAAAATCTGATTTTTAATGAACAACAGTCGGGGTGTACAGTGGTCGGAAACCCCACTTTACGGGCCGTATACTGGTTTACAGTCCGTCCTCCACATCCGTATTTAAGCATATCAGAGACAGAAAGGTTGGCTGAAGATCGTGGCAGTTTATGACTCGGTTTACGGGCCTATTTCAATTTACGGTCCGTATTCCAAGTCATTTTTAACCATTTGAAGCATTTGACAGAAAGTTGAAATTTTTGAAAGGTTGGAGGACGATAGCAGTTTACGTTCCGTAAATCACTTTACGGGCCGTATTCCACTTTACGACCAACTGGGCTGAAATGAAATTCTGCGACTTCCTTATTTCCAAAGTTCATAAATAGTCATTCCCTACTTAGCAAAACATCACACACTCATGCCCTTCGTTGGTCTATTCATTGTTGGCTCATGAAAAATTTTCGAGGTGTAACAGACACCTCAAAAGGTTTAATTGGCTCGGGTTTCACCCCAATACGGCTAGCAATATAAGGAGTGATATACGATAAGCTAGAACCCGAATCAATCAATGCATAAACATCATGAGAGAATATGGATAGTATACCTGTAACCACATCAGGGGAGGACTCAAGATCCTGGCGCCCAACTAAAGCATAAATACGGGGTTGGGAACCACCTGAGCTAGATGCTCCCCCTCTGCCCCTGCCACGGCCTGCTGAAATCTGGAGAGTCTGCCCTACGGGGCACACAGACGAAGAAGAATCGACTACTAATATTGTAGGCTAATCCCTCCCTCTGCTACTCATAGAGGGACAATCACGCATCATGTGCCCAATCTGACCACATGCATAACAAGCATCGGAGCCTCGATGACACAGACCCAAATGAAATCTACTACATTGGCTGCACCGTGGTAACAGTGGTCTCCTCTGACTGGGGTCACCTCTAAACTGGGAACCTAAAATTCTCGGACTCTGAACTGGTCCAGAATAAACGGGGCGATCAAATCTCCTGCCCCCGAATCGAGAGAGGTACACTAGCTACAGACTGACCTGAATATCTAGAGTACTGTTGCTGCTGACCCCCTCTATACTCACTACTAGCACCGGCAAATCTGGCCCTCTTGCTCTGCCCTTTATCCATATCACGCTTACCCCTTTGCGGCTGTTGTTGCTCCTTTAAAATTTGGGTGTGGGCCAGAATACCGGAAATGTCCATTCTTTCCTGGAGTGAAGCTGTCAAGCAATCTTTGATTAAATGTGGCACTAAGCCACTCACAAATCTATGCAACCGGTCTCCCATCTCGGCTACCATGGTTGGAGCATACCGGGTCAATGAATTGAAACGAAGGCTATACTCCCAAACACTCATATTCCCTTGCTTTAGATTCAAGAACCTATCAGCTCGGGCCCGACGAACCTCGGGCGGCAAATAATGGCGAATAAAAGCATCCACAAACTCCTGCCAACCCGGGGGCACCTTTCTTTCTTGAAGATATCTAGTTATTATATCATAAAACCGCTACATCCCTCAACCTATAGGACACCAACTCCGCTGACTCAGTATCAGAAGCATTTATTATTCTCAACTTCCTCAACACATCATCTATAAAACCCTGCAGGCCTTCATTCGACTTTGACCCAAAAATTTCTGGATGATTCAAACTCATAAAATCACGGGCTCTAGCACATTTCGCCCTGTCACCTGAACCCGCACTTTGCCACTGAGCTTGAGCAATAACTAGTTGAGTCAGTAGCTGAATAGCCTCGGTCATCTGCTGACCCGGCGCACCCCGTGGAAGAACTAGAGGCACTGGAGATGGAGTTGAGTCATGCCCCGCTACAATAGGCGGAGTGTGAGAAGCCCGAGTGTCACGACCCTAATTACCTATCGTGCGAGCACCTACCTTATTATCACTAGTAGGCGGACCCTTATCCGTTAATCATTAGCCAGTTTCATCTTCTTAAATCATTTATACTTACACAATTAATGATAATGAGAATGAATAAATAACTAAACAATTCATAATTAATAGATAATATATGTTATAGCCCGTATTTTGTACGTTCGGAAAATCCGAGGTACTTGCGAAAAATTAGCGGCAAGACTATTTTCCGAAATTATTTTAGCGCACAAGTTGTTGGCAAGTATTATTTATGAATATTATTAGTATGGAAATATTGAGAAAGGCCAAGGGCAAAAAGGGAAACTTGCAAAATGGTTCATGGTAATATTGAGGAAAGTCTAGGGGCAAAATGGGAATTTCACAAATAATTCAAGAACCTTCTTGAATGAGCTATGTTGGCCGTGTGGCATATGGTCACATTTTATTAAATGGTGCTACTTATAAATATGTATGGATTAAAGTTTAAATAATAATAAGACAAGTGGTCATTTTGTCATTTTGAGAAAGTTCTAGAAAAAAAAAAAGGAAAAGAAAGAAGAGATTAGTATTCTTTGTAAATATGGAAAAGTTATGGTAAAATAAGAAAATTTGTCATCTTTATTTTAATTTAAAGAAAACTCTAGAAAAATGGAGAAGAAGGCCATGTGCTCATATGATATTGGAAGAAGCTAAGTATATATATATGAGAGGTCATCTTTTTAATTTAAGAAATTGGAGAGAAAGAAGAGAAAAAGAAGAAAAATAAAGAAGAGGAGAGGGGAGAGGTTCGGCCACCATGGCCGAACATGGATCATGGAAGGTGATCAAGGAAAAAAATATTCTTTCCTAGCATTCCAAGTAATTAGCACGTCCTCTTTAACGTGGAGTGATTGTTGGAAGAAGTAGAACACTTGTTGTGCAAGTTTGGAGCCTAGCCGAGTAAGGAGAAGTTAAGTAAAAAGGTATATATTCAATTCTCTTTCATGTGTATGGATGATTGTGAGTATTGTAGAGTGTAGGAAGGGATGAAATATATGAAAATATGCGTGTCGTGGAGTGTAGCCGTGCGTGTGTTATAGTGAATAAAGATCTTGAATTAATTTTATGTAGTATGTTGTTTGTTGTTATAATGCATAGAAAAGATGGAAAATATATGGAAATATGCATGTGGTGTTGTATCCGTGGGGTTCTTGTGTGGTGTAGAAGAAGAAGGAGGCAATTTTATTTAGTACTTTGATGGTTGTCGATGTAGAATCTACGAGGAAAACGAAGGTTTGTTGGTTTGGAGTGAAGTTGTAATCGTTGTGGTATTGTTGTGAAAGTCAATGTGACATTAGTATGAATTCTCGTATTTGTATGAACATGACGTTGGTAATGTGTGGTTATTGATATGGTTATGAATCTAGTATGAGAGAAAATGTGTTGCCAATGTTTTCATTAAAGTTGGTAAGGTGTGGGCGGCATTGTATGTTGATTGGATCATTTTGAATATTGTAGTGTTGCTAGAATAATTGTTGGCATTGTTGTTGGTTTGGCCGAGTTGAATTCTCGGATTGTATTAATAAATTGGTCGAGTTAGATTCTCGGGGATGGTATATTTACAGGGGAGATGCTGCTGAAATTTCGGAAGAATATAAGTGAATTTATTTGAGATGTTAAGACAAGTGAATGACAATGGATTTAATGATTATGTGAATTCTTTTGTATGTAGACTAACAAGCTTGGAAAAATAAGCATAGCTAACAGGACGTGGAACAGGTATGTAAGGCTTACCCTTTATTTCTTTGGCATGTCTTAGAGCCAACTAAGTTATGATATGTACTTTGAGGTAACCCTACTCCTTAATTCCGAGTTTGTTATGATTCGTATGCCCTCTCTGATATAAGTACTGCGATACGAGTAATCTGATATGAGTATTCCCAATTCTGACGTAAGTATTCTGATATAAGTATTCTGATATAAGTATTTTGACATAAGTATTCTGATACAAGTATTCTGACATAAGTATTCTGATATAAGTATTCTGATATGAGTATTCTGATATAAGTATTTTGATATAAGTATGCTGACATAAGTATTCTGATACAAGTATTCTGACATAAGTATTCTGATATAAGCATTCTGATAGCACGTTCGATTATTCCATCGAGTCTTGATTTATGTGCATTTAGTTTCTCACTACCTTGCTCGTGCATATGTCATGATTTCCTTCGCCGAGTCCCGGGCCGGTATGTATCGTGCGTATGGTTCACCGGGTTCCCCGTTTGAGGGCCGGGTGCCATATATGTATTCCGAAGTTAGATGTGTTATGGTTCGCCGAACCACATATGATATGTTATTATGATATGATATTATGATTTGTGACGGAGATTACGGAGCAAAACCTCTGGAGTTAGATGTGTGTGGCGCCGAAGGCAGGGCGGCGCCACGTTTTCCCCGGGTCCCGCAAGGGACCGGATACCGTTCTCGGCATGCATGGTCTGTGTTTCCAGTAAGTTATTTTTATTAATTTGCATATCGCACTTACTCTTGTACTAATCTTCTGTGCTATTTGTTTCGCTTGTGATTCTGTTCATTTTATTCCATGCTTTACATACTCAGTACATATTTCGTACTGACCCCCTTTCTTCGGGGGCTGCGTTTCATGTCACGCAGGTACACCCAGATGAGCAGAAGATTTTACTAGGAGGTGTTTCAGCGGGATTGGCGAGCTCCACTTCCCTCCGGAGCGTTGCCGAGTCAGAGCGTACATAAGTTGTGATTTCTGATTTGTGTTAGAGACTTTGCAGACAGAGTCGTGGGTACAGAAAATCAGTGTGTAAGCGGCTTCATCAGCCGATGTGATATTTTGTGATATGTTACAGATTCCATATGTCTACACATTTTGTTTGATTTGTGAACGATAGACAGAAAGATTCTGAAAGCCTTACTGTATGTTTCATGTGATTTGATTTGAAAATCTGAAAAGAGTATGTATGTAATCAGAGTCTGAGGGTTCGCTCGGCTCCGAATATGGGGTCGGGTGCCCATCACACCCTAATAAGGTTAGGGTGTGACAATGTGGTATCAGAGCAGGTCTGTCTGTGGGGTTGTCTGCAAAGTCGTGTCCAGTAGAGTCCTGTTTATGGTGTGAAGCCGGCCACATTTATAAACAGGAGGCTACAGGGCATCTAAGGATTGTTGACCTTCTTTCTGTCCTAGATCGTGCGATAGAGCCAAGCCATAGGAAATGAAATTTCTTATGTAAGCCTTACATACGACGGAAAAAGGTAAGTGGCGACATGGAAAGACACAGGGGTAAGTATTGATATATTTGTTCTGTTACCTGAAGTTGGAAGCTCTGGGTGGCTGGAATATGTCATACATATATATATGTGTCCTGTGAGGCATTGTTGGTATTTACCGTGCGCAGGTTTTGAAAGATAAGAACGGTAAAGGAGATTCTGCTAGAATTGTTAGGTACGCCTAACAGGAAGAAGTGTGGAAAGGAAATATCGAAAAGGGACGATAAGTGGGGCGAGTGTTTTAGAAAGGTTATGGGTTTGCGAGAAAGACGATTAGCAGTCCAGAGGGTTAAAATGGATAACATTCGAGGTTTAGTAGGAACAAGGTCTGCTGGAGGATTCAAAGAAAGTCGACAATCGGCTTTGCCGTAGATTATGATATGAGAACGGTGAGAGGAAGTCCGAACTGGCTGATAATCGAGTATGCATAAGTAACGGCGACGAAGGTACGTTTGTTACCATTGGGACTCTGGGAACCCGAGACGGAAGGTAATTATACATAAGAGTAAAAGGTGAACATTGAGGGTCGAAAAGGGTAAAATGGTAATTGTAAAAGAAAGGACGTGTTGCGAACATGTCCCGGAATCTGTAAGACCTCGACTTGCTCCAGATTATGTAATAAAGGTCATACGAGGAAGCGGACGCGATTATATCAGCATTAAGGCACCGAATCCCACCAAAGTTTCGAGGTTAAGCGTGCTGAGGTGGGAGGATGGGTGACCCCCTGGGAAGTGTGCAGGAAATTCTATATATTCCGACATAAGAGACGAATGAAAGCTGGAATAGCCTGAGTGAAATTAGAATACACGGGATAGTTGGAGAGCATAAAAGGCCACATAGCACGCGATAGGTTAGACTAGAGAAGAGACAGAAAGTACGTTACGGCCCTGGAATTTGGATAGGCTTGAATAGCGTCTGGAAGTATTTTGGGGGTTAGTTGATACTAATTATATGTATATATGTATATGAATATGTATGATATCTCATTTGTGAGGGTATCAGTGGACACTTGTGTCCCAACAACCTGTGCTTCGGTAAAGAAGGCCTCAATCGAGTAAAGGATACCGAAACCTGAGCGGTAGTAAAAAAAATAAATGGTGCAAGTGCTATAAGATAAGCCGCTATTTTCACTACAGGTTAAGGATAGAAAAGTCTTAATACTATGATATTTGAAAAAGAAAGTGAGTGAGTAGGTGGGAAATAAAAAGATCAAATATCGGAAAGAAGTGAAAGGTAAGAAACATGACTGAGCAAGACCTCCAGTAAAGAAACGACTGGTAAAGTACGGGATTATTTGGATGAAACTGCAAGCATAGGTGCGTGGAAGGGATAAAGTGTGGTAATATGAAACAAAGGAAAAGTGTGTGAGGTTCGAAAACCGATTTAAATAAGTGGAGCCAAAAGAATAGCGGCCACGACAAGGAACGTGAAGTAAGAGAAAAGAACGATTAGGCCTTGTGATGATGTTAGAAGATTCCGGCTCTTGAAAGGTATATAAGGGAATAAATGGGCAGTTATACTAATACGGTTGCCTCGGGTGTGGAAGAGCTCTCCTAAAAAGGTGACTTAAGAATATGACAGATTTGTGCACTAGAAGGAATATTTTATGAACTTCAAGTCGATGCTGCAAATAACAAGAAAGGAGAAGGTACCAATCGTAAGGATTTTGTGCTAAGAACAAGAGTGGCGGAATGCTCGAAAATACGGATGCGCCGTTGCAACGCAAGTGCACGGTTAAGAAATATTACAAGTAAGTAAGTGAGCTAAATGTGCGAAAGGACCAATAGTGGATGGAAAGATATGGGAATGTTGACAAGAATGATGATATCGACAGAAAATGATAGGAAAATTTATGGTAAGAAATTTTGCTACGTTGTGCACAGAGTTGGAAAGAAGGACGAGGAATGAAATATAACCGAAAACGAGGTACTCGAAGATTGTGACATATAAGGAACCCCTATAAAGGGGGGGGGGGGGGGGAGAGAACATATTAGGTTAGACTTAAAAAGGACTCGCAACATTTTCAGGCTCCAGAAGAGGAGAATTTAATAGCTCGGGACCAGAGTTCGAAACATGTCGGCACATTAAAAGGATACATGGAAAAAGTAGAAATGAAACGACAATGAGTGTACCGTGAGGCCGATGTAAAGGGGAAGAATGAAGGATACCTTGAGAAAATTCTCCTTGTCAACATGAATTATGATATGTTTGGAACATAACTTGCATCTTTCATATTGGACAAGGTTGCACCGTACTTAAGTGCGCGACGACATGTTTTAAAGAATAGCAAAAAGGAGTAAGAGAATAGCTACAAGCAAAGTTTACAAAGAATAATGGAGAGAATGATAAGACTCAAAGGATATTTCGGATGGCAAAGACTATTGTACCTATGTTTGGTTTGGAATTTCTTGAAAGAAAGAAAGAACACAGCGTTTGTGAAAGGGCAAAAAGGATTCGTCGATTACTAGAAGATAGTTCATGGCCCAGTGACTGTGTGGAATATGAGAAAATACGCTATGAAAGTATATGAATCAACGACGTGAAACGATACTCAATCATATTTGTAAAGAATCCACATCGGGGAGTCAACAAAGGATAACTATAAGAAGAACTCCCCCGAAATGTTATAAAACCTCATAAGGTCAGTTGAACATTCGAGGACGAATGTTCTAAAGGGGGGGAGGATGCTATAGCCCGTATTTTGTACGTTCGGATAATTCGAGGTACTTGCGAAAAATTAGCGGCAAGACTATTTTCCGAAATTATTTTAACGCACAAGTTGTTGGCGAGTATTATTTATGAATATTATTAGTATGAAAATATTGAGAAAGGCCAAGGGCAAAAAGGGAAACTTGCAAAATGGTTCATGGTAATATTGAGGAAAGTCTAGGGGAAAAATGGGAATTTCACAAATAATTCAAGAACCTTCTTGAATGAGCTATGTTGGCCGTGTGGCATATGGTCACATTTTATTAAATGGTGCTACTTATAAATATGTATGGATTAAAGTTTAAATAATAATAAGACAAGTGGTCATATTTGTCATTTTGAGAAAGTTCTAGAAAAAAAAAAAGGAAAAGAAAGAAGAGATTAGTCTTCTTTGTAAATAAGGAAAAGTTATGGTAAAATAAGAAAATTTGTCATCTTTATTTTAATTTAAAGAAAACTCTAGAAAAATGGAGAAGAAGGCCATGTGCTCATATGATATTGGAAGAAGCTAAGTATATATATATATATATATATGAGAGGTCATCTTTTTAATTTAAGAAATTGGAGAGAAAGAAGAGAAAAAGAAGAAAAATAAAGAAAAGGAGAGGAGAGAGGTTCGGCCACCATGGCCGAACATGGATCATGGAAGGTGATCAAGGAAAAAAATATTCTTTCCTAGCATTCCAAGTAATTAGCACGTCCTCTTTAACGTGGAGTGATTGTTGGAAGAAGTAGAACACTTGTTGTGCAAGTTTGGAGCCTAGCCGAGTAAGGAGAAGTTAAGTAAAAAGGTATGTATTCAATTCTCTTTCATGTGTATGGATGATTGTGAGTTTTGTAGAGTGTAGGAAGGGATGAAATATATGAAAATATGCGTGTCGTGGAGTGTAGCCGTGCGTGTGTTATAGTGAATAAAGATCTTGAATTAATTTTATGTAGTATGTTGTTTGTTGTTATAATGCATAGAAAAGATGGAAAATTTATGGAAATATGCATGTGGTGTTGTATCCGTTGGGTTCTTGTGTGGTGTAGAAGAAGAAGGAGGCAATTTTATTTAGTACTTTGATGGTTGTCGATGTAGAATCTACGAGGAAAACGAAGGTTTGTTGGTTTGGAGTGAAGTTGTAATCGTTGTGGTATTTTTGTGAAAGTCAATGTGACATTAGTATTAATTCTCGTATTTGTATGAACATGACGTTGGTAATGTGTGGTTATTGATATGGTTATGAATCTAGCATGAGAGAAAATGTGTTGCCAATGTTTTCATTAAAGTTGGTAAGGTGTGGGCGGCATTGTATGTTGATTAGAACATTTTGAACATTGTAGTGTTGCTAGAATAATTGTTGGCATTGTTGTTGGTTTGGCCGAGTTGAATTCTCGGATTGTATTGATAAATTGGTCGAGTTAGATTCTCGGGGAAGGTATATTTACAGGGGAGATGCTGCCGAAATTTCGGAAGAATATAAGTGAATTTATTTGAGATGTTAAGACAAGTGAATGACAATGGATTTAATGATTATGTGAATTCTTTTGTATGTAGACTAACAAGCTTGGAAAAATAAGCATAGCTAACAGGACGTGGAACAGGTATGTAAGGCTTACCCTTTATTTCTTTGGCATGTCTTAGAGCCAAGTAAGTTATGATATGTACTTTGAGGTAACCCTACTCCTTAATTCCGAGTTTGTTATGATTCGTATGCCCTCTCTGATATAAGTACTGCGATACGAGTAATCTGATATGAGTATTCCCAATTCTGACGTAAGTATTCTGATATAAGTATTCTGATATAAGTATTTTGACATAAGTATTCTGATACAAGTATTCTGACATAAGTATTCTGATATAAGTATTCTGATATGAGTATTCTGATATAAGTATTTTGATATAAGTATGCTGACATAAGTATTCTGATACAAGTATTCTGACATAAGTATTCTGATATAAGCATTCTGATATAAGTATTCTGTTTGAGTAATCTGCTACGAATATCCTGATAGCACGTTCGATTATTCCATCGAGTCTTGATTTATGTGCATTTAGTTTCTCACTACCTTGCTCGTGCATATGTCATGATTTCCTTCGCCGAGTCCCGGGCCGGTATGTATCGTGCGTATGGTTCACTGGGTTCCCCGTTTGAGGGCCGGGTGCCATATATGTATTCCGAAGTTAGATGTGTTATGGTGTTATGATGTGTTATGGTTCGCCGAACCACATATGATATGTTATTATGATATGATATTATGATTTGTGACGGAGATTACAGAGCAAAACTTCTGGAGTTAGATGTGTGTGGCGCCGAAGGCAGGGCAGCGCCACGTTTTCCCCGGGTCCCGCAAGGGACCGGATACCGTTCTCGGCATGCATGGTCTGTGTTTCCAGTAAGTTATTTTTATTAATTTGCATATCGCACTTACTCTTGTACTAATCTTCTGTGCTATTTGTTTCGCTTGTGATTCTGTTCATTTTATTCCATGCTTTACATACTCAGTACATATTCCGTACTGACCCCCTTTCTTCGGGGGCTGCGTTTCATGTCACGCAGGTACACCCAGATGAGCAGAAGATTTTACTAGGAGGTGTTTCAGCGGGATTGGCGAGCTCCACTTCCCTCCGGAGCGTTGCCGAGTCAGAGCGTACATAAGTTGTGATTTCTGATTTGTGTTAGAGACTTTGCAGATAGAGTCGTGGGTACAGAAAATCAGTTTGTAAGCAGCTTCATCAGCCGATGTGATATTTTGTGATATGTTACAGATTCCATATGTCTACAGATTTTGTTTGATTTGTGAACGATAGAAAGAATGTTTCTGAAAGCCTTACTGTATGTTTCATGTGATTTGATTTGAAAATCTGAAAAGAGTATGTATGTAATCAGAGTCTGAGGGTTCGCTCGTGTCACGACCCAGCCCCGTGGGCCGCGACTGGCACCCTACCTGGGTACCCAAACCGAATCGCACATTCATTTACCAAATCCGAGCATATTCCAAAAAATTCATAAAAGTCATATCAAACTGAATCTTTATCAAATATGTCTTAAGCGGTCGCACAAATCAAAATGTCATATCAAATCCCAACGGAGCGGCGGAATAGGCATCGCCGGTCAAAAGTGCAAATGTAAGCATAAGGGCCATTTAGGGCCACCATAACAAACGGACCGCTTTAAGACCAGAAAACAGAATCAAACAAACATACATAGGACCCTCGCCCCACATATATGACTACAGGCCTCTACGAACTCAAAACAAAGACATATGGCGAGACAGGGCCCCGCCGTACCCAAATCGTCAAATATACAGAGCATATACATAGCAAAAGGAGTCTGTACCAAAAGTGGACTACGGATCAGAAGGAGTACTCCAAAATAGCAGAAAGTGAAGCCTACAGTGGAGGATCACCAATGTCTGTACCTGCGGGCATGAAACGCAGCCCCCGAAGAAAGGGGGTCAGTAAGAAATATGTACTGAGTATGTAAAGCACGGAGTACAGAAATATGGATCAAAACTGAAAGCAAATCAGATAACAAAGTGGAGTACAAATCAGTATGTCGAAATCCGTATCAAAGTCATATACGTATACATAATGCAAACGAAATCATGCAAACGCTTAAGAACGTGGTCGCCCCTCCGACGCTGGCGCCACACACAGCATAACACCAGAAAGTTTCAAATCTCCGTATCTCCGAACACAAACACAAACATAGGTGAGCGTATCGCATCACGAGCCATATCACAGCATAACTCCAAACGGAACCCGGCCCTATGGCGAAGCCTCGGGAACCGTAACACAGCATACGGCCGAATTATTGTAAGGCGCACGAATCATAACCGGCCCGGGAACCGGTGAACGAAGTCATAATAAGGCACGAGCGGAGTCGTGAGCAAACAAATGCAATTCATATTTCAAAATAGCCTTTCAAAACTTAGTAGTCTCATAAGTCATTTCATAGTACAAAATAATCGAATACTTAGTCGATACAAAGTTTCATTTCACAAAACGTTTCCAAAATATTACGTATGGCTCAAAACGTAACTTAGCATATCATAATATTCAAAACATAGCTCATAGCAGAACGTTTCAAAATCAAAGGGTTCATATCAAACCTTATTCCAAAGGAGAGCCCGATAGGACAAATAGGGTGTCTCGGGGTTAGCGGGCCCACCTCGAGTCAAATTGAGGTGGCGAACATAATTTACGAACATTAATAGGCCAAAAGGTCATACATAATCATTACCAGGTGACCCGATCACATTTCGATAGGTTTCGGACGATTGGTGGCATTCTAGCCAAAATAGAGCCCTTAGGCTTCAATTGAATTGAATGAATAGTAACTTTTCTGTGGATCGGGTTTCGAGGAGCAGAAATGCTCCGGAAGTTCCAATATTCACCTCGCATACTAAGACATGCCAAACGAAGAAGTGCGAAGCTTTACATATCTTACAGACGTCGTATGCTCTCCCAAAAGTCAAGTCCCGTTTCGTCTGAAATCTGCAAATGGTCAAAGTTACCAATTGAGATTCTTAGGCTTAAAAATGCCGTTAACTTCATTTTTGCCTACCGCAATTTCGGCAGCATTTCCCTTATAAATCTAACATCCCCGAGACTTAGCTCGGCTCCAAATACATTAACAACAACAGCCTACACATCATCAAACAACACAAATCATAATCAAACCACTCTAGCTTCAAAGTTCTACCTTATTACCTAAGTTGGCAACTTTTCATTCAAACTTCCAAAACTCCAAATCTATATCCATATTATTGTATTCATTCACTCATTCAAGATTATTCAATCACATTCCAAATATATTCCAAGCCATATACGAAATTGCCCAAGATTCATTACTTTCCATAATTCTTTCAAAACATCAAAACTTACAACGAACGTTCTAACTTGCGTCGCTTCATTCCGAATTCACTAACAACAACATCAATTTACATCCTATGATCTTACTTTCACAATTATACAAAAACTATATAAATTCGCATAATTTCCCATAATGACATACAACCAAGTTCAATGCCATAATTCTTCCAACACTTCCAAATCAATGCAAACTTACATCATTTAAATTATAAGGATCATAACCATACAACTAACATATCAAACAAAACAATTTATCACCATTCCAACTTCTTCCATAGCCACGGCCAACATTCATTTTTTTCCAATTCCACCCAATTCATTCAACTTTCATTTCTAATACAATTTCTACCATCACATACTAGATTCTAACATGAATTCAAGCCACCAAAACCATGCAATATACATGCTTACCTACGGCTAACACACACTTAGTCCCAACACACAAAATTCCCATGTTTTCCATTCATTCACACATACTACAACATACATATACCATTCATAACATAACAAAAGCATGAAATCCTCACCTTTCTTCAAGTCCTTCACTTGGAGATAAGAATTGTTTTCTTGCCACAACACTTATATCAACTTGTAGAGGGCTTTGCACTTGATAATAATTTCACAAGAGATGAACTTTTAAACCAAGGAATTGGCTCCAAAAAAAATTTCTTTCTTTTCTTTCTTTTCTCCTCTCAAACCCGAATTGCCCTCTCTTTTTCTTTCTTTCTTGCTTTGTGTTTTCTTGAAGGTTCTTGATAATTATCCGATTATATATGTATTTAATCACTTACTAAATTTACTTATGGGCTTGGGGCACTTCTTTGGCCGGTTGGGCCTTGGATTGGGCCTCACTTTCTTATATATATATTTTTTTTGAGTCCAATGTGTTGGCTACATATTTTAATTCATGGGGCAAGTTTCCAAAATTCCAATTTTGCCCTTGGCCACCTTTCGTAATCCCACACCATTACATTCATAGCTTACACATTCCTACCAAGCAAGGTCCAATTGTGGCCTTATTCATCACAAGTCAATTTATCTTGAATTTTTTTGAATAAGCGAAAATGTCGGATGTAACAGCTCGGCTCCGAATATGGGGTCAGGTGCCCATCACACCCTAATAAGGTTAGGGTGTGACAATATAAGTGTGGAAGTCTCAACTATTATACCTCTAAAATCTGAAAATCATCGTACAAGGACTCTAACTAATAATGTCTAAAGATTGAAGTATATCTCAAATATAATAACATAATGACTGAAATAAATATAGACATCTGGAAAGAGATATCTTCAGGTGGCATGGCATGGATAGAACCTCACCCTCGGATCTGATCGAGCAAACTAGCTTCAAGCTAGAGATATAGTCTGGATGAAATCTCTGGAACACAATCTGCACTCAAAAGGGGCGCAGCAAGGTAGTATCAGTACAAACACTATGTACCGGTAACCATCATAGACCGACTATGATTAGTTCACGTATATAAGCAGAAAATCAACAAGATAAACAGATAGGCACTTAATACTCAAATCCAAGTTATAGAATATCCCATAACAGAGTCACAACCTAAGATGAAGCTTCTAACCACAAGTCTGTCAAGTCTCAATAATCTCACCTGATAATCACAAGTCCAAGTTCCTTCCCTAGGTAGAGTCACTACTCCACAATTTAACTGAGTTAATGATCATATTAATACCACAACAGCCGTTTCAGCAAACATACCAAAATCAGAAACAAACGAACCATATATAATAATGCAGAATAAAATGTAATGATGTGCATTGCAAAATATGATGATGTGCAATGCAATGTGATGCAATGCACTGGCCAAATACACAATGTACACATATGCTACTGATGTCTTAGCTCAGTAGTCACGACCTGCAGGGGACCCATGGTGTCCATGTACCTTTCGTTCCGGAATACTCCTCGGACCCGACCATAAACCTCCGCTCCGAAAAGAACCTCGGACGCCGGCCATATCAATGTACCTCACGTTTTCGGAATGAACCTCAGACCACGAGCCATAATCTAGGTCACATATGTGCCTTTCCATATATTTGTATGTAACAGTATTTCCTGCCCGCTTAATATCCATGCTCAAATCATCAAGTACCATGTATCAATAGTATCACAAGTTCAACAAGAAGATTATATTAACTTCTTCACTAATTTCACATCATAATGTATGTCTCAGCGTATTCCAGTTCATTAGTATGTATGGACTATGAATAATTAGCAATATCAATGTCAAACACAAGGCATCATGCCACAAGTCTTCCAAACCATTTCCATCATGCATGAGTGTATGAATGTATAAATGAGTGTAAACATGGTATATCAATGCAAACCAATAAGACAACAGTAAAGGTACCAGTCACAAAGCCACAACTCATATCATGACTTAGATCAACTAAACCAAGAAATGAATCATACAAACCATCTCAACCAACGTAAGGGTCTATGCCCCTCTTTACTTCCTCATATAGCAAGTACGCCTCAGAACTAAGTTTTGTATCACGAAGAAGCTCCACTCTTTTATATATTATCATCAACAGTAAATCACATATCAAGTGTTCATCTATGTACTATCATAAATATATAAACCAAAATTCAAGTCTAACTTAGTATCCTCCCTTTCTCCGATAATATATGTCACAATAAGAGAGAACTGAGTACAACACGACAATTTAGGCAATAAGTCTAATCACAATAATAGGGCAACAAGCCACCATCCACAACAAACAACCTACTAGAAATCCATCCTGAATTGCCATAGTATGAATACAACTACACCTCATATTTCAGTACATAAAGTAATGGCGACGAGCCCACAAAATCAGAAGTCATACTGGCACGACCCGGCTAGGGGCCAGGACGGGTACCCGGGGCTAACCACCCAGCACCACTCGTTCTACTACTCATCTGCTCTCAATCATACATCTTATGCTCATAACCATGGTAATTATTATCATTTGAAACATATTTAATTTATATACATGGGCCTTTCTTCTATCAAAATAACATGCATACATATATATATATATATACAATGAGGAACTTGTGAGACCATACTATCCACACTGCGCATCTACGAGCCTCTACTAGAGTACTAGACATATGGACGGGACAAGACCCCGTCGTGCCCATAATACAGATATATATATATATATATATATATATATACACAAAAGAATGAACCAAGTAGCACCTCCGGAACAATGGAGTGCTCTCAAGTCAGCTACTGGCTTCTACGAGTCTGGATCAAGATCACCTCCCTGTCTACCTGTGGGCATGAACACAACGTCCAAAGAAAACGGACGTCAGTACGAACATTGTACTGAGTATGCAAAGCAAAAGCAATAATGAAACATCAATGAAATGAGGAGGCATCAAATGAGGAGCAATTCGTCTCTGACTGTGAATCATGAAGGAAATAATGCATGCTGGCTTACTTTCATAATCATCATCATATCATATATGCATAAATGTATAAGCTGCCCATCCATATCGGATCGGTGTGATAATCATTAGCATTAGCCTTCGTCCAGGCCTCCCGCGTCCGGGGTACCATATCATGCCGCCCACTAGTGGTGTCTGCCCAGGCCATCTGGCCATGGTGTATACGCTGCCCACCTTAGCGGTTATATCATCATCATAATATGCTCATCATAGTGCATGCATAAAGACTCAAGGACAACTATACTTTATCGGGGTGACGTGAGGTCGTGATCCCCCGATTTCATTATGGAGCACTCATTAACATTCTACCTTAACTTGAAGGAAATAATATATGAGGTGAGTGTAAGCAATAAATGACATCATTACCGTTTTAGGAACATCATATCAAGAACATCAAGAATCTCTATACTTTAACTCATCATTATCATTATTGGGCTCATAACATCTCTTATCTCATGTAGCAATTCATGAACATAGGCTCATAGTTTTTTCGGAATGTAAGAAATTCATGCAGAGAAAGGAAAGTCATACTATAGGTTTCATTCCATAGAAATAAAGGACTAGCCTCACATATCTTTGTCGTTTAACTACTCTATCACTTGATCGTTCTCCCTCGATGCTTGTGTTGATACCTTCAAGAGGATTCGCATTAACATTAGCTAATCGATTACTTAAACGTACTTACTAGAGCTAAAGAAAATTGGGCAGCATTTCCTTTGTTTCTACTACTTTTTCCACATTCAATATCAACTCCCAAATGTTCATAACAATATTCACAATATTGCAAACAACGATCATCATTTATCTACATTTACCATAATTCACCATTTCCCTTAAATTTCTCCACAATTATGGTTATAGCTCATTATCACGTTTTCTCATATATAATACTTATTCCATGTTCTAGATGTCATTCACAACATATTTACAATCACCAAATGCAAATATCCATAATCCACCCCAACTACTACTCAACAATGACACTATTCACTCATTTATGACCCATTATCTATGTCCTTCTACAATTCAAGTGTCTTAGCCTTCCAATACCTTAAACAACCCTTGAGTGGAACATCTCTTCTTGCACCAAAACCCTAACTCACTTCCCTTGAGATTTCTTCGTGTAGATGAACTTTTTCTAGGTTTCATACACTTGTTTTCATGGATTTGGTGTAGTTGATCTTTGGTTTCCCTTGAATCCTTGTGGATGAATGATGGAGAAGGTTCTAGAGGTTTCTTGAAGAGAGGAGAGTGGAAAATGAAATTAAATGAAATGGAGGAATGGTCCTTATATAAAATCTTGAAATCAGTCCCGATCGAGATATACGGTACGATCGATAAAGCATCGATCGGATCGACGGGACGTCGATCTGATCGTCGAAGTCATTAAATTTCCAGTAAGCAACCTTTCGTTTCTTTTCATTCTACGGTGAGAAGGACGGTCCGTCGAACTGATCTACGGAGCTTCGATCTTTTCGTCGAATGGTCTTCGCTGTAGCTCAATTCTACGGCATAATCGACGAAGCGTCGACTCGTCCGACGGTACAAAGAACGACCGTCGAATCCCCCTTTCGCAGAACTGCGGTGAAGTTTCATTTAACGAACTTTTCTCCCTTGCCTCTAACTTCTTTGGAATCTTAATTAGAATTATTAAGCATCCCTTCTAACTTGTAGGGACATCATGTACACCTTAACGTACGTTAGTTGATTCACCGCTCAGCAACCCCAAGTTCCGAGGTATAACATTTTTTCCCACCTTTTTTGGAACATTCGTCCTTGAATATTAAGCACTCGGGAATTCTACAAAAAATTTGCCAGAGTTTCCCCTGTAATATGGCGCTACCATCCTGTCACAACAACCCATAATAATTCTGCCTCTCAGGGCTACAACACAATAAAACTATAAATTGGCCACACACGACCAAAAGCACGAAAAGTAAGCATACATACCTTATATTGTTGGTGTTTCACCTCGACCTTCTCTTGGGGGTTGGAATAAATGCGGGTACTTGGACTTCATACTCTCTTCTGCTTCCCAAGTCATTTCTTCTTGGTTGTTGTTTCACCACAAGACTTTGATTGAAGCTACTTCCTTATTTCGAAGTCTCCGTACTTGCCTATCTAGTATGGCAATAGGCTCTTCTTTATATGCAACATTTTCTGTCACTAGAATATCATCTATCGGAACAATTTTTGTGGGATCTCCAACACACTTGTGGAGCATTGAGACATGAAAAACTAGATGGACCGATTCAAGCTCTGAAGGCAAGTCCAATTTATAGGCTACATGACCCACCTGGCGGATAATTTTATAGGGTCCAATGTAGCGGGGACTCAATTTCCCTTTCTTGCCAAATCTCATCACTCCTTTCATTGGCGATACCTTCAAAAATACCCACTCATCAACTTGAAATTCCAAGTCTCGCCGGCGGTTGTCCGCATAAGATTTCTGGCGACTTTGGGCTGTCAGCAATCGATCTCGAATCACCTTGACTTTCTCAACCGCTTGCTGAATCAATTTAGGGCCTATTAACTGTACTTCTCCTATTTCTAACCATCCAATTGGGGACCTACACTTTCTTCCATATATAGCTTCATACAGAGCCATTTGAATACTGGAATGATAGCTATTGTTGTATGCGAACTCGATCAGAGGTAAATGGTCACCCCAGCTACCACAAAAATCTAGTACACATGCTCGTAGCATATCCTCCAAGGTCTGAATAGTACGCTCGGCATGCCCATCAGTTTGCGGATGAAATGTCGTGCTGAGCCTTACTTGAGTACCCAAACCTTCCTGGAAAGATTTCCAGAACTTGGTTGTAAATTGTGCTCCTCTATCCGTGATAATGGATAGTGGAATACCATGAAGTCGCATAATTTCCTTGATATACAACCTTGCATAATCTTCAGCTGAGTATGTGGTTCTGATTGGAAGAAAATGAGCTGCTTTCGTGAGTCTGTCCACGATCACCTATATAGAATCATGCTTGCCTCGGGAACGAGGTAACCCCACAATAAAATACATATTGATCACTTCCCACTTCTAAGTAGGGATTTCCATTGCTTGAAATAATCCTCCTGGCTTTTGATGTTCAATCTTTACTTGTTGGCAATTTGGACATTGGGCTACAAATTCTGCTATGTCTGTCGTCAGGCCATCCCACCAATATATCAATTTGAGATCATGATACATCTTTGTTGCACCTGGGTGAATAGAAAATCAGGAATAATGGGCTTCTTCTAGAATTCGTCGGCGCAATTCTGCAACATTCAGAACACATAGCCTGCCTTGGTATCTAAGAATTTCATCCATCGAAGTTTTAAATGGAGATAACTCTTTTTCATGAAGTGTGTCTCTATACTGGCTCAACTGAGGATCTTCATACTGACGCTCTTTCACTTCTACATTCAGGGATGAAACTGTAGGATTGTTAACACTAATTCCTGCACTACCTGAATCGATTAAACGTACTCCAAGGTTAGCTGATTGATGGAGCTCATGAATCAATTTTTTCTTCTCCGAAGGAACTTCGCATAAACTGCCCATTGACCGGCGGCTAAGCGCATCAGCTACTACATTTGCTTTTCCATGGTGGTATAAAATATTCACATCGTAATCTTTCAATAACTCTAGCCACCGCCTCTGCCACAGATTTAACTCCTTCTGTTTGAAAATGTACTAAAGACTCTTGTGATCTGTATAAATATCAACATGCACCCCATACAAGTAATGTCTCCACATTTTTAATGCATAAATGACTGCGGCCAATTCGAGATCATGAGTTGGATAGGTCTTTTCATGGTTCCGCATCTGTCTCGAAGCATAAGCAATAACTCTATCGTGCTGCATTAACACACATCCTAACCTAACACCGGAAGCATCACAGTACAGAACATAGCCATCTGGCCCTTCTGGAAGTGTTAAGACCGGGGATGAAGTTAATCTGTCCTTCAACTCTTGGAATCTGCGTTCACAAGCATCATTCCATTGAAATATTTTACTGACTTCTGGGTTAGCTTCGTCAATGGAGCTGAAATAGACGAAAACCCTTCTACAAACCTTCTGTAGTATCCTGCCAATCCCAGAAAACTGTAAACCTCGGTAGGTGCCGTAGGTCTTGACCAAGTCTTCACAGCCTCAATTTTCTGAGTATCAACTCGAATACCGTCAGCTGAAATAACATGGCCCAACAATGTTACGCAATTCAGCCAAAACTCGCACTTTGAAAAAACTTCATATAATTCTCGGGCTCGAAGAATTCCAAGAACAAAACGTAAATGATCCGCATGTTCTGATTCTGTGCGAGAATACACCAGAATATCATCAATAAATACTATCACGAATAAATCCAAGAGCGGCCTGAATACATTATTCATCAAATTCATGAACACTGCCGGAGCATTAGTCAACCCAAACGACATCACCCGAAATTCATAATGGCCATATCTTCTTCTCTAACTCTCACTTGATGATACCCTGACCTCAAGTATATTTTAGAAAACCACTTGGCACCCTGTAATTGATGAAATAAATCATCAATCCTTGGGAGAGGATATTTGTTCTTTATCGTCACCTTGTTCAACTGTCTATAATCAATGCACATTCGTAGGGAACCATCTTTCTTTCTCATGAACAAGACTGGTGCTCCCCATGGTGATGAACTGGGTCTAATTAATAAATCCCTTCTCAAGCAAATCTTTCAACTGCGCCTTTAGCTCTTTCAATTCTGCCGGAGCAATTCGATAAGGAGGAATAGAAATAGGCTTGGCGTCCGGCAACACATCAATGGCGAAGTCAATTTCTCTTTCTGGAGAAAGGCCTGGAAGTTCATCTGGAAATACATCCGATAATGCGTTCACTACCGAGATGGATTCGAAAGTTGGCTATGTTGCTTCGGTGTCATTTACTCGGACTAGATGATAAATGTAGCCTTTAGCTATCATCTTTCTTGCCTTGAGGTAGGAAATAAACCTACCTTTTGGAGATGTTGTATTACCCTTCCATTCAAACACAGGCTCTCCCGGAAATTAAAATCGGACTATCTTCATTCGGCAATCCACATTAGCATAACATGAGGCCAACCAATCCATACCCATAATCACATCGAAATCTAGCATTTCCAGCTCAATTAAATCAGCTTTGGCTTGATGATTACATAACACAACTACACTGTTTTTATACACTTGTCTAGCTATCACGGGATCACCAACCGGAGTAGTTACCTCAAAAGGTTTGATTGGCTCACGTTTCACCCCAATACGACCAGCAACATATGGAGTAATATAGGAGAAAGTAGAACTCGGATCTATCAAGGCATATACATCATGGGAAAACATGGGCAATGTACCTATAACCACATCTGGGGAGGACTCAAGATCCCGTCGTTCGGCTAAAGCGTACACACGGGGCTGAGTGGTACCTGAAGTAGATGCTCCCCTTCTGCCTCTACCTCGTCCTGCTGGGATCTGAGGAGTCTGCCCTATCGGGCACACTGAAGATGAACCAACTGCTAATCCTGTGGGCTGAACCCCAACTCTACCGCTCGTCGACGGGCAAAATCTCGCATCATATGCCCAACCTGAACACATGCATAGCGAGCATCCGAACCTTGGCGACATTGTCCAGAATGTAGTCTACCGCGCTGGCTGCATTGCTGTACTGAGGGTCTCCTCTGACTATAATCTTCCCTGAACTGAGAATTTGAGGCCCTCGAACTCTAACCCTGTCCTGAACGAAAGGAGCGATCAAATATCCTACCCGTAAATCGAGGAGGTGCACTAGTCACCGACTGGCCTGAATGTCGGGAATAAGTCTTCCTTTTTCCACCTCTATAATCACTGCCTGCCCCCATAGATCTAGCCCTCTTGCTTTGCCTTCTATTGATATCACGGTCACCCCTTTGTGGTTGTTGTCGCCTCTCTAAATTCTCGGCATGGGCTTGTATTCGGGAAATATCCATCCCTTCTTGCAACAAGGCTGTTAAACAATCCTTAAACAAATATAGCCACAAGCCACTCACAAACCTGTGTACCCTATCTCCCATATCGGCCACCATAGTCGGGGCATATCTAGCCAAGGAATTAAATTGAAGGTTATATTCCCGGGCGCTCATATTTTCTTGCTTCAGATTTAAGAACCTATCCGCTCTAGCTCAGCAGACCTCGGGTGGAAAATAGTGACGGATGAAAGCATCCACAAATTCTTGCCACACGGGAGGAGGTGCATCTTCTTTCCTTGAAGCTAGCCAATTGTTGTACCACAATACCGCCACATCTCTGAGTCAATAAGATGCCAACTCTACAGATTCAGTCTCGGAGGCATGAATAATTCTCAATGTTCTCAACATCTCATCAATAAAACCTTGCCGGTCTTTATCCGGCTTTGACCCAAAAATCTCTAGAGGATTCAAACTTATAAAATTAGGGGATCTGGTACTAGCTGACCGATCACTTGGGCCCGCATTCTGCCGCTGTGCCTGGGCGGCAACCAACTGTGTCAATAGATGAATGGCCTCGGTCACTTGTGTCACACCCCGACTTTACTAGGGTGTGATGGGCACCCGACCCTTACTTAGGGCCGAGCGAACCCACTGACTCTTATCACATACTTAAATTTTTTTTTGAACCTCTAAATCAAGAAATAGCTTAACATTTTCATATTTTCATATTCATGGTAGGAACATATCCCCGACATATTCATCATGAACATTTTCTCATATTTGATGTCATCGTGGTCATTATAAAATCATATTCGTCGTTTTAGTCACAAAAGCTTTCAACCTCTTAAAACTTGGTTTTTGGAAAATATGGGCATTTAAAAAAAACAGTTATGAACTATTAGGAAAAGACTTATACCTTGGAGTCATAGACTTCTAACGTTTGCAAGCTAGGAAGATGTAAAAACATTTAAGACATTATAACGTGGGGATCATGCCTTTGAAAGAAAAGAGACGAGCCTTACATACCTGTGCCGCGCCTTACTAGCTACGCTTATTCGTCCAACTTGTTAGTTTACATTCAAGAAAGTTGACGCAATCATTAGATCATTGTCACATACACTTGTCTTAGTCCTTTAATTAAATTCACTTATGACCTGCCGAAATTTCGGCAGCATCTCCCCTGTAAACATACCACCCCCGAGAATCTAACTTGGCTCAAATCATCAATCAACAATACCAACAATCTTGCCAATACGTCAGCAACCCATTCAAGACACATTCTAACAATGACAACCTTTGTCATACAATTCAACAACATTCTTTTTATATTCAATTCAATTCAATTCACATAGCTTTCAAAAACGATTCAATCAACATACTACTTCGTCCAACACTTTCCAATTTCAACAAGAACAATAACAACTTAATTCCTTCTTCCAAATTTAATTACAACAACCCAACTTACAATCTTCCAAACTCAACAAGAACAATGGCAACACATTTCTTTCTTCCAAATTTATAAACTACATCAACATCCCACACATTGACAACATTAACCACAATATTACAAGAACTATATTAAAATTACATTATCTTCTCCAACAACCTACAAACAATTCCAACTTCAATTTAAATCATTAAACCTTCATTTTCATCATAGAATCCACACAACAACAACAACCAAAAATATTAAATAAAATTAGTTCATCATTCCAACATGACCACCCCCTACACGGCCCAACTTCAACATTCCCAATTCGTGGTTTTCATTCATTTTACATTATGGCATCCACAACACATCAATCAAACTACTTAAATAAAATCATTTCATCTTTTCTACACCACCCACCCTATTCGGCCAAACACCAACACCACGAATTCATGAATTTCATCCATTTCCACATTTCACAACATATACAAATCATGCATAACATATGAAAATGGAAGTTGAATTATTACCTTTTCCACTCATCTTCCTTCTTAGCTAAAATTGTGAATTGCAAGAATAAGTGTTTATCTTACTTCAATAAGTACTCCACTTTGCTAGAGACCTTCCAATTGGTAGAAAAATAATTTTTGAACAAATGTTTTCTCAAGGCCTCTTGCTCTACAAGCTTGGCCGAATGGCCCCTTTATATTGCTCTTCCTCTTTCTTTGTTTTCTCCTTCTCCCACTCTCTTGAACTAAAATGAAGACTTCTCACTTATATATATATATATATATATATATATATATATATATATATATATATATATATATATATGTCTCTTCCAAGTCATGTGAGGGGCACATGCCCTCTCTCTCTAGAAATTTCTTAATTTCTAGGAAAAGATGACTTATTTTGGTCATCTTTTTTTTTTTTCTAGACTTTTCTTCTTTTTTCTTGAATTTTCCTAAAATGGTCAAAGAAGACTAAGTGTCTTCTTAAGGAAGCTTTGGCCCATGTATTTTTATTATTCATAATTAGCCCCCCATTTAATAAAATTGTGGACATATACCATCCATGCCACATGGCCATCTTAGAAATTTCAAGAATTTTCTTGAATATTTGTGAAATCCCCGTTTTGCCCCTAGCCTTCCACAATATTACCATGTACCATTTTGTGAATTTTCCTTTTTGCCCTTAGTCTCTTCTCAACATTTCCATACTAGTAATATTCATAAATGACATTCATAACCAACTTGTACATTAAAATAAATTTGGAAAATGGTCATCCCCTTAACTTACCACGACTTTCTTAAAATGTCCGAATGTATCAAATACGGGATATAACAACTTGTTGACCCGAACCAACTGGTGAAGGAACTGGAGCTGAAACTCCTCCTTGTTCTTCTACATTGGGCGGGGTGGAAGAATTATTGGATGGGGCCTCATTATATGACATGCCCTCTTTTACATTCATTGGCGGCTCTCTTTCTACCCTCCTTTTTGTCGTAGTCTTGCCCTTCTGGGCGGCTGTAGCTTTTCCCTTTGGCGGCATTTCTGAAATCACAACACACTATTAGGGAAGATAAGATCTTATACACGGCTCTATCGCACGATCTCATAAGAAGAAAGATGGTCATTTTTCCTAAATGCCCTATAGCTTCCTGTTTATTGATGTGGCGCGCAACACACCATAAACAAGACTTTACTGGACACGGCTCGTAGACACTTCGTAGGACTGAACTGCTCTAATACCACTTTTGTCACGACCCGCCTAGGGGCCGTGACGGGTACCCGAGGCTAACCACCGAGCACTACTCGTTCTACTACTCATCTGCTCTCAATCATGCATCTTATGCTCATAACCATGGTAATTATTATCATTTGAAACATATTTACTTTATATACATGGGCCTTTCGGCTATCAAAATAACATGCATACATATATATATACAATGAGGAACTTGTGAGACCATACTACCCACACTGCGCATCTACGAGTCTCTACTTGAGTACTAGACATATGGACGGGCCAAAACCCCGTCATGCCGATAATATATATATATATATATATATATATATATATATATATATATATATACACAAAAGAATGAACCAAGTAGCACCTCCCGAACAATGGAGTGCTCTCAAGTCAGCTACTGGCTCTTACGAGTTTGGATCAAGATCACCTCCCTGTCTACTTGTGGGCTTGAACACAGTTTCCAAAGAAAACGGACGTCAGTACGAACATTGTACTGAGTATGTAAGGCAAAAACAATAATGAAACATCAATGAAATAAGGAGGCATCAAATGAGGAGCAATATGTATCTAACTATGAATCATAAAGGAAATAATGCATGCCGGCTTACTTTGATAATTATCATCATATCATAGATGCATAAATGTATAAGCTGCCCGTCCATATCGGATCGGTGTGATAATTATTTGCATTAGCCTTCGTCCAGGCCTCCTGCGTCCGGGGTACCGTATCATGCCGCCCGGTAGTGGTGTCTGCCTATGCCATCTGGCTATGGTGTATACGCTTCCCGCCTTAGCGGTGACTGCCTGGCCATATAGGCGCGATGTTATATCATCATCATAATATGCTCATCATAGTGCATGCATAAATACTCAAGGACAACTATACTTTATCGGGCTGACGTGAGGTCATGATCCCCCAATTTCATTATGGAGCACTCATTTACATTCTGCCTCACCTTGAAGGAAATAATATATGAGGTGAGTGTAAGCAATAAATGACATCATTACCATTTTAGGAACATCATATCAAGAACATCTAGAATCTCTATACTTTAACTCATCATCATCATTATTGGGCTCATAACATCTCTTATCTTATGTAGCTATTCATGAACATAGGCTCATAGTTTTTCCGGAATGTAAGAAATTCATGAAGAGGAAGGAAAGTCATACTATAGGATTCATACCATAGAAAGAAAGTACTAGCCTCACATACTTTTGTCATTTAACTACTTTATCGCTTGATTGTTCTCCCTCGAGGCTCGCGTTTCTACCTTCAAGAGGATTCGCATTAACATTAGCTAATCGATTACTTAAACGTACTTACTAGAGATAAAGAAAATTGGGCAACATTTCCTTTGTTTCTACTACTTTTCCCACATTCCATATCAACTCCCAAACGTTCATAACAATATTCACAATATCGCAAACAACGATCATCATTTATCTACATTTACCACAATTCACCATTTCCCTTCAATTTCTCTAAAATTATGGTTATAGCTCATTTTCGCGTTTTCTCATATATAATACTTATTCCATGTTCTAGATGTCATTCACAACATATTTTCAATCACCACATGCCAATATCCATAATCTACCCAACCTACTACTCAACAATGACACTATTCACTCATTTATGACCCATTTTCTATGTCCTTCTGCAATTCAAGTGTCTTAGTCTTCCAAAACCTTAAACAATGTGGTATGGTCATAAAACTTACCTTAGATGATGGATGAACAACCCTTGAGTGGAACTTCTCTTCTTGCACCAAAACCGTAACTCACTTCCCTTGAGATTTCTTGGTGTAGATGAACTTTTGCTAGGTTTCATGCACTTCTTTTCATGGATTTGGTGTAGTTGATCTTGGTTTTCCCTTGAATCCTTGTGGATGAATGATGGAGAAGGTTCTAGAGGTTTCTTGAAGAGAGGAGAGTGGAAAATAAAATGAAATGAAATGGAGGAATGGTCCTTCTATAAAATCTTGAAATCAGTCCCGACCGAGATATAAGGTACGATTGACGGGACGTCGATCTGATCGTCAAAGTGGTTAAATTTCCAGTGAGCAACCTTTCATTTCTTTTCATTCTACGGTTAGAAGGACGGTCCGTCAAACTGATCAACGGAGCATCGATCTTTTCATCGAATGGTCTTCGCTCTAGCTCAATTCTATGGCACAATTGACGAAGCATCGACTCATCCGACGGTACAAAGAATGACCGTGGAACCCCCCTTTCACAGAACTGCGATGAAGTTTCATTTAGCGAACTTTTCTCCCTTGCCTCTAACTTCTTTGGAATCTTAATTAGCATTATTAAGCATCCTTTCTTACTTGTAGGAACATCATGTACACCTTAACGTACGTTAGTCCATTCACCGCTCAACAACCCAAAGTTCCGAGGTGTAACACATACCAACCTAGCTAATATCCAACCAAAACACTATGTCTGAAGACCTAATCATGCTTTCTCCCGTCAATTCTACACAAAACATACGTGTCGCTAATCAAAGTCTAACTAAAGTAAGCCATAACCTACCTCGAATGCAGAACAGGAGCCACGAACTACTCCGCATGAGTCTTCTATTTTCTGAAGCGCCTCATAACGATCAAAGTCTAACAATATGATGCTAAGTGAGAAACAAACCTTGCATTTAAACAAAAGCAAAAATTTGGGGAAGAACACCCACTTACTTCTACCCTTTTCAATGGATGAAACTGTCCTTTAATGGTGAATTTATCATAACTTCTATCTCTACAATCATTAACCTTCAATTCGTGTGTTTCTAATCAATTTCACCCTTTACAATAGATTTTAGAACAAAGCTTCCATTTTTATTAGAACCCTAGTCTCAACATGCAATTTCAATCATAAGAAATCAAATTCCTTTCCTAGAAAGTGATAATATATACTCCTAGATGATTAATCAACAACACACCAATTATATAAGGGTTTACTAATTCTAGGGTTCTAGGATTTTCACCCACCATTTATGGACCTTAAACCAATCATGGAACTTGAAGAAGAAATGAAAAGGAACAAATAAAGATGAGGACTTACCCTCCAAGATGCTTTTACCAATGAATGGAATGAATGTTGCCTCTTTCTCTCTTGAAAACTGACGTTGGCATCTTGGGAATAATAGGTAGGAGTTGGGGGATTAAAATAGGGCATTCTGTCCCCCGTTGGCCACTGTACCAGTCACCAGAACGCTGCAGCGGTACCGCTATAGCGGTCCTTTGGCCGCTGCCAGCGGCCAGCTGGAACAGGCCGCACTAAAATGAGCATAAATCGCTCATACGGTGGACAAACGCGTCGATTCTTTTTCCTATAGCTTCGTAATTTCGAATTATTTTTACTATAGTTTTGTAATTTCGATGAGGATCTAATGGTTTAGACCTCACCAAAAACAAAGGTCGGATTCTCAATCTGGAGCTGTTTCTATCCACAGACCTCCGGCGAAAATACCGAATACGAGTGCAACAAAACCCAAACGCATCTGACACTATTTGGAACCTCACCAAAACTTGTGGAAAAGTTCAAAATCATCATATTAACATGTTGGAACTTCCAAAACATTGACACAGGGGCATCCTAACTCGGCGTTGACCGTGGTCAACTCTAACTCGTCAACTTAACTAGTTTCTCCATCAATGACTCAATTACGCCCGAACCTTACGGAAACAAACCCAATGACTTCATTAATTCATAGATCATACTAACGAGACTTGGGGAAAGGGTCAATAAGGTTAAATGGGACAAAACACTATAATGACTAAACGGGTTGTTACATCGAGATAGAGCCTCGTTATAGGACTCACCCTCTTCTATATTTACTGGCGGCTCCTGTTCAACTCGCCTTCCTGTCACAGTCTTTCCCTTCTGGGTGGCTGTCGCTTTCCTCTTTACCGGCATAGCTGAAATCATAACGCACAATTAGGGAAAAACGAAATCTTATATCATAGCTCTATCGCACGATCTATGAAGGAGAAAGAATGTCATTATTCCTAAAGGACCCGTAGCTTGTTGTTTAAAAGTGTGGTGCTCTTCAAACCAATAATAAAGACTCTACTGGACACGGCTCGTAGACAAACCCTAGGACGGAACTACCCTGATACCACTTTTGTCACGACCCAACTAGTGGGCCATGACGGGTACCCGGAGCTGACTACCGAGCACTACTTATCATGCTATCTATCATACTCGACCCAGACATACATCAACCTCAACACAAGACTTACCATGAAACAATCTCCAAATATCTCCCAAAACGTGTATATATGCATAAGCCCACGGGGCTACAAAAATGATGTACAGAACATACACTGAAGAAGTCTCATAACATCTAAAACCCACATATAAGCATCTACGAGCCTCTAGCTAAAGCGCTAAAATAATAAGGACGGGACAGGACCCTTCCATGCCCCACTAAGTACACAAAAGAATACACCAAGGAATGGCGACTCCGGAGTAGTGGAGTGCTCCTACAAATCTGTTGAGTAAGCTCTTAAGCATCTACGCCGTCTACCTGTCTACCTGTGGGAATGAACACAGTGTACATAAAAGAAAGAACGTCAGTACGAGCAATGTACAGAGTATGTAAGGCATGTACAACAACATAATAAGAAAATAAAAGAGCATAAGAGGAAGAGAAAACTTGCAACTGATTGCCACTTAAGGCGGAGTAATGCATGCTAACTTTTATAGTAAAAATAATATCATATCATACATACATATATAAGTTGCCCGATCATATAGTTACGGTGTGATCATCATTAGCCTGCGTCCAGGCCTTCCGCGTCCGGGGCGTTAGCTGCCCACTGCAGTGGTGTGTCTGCCCAGCCGTCTATTGGGCGGTGTGGTGTAATACTTCACGGCCATGTAGGCACGGTGTGATCATGCATGAAAATAACATAAAGCATGCATGAGAGCCCAAATTAAAGCTATGACTCTATCAGAGTGACGTGAGGTCAGTAACCTCCGATTACATTATGAAATAGTCATCGTCGCTACGTATCACCGTGAAGGAACTAATGTCATGCGGTGAGACAGTAGTAAGGAACAACATCAATGTAAGCATAAGGATAGGACTATCAAGCTCATATTAGCATCATTACCATCATCGTTATTATGGAACACATCTCATCTTTACTTCATAAGAAATTCCTGAGAATTATGACCTTTTCACTCTTAGGATGTAATAAGATCATGGAATATAGAAAAGAAATCATAACATAGAATTCATGCCTTGAAAGAAGGAGACTAGCCTTACATACCTTCTTTCCAACTTTATCGACTAAATGCTTTCCCTCTAAGTTACGATTCTACATTCAAGAGAATTTGTACTAAGATCAGATAACCGGAAACACACTTGAGCTTAAACTAAAGAAACTAGGAGCTAATGAAAATTGAGCAGCATTTCCTTTGTTTCAACAACTTCCTGCATATAATATACAACTCCCAAACATCATCAATAGCACCCACAATGTCATAATCAATAAACCTCTTCAAGTTAAGCATTATCTAATTCTCACAATTCCCCTTCAAGGGTATCCATAACCATAATTACAACACAACGTCATATTCATTCACATATAATGCTTCTTCGACATCCCTAATATCATTCATAACAAGATTATGCTCATGGCATAGTAAGAATTATGATTCATGTCATGTTACCATTCAAGAATTTCACCATTTCCATATTTGCACTTCATACTCTATTTTCTTCCACAATCCAAGTCTTTCAACCATTCAATACTCTTAATAACATGAAATAAATGAAACACTCACCTTTGATTATGTAGGAATAGGCTTTGGATGAAAATACTTCACTTGGAGAAAAACCCAACTTCAATTCCAAAGGAATTTCTAGCTTCCCATAACCCTAACTAGCATCTTTGCACTTGATTCCACCAATTTTTGGCATTTGATCATTGACCTCCCTTGGATTTGTGTTAAAAAGATGTGTAGAGGGTTCTAGAGGTTTCAAGAAGTGTGGAGGAAATGAGAAATGAAAATAAGAACTTTGGGGTCTTATATTTATAAATAAGAAAATCTGCCCCGACATGATTTATACGGACATTTATACGGTCCGAATAATCTTACATAGTCCGTATAAGTGACTGTAGAGTTGCATCAACAATCAACCCATACTGTAACTGTTATACGAACACTTATATGGTCCGTATAATTTTATATAGTCCGTATAAGTGACCGTATAATCTCACCAAGACTGACCCCTCACTGTGACCATTGTGCGGACCTTTATACGGCTGTGTAAAGTTATACGAACCGTATAAACGGTCGTATAATTCACATTTTTCCAAAATTGCTCTCGTCGATTCGTTTGATCTCCAATCCTTATGGAATCTCCTTGGCACTTGTATAATACTTCATTAACCCTCTAAGAAGCCTTACAACTTCTCTTCAAGACATTCTTGAATCAAACTTAGCTCGGTTGCTACAAAAACCCTTCCGAACACAACTTATACTTCACTTCCTTAAATGAACTTTCTTTTCTTGCCTCAAGTGTCTTTTGAATCTTAATTAGAATCATTAAGTATCCCTTCTTACTTTTAGGGACATCATATATACCTTAACTTGCATTAATCTATTCACCGCACAACGACATGAAATTTTTGAGGTGGAACAAATAGGTTCTTCTATAGGCATTCTTTTTCCTGATGGTTTTATATTTTCTATAGGTTCTCCTACTGTTCTAATAACCCTTCTTCTTGGTACATTTCTGGTACTAGCGTCTACTGTGTATTGTTCACCAGTTGATCTTTGGAATGGGCTAGAACTAGATGCACTAGATTCCATTAATTCTTTTTGACTTACTATTGAATCTAGTTCTATTTCTTCATCACTTTCTTGTATGTCTTATAATATTTTATCAAATTCGTCTAATTTCTTTTGGGACATACTTTCTACTCTATATCCCTAATTATCAGTTCTAAATTCACATATTTTAAAATGGTTTATTGTTTCTTCTAATATCAAATTTCCTAATTTACATCCTTTACATTTAAATTTTTTATTTTTGTCTTTGTTATGGATTTCTTTTGCTCTTTCTATGGCTATATCAACTTCAAAATCTTCTTGTATTAGTTCTATATTCATTAGGTTTGACTCAGTAGTGTCATTTTCATCTAAAGTACATTCTTCTTCTATATCTATGTCTGTTGTATATTTATAATTAGTAAATATTATAGACGTCTCTCCTCTAGAATTAGTGTATATTAGATGAGATTCTGGCTGTAGAATCATTTTCTTATTAAAGTCTTCTAAATTCCATTCTAATCCTGCATATTCTTCAGGATTTATTTTTATGGGTTTTATTAATTTTATTCCTCTATTTCCCATTACTTGTACTACATTTTGTACCTTAATTTTGAATTTTGTATTACTATTATTGGTAATTTTTCCTAAAAATCTTACGCACATTAATAGATTATTACCATCACACATTTCTTCGTATCCTTTTGTTAGTATTCCTATTTTAATATGTTTTCCGAATTCTGCTAAATTTATTATGAAGTTTGGACAAGTGTAACAAATTCCTCCAATATTTGTCATATCTACTTCTGTTATTCCTATTATTGACGTCTTCATGTCAGACCACCTATCATCATAGATTACTATTAATACTTTTTAATAAGAAAAAGATTCTTCAGCCAGAATCTCATCTAATGTACACTAATTCTAGAGGAGATATGTCTATAAGATTTACTAATTATAATTATACAACACACAGAGATATAGAAGAAGAAAGTACCATATACGAAAATGACATTACTGAGTCAAACCTAATGAATACAGAACTAATACAAGATGATTTTGAAGTTGATATAGCCATAGAAAGAGCAAAAGAAATCCATAATGAAGACAAAAATAAAAAATTTAAATGTAAAGGATGTAAATTAGGAAATTTGACATTAGAAGAAGCAATAAACCATTTTAAAATATGTGAATTTAGAACCGATAATTGGGGATATAGAGTAGAAAGCATGTCCCAAAAGAAATTAGACGAATTTTATAAAATATTAGAAGACATACAAGAAAGTGATGAAAAAATAGAACTAGATTCAATAGTAAGTCAAAAAGAATTAATGGAATCTAGTGCATCTAGTTCTAGCCCATTCCAAAGAACAACTGGTGAACAATACACAGTAGACACTAGCATTGGAAATGTTCCAAGAAGAAAAGTTTTTAGAACAGCAGGAGAACCCATAGAAAATGTAAAACCATCAGGAAAAAGAATGCCTATAGAAGAGCCTATTGCACTACAAGAAGGAGGTAATAAAGGTAAAATACTAAATATAGCAGCTCATGATCCACAAAGGTGGAATTCGGTAATTGACCTTTCGAAAGGAGTAGTAGTAGTAGACTATATAAAAACTTGCAATGACACAGATGCAGAAATAATGTATAAATATCTAGAGACATTCTTAAGAGAATCAACAAAAGCATTATGGGAAGCATACAAAGAAAATTTCCCAAAGGAATTCCAACTTTTAGTATCCATGGGAGGAAATCCATATAATTTTACTAACAAGATACATACTTTAATTACAGGAGAAGACCTAAATAGTGGATTGCTAGTATTACAAAGAAATGCCTTAATAAAACTGGAACAATTAAGTATAAGTAGTTGGTTTCATATTAAAAAAATTGAAGTGATTATTTTTATTATTGCACTATTAGTGGAAATGCTTTTGATCAAGAGTTAGGTAAAAAATTATTTAATAAATTACCAGGAACCTTAGGAAGAGAAATAGAAGACAGACGGAATAAGAGAGATGGAGTAATAGAAAACCCTATAGAAGAGCCCATTACACTCCAAGAAGGCGGTAATAAAGGTAAGATACTAAATATAGCAGACCAAAAGAAACAGAAATAAAGACAACGCAAATAGTAGTTCATATAACACAACAGCTAGAAGTTTTAACTAATGATATTAGAGAATTAAAGAAGGCAATAAAAGAGCTCAGTTAAAATAATTAGAAAACCACAAAAATGGACCTTTTTTCAATTAGATCGAGAAATGAAGGAGGACCAAAAAGACAAGAAAGATAAAGAGTAAGTTTTACTATAAACTTAATATATCTAGAGGCAGTAAAACAAATAAAAAATACTCGAAGAAGTTTAATGCATATGGGATAAATAGTAATAGGATTAAAAGAATTAACTAGAAAAGACATTGGAACTAAAGTATTAATAGTAATCTATGATGATAGGTAGTCTGACATGATGAAGTCAATAATAGGAATAACAGAAGTAGATATGACAAATAATGGAGATGAATAATGTAACAAGATTCATCCCTAGACAGAGTCCAGATTATTATTAAATATATATATATAACTACAGGATAAGAGGACATTTAGGAGTAAGGAAGTACTGAGTAGGATTATTTAACCATTTGATAAAAACCACATTATATTTTCCACTGAGTTCTTTGAACCTTTAAAATATTGAAAAACCATAACCCCCCCCCCCCCCCCCTTGGTATCAGAGCAAGAAGATTTTTTGAGTTTAAAACTATATTTTATGAGACAACTATTCACTGCTAGACAAAAAAGGCCATCAACAGTTATTAGACAAAATTCTAGGAGACAACATAGTTTTAGTAAATACATAAGTTTTCATTATCTTATGATATACCTTACCCGACAAAAACTAAGAAACATTAGAAAAATAAGAAGATTTCTTACTGAATACGTTAATTACCTAGAAATGGTACATAGAGAAGTTCTAGAAACTAACACAGATGTTTTATGTTTTAGAAATAATCTCCTTTGGGAAATACAATTTACAAATAACAAAATATTCAGAGCAGAAGAATATATTAGATATATAGAAAGAAAGGTGAAGTTTATTCCGTTAGGATAATAGATGGAAGATCGTTATTTAGAAGTTAAACAAGAACTAAATAGGCTATACCCAGAGTATATTAGATTAAGTAATTCTAAAGAAAATCAGCCAAGGTTACAAGAATTAATAGACATAATATCAGGATTAGAATATAGATTATTAAGATACATAACATCTAGAAAATCCTCTCAGAAACAAGTACAAAGACGATTTGAACCATATTAGTTACTTTATATGAGAACACAACTTTTTGTTACACAAATAGCTATTAACTATTGATATTTATACAGGGATATAGAAAGGAGACGAGAATTAAGAAAAGTAGAAAAAGCTTTGAGTGCATATTTAGAAGTAATAAATACAGAAGCACTGTCATCAATAATAGAAAATAGACTTTTACAAAGTTTAATTAACCAAGAAACTATATCTACAGTAATTTGGAAATTACAAGGTATAAGAGACAACATAGAACAATTTACAAAAAGGATAAAGCATCAAGAGAAAGTTTGTAAGATAAAAATTTCATTAGGATAATAAACAAAGTCAGACAAAATAGATACATTAAAAAATTTAGAATACTTAGATTTAAGAATACATCCAGAAAAGAAATATCGAATATTAAAATAACATACTATTATAAAGTATAATTTCAATAACGGAGAGCATATATTGCATAGTGAAGATAGACAATTTAATACATTAATAGATTGATCATAAAGCTTAGTGAAAAGTGTCAAGAAAATCATAAAGATACATTTAGAATATTAGAAGTAATAGAATCTTCACAAATTAAACAAAAGAAAATACTAGAAAAATTAGAACAGAATTTTGATTTCTTAAAATCACAAGAACTAGAGCTTGATAGAAAAATTCAGTTTTTAAATAATAAATTTAATTTAGAAAAAATACCTATAAAAAACGAAATAGAAAAACTAGTCAAAGCTATTATAGAAAAACCAAAACAAATAGAAATAAAGACAACTCAAATAGTAGCTCAAATAACACAACAGGTAGAAGTTTTCACTAGTGATATTAGAGAATTAAAGAAGACAATAGAAGAGATAAAAAAAATCTCTCTTTCATGAGTGAACCAAGTTTAGCACATATAGAAGCCTCAAAATTAACAGAAAAATCCATTCATTTGCCACAAGACTATAAGGAATATATACCTATCGCTAAATCAGATCAAATAATACTAAAACAGAATATTGCTATAATCTCATTACTACTGGAAGTTAATACAAAATTAGATAAAATAATTAGAGATAAAGAAATCAGAACTAACATATAAGCTCCAAGGACTAAAGAAATAGACCAACTAATAGAACAATTAAAAAAGGTCGCAATAACACCTCAAAAATAAAAAGATAAAATAATTAGAAAACCACAAAAATGGACCTTTTTTCAATTAGATCGAGAAACGATAGAGGACCAGAAAGACAAGAAAGACAAAGAGTAAGTTTTTCAGATAATAGAATAGGTAATAATCTACTATCAAGAATTTTAAGTAGAAGATAACCAACAGTTAAGTGAAGTAATAGACATAGAGAGAGAGATATACAATTTTTCCAACAAAATCAATTAAGACTATTAAATCCAAAGACTTTATACAATATAGGACAGTTCTCAAGTACAACACAATTATACAGACATTATAAAGAGGAACAATTATCAGCCATAGGAAATGAAGTTACAACTATAAACTTAATAAATCCAGAGGCAGGAAGACAAATAAAAAATACTCGAAGAAGTTTAATGCATATGGGATTAATAGTAAAAGGATTAACTAGAAAAAATCTTGAAACTAAAGTATTAATAGTAATCAATGATGATCGGTGGTCTGACATGAAGAAGTCAATAATAGGAATAATAAAAGTAGATATGACAAATAATGGAGTAATTTTTTACATTAGCCCAGACTTCATAATAAATTTAGCAGAATTCGGAAAAAATATTAAAATAGGAATATAGACAAAAGGATACGAAGAAATTTGTGATGGTAATAATCTATTAATGTGCATAGGATTTTTAGGAAAAATGACCAATAATAGTAATACAAAATTCAAAATTAAGGTAGAAGATGTAGTAGAAGTAATGGGAAATAGAGGAATAAAATTAATAAAACCCATAAAAATAAATCCTGAAGAATATGCAGGATTAGAATGGAATTTAGATGACGTTAGTAAGAAAACGATTCTGCAGCCAAAATCTCGTCTAATGTACACTAATTCTAGAGGAGAGACGTATATAAGATTTACTAATTATAATTATACAACACACAGAGACATAGAATAATAAAGTACTTTAGACGAAAATGACACTATTGAGTCAAACCTAATGAATATAGAACTAATACAAGAAGATTTTAAAGTTGATATAGCCATAGAAAGAGCAAAAGAAATCCATAACGAAGACAAAAATAAAAAAAAACATTAAATGTAAAGGATGTAAATTAGGAAATTTGACATTAGAAGAAGCGATAAACCATTTTAAAATATGTGAATTTAGAACCGATAATTGGGGATATAGAGTAGAAAGCTTGTCCCAAAAGAAATTAGACGAATTTGGTAAAATATTAGAAGACATACAAGAAAGTGATGAAAAAATAGAACTAGATTCAATAGTAAGTCAAAAAGAATTAAAAGAATCTAGTGCATCTAGTTCTAGCCCATTCCAAAGAACAACTGGTGAACAATGCACAGTAGAAACTAGTATCGGAAATGTACCAAGAAAAAGTGTTTTTAGAACAGCAGGAGCACCCATAGAAAATATAAAACCATTTGGAAAAAGAATGCCTATAGAAGAGCCTATTACACTCCAAGAAGGAGGTAATAAAGGTCAAATACTAAATATAGCAGCTCATGATCCTCAAAGCTGGAATTCAGTAATAGACCATTGGAAAGGAATAGTAGTAGCAGACTATATAAAAACCTACAATGACATGGATGCATAAACAATGTATAAATATCTAGAGACATTTTTATTAGAATCAACAGAAGCATTATGGGAAGCATACAAAGAAAATTTCCCAATGGAATTCCAACTCTTAGTATCTATGGGAGCACATCAATATAATTTTACTAACAAGATACATACTTTAATTATAGGTGAAGACCCAAATAGTGGATTGCTAGTATTACAAAGAAATGCATTAATAAACTAGAACCATTAAGTACAAGTAATTGGTTTCATATTAAAAAAAATAAATGATTACTTTTGTTATTGTACCATTAGTGGAAATGCTTTTGATCAAGAGTTAGGTAAAAAATTATTTAATAAATTACCAGGAGCGTTAGGAAGAGAAATAGAAGAAAGACGAAATAAGAGAGACAGTGTAATACAAAACCCTAGTCTAAAATGTTCAATAGGACATAGAATAAAACATATAATGAATATACTACAATAAAAATGTAATCATATACAAATACAAAAAAAATTAAAACAAAATGAAATGAGTTTTTGTAAAAGCGTGGTGTACACTACTTAGAGTTATGACAAAGATAATCATAGAAAGAAAAAAACATAGAAATTATAGAACTCAATATAATAGAAATTATCCTCAATATAATAGAAAGAAATATTATCTTAGAAAGTTGGCAGCCAGAAAATCTTATTTAGATAGAAATAGACATGTAAGAACATATAGGACCGAGAGAAATTATAAAAATAGACTAGAATGTTTTACTTGTTGAAGTGTAGAACATCTAGCAAATATATGTCCAAAAAGAATAAATAATAAGACAAGAAATTCATAGTTAATTGAAGATTTTCAAGAAACTTTAATAAATGTAGACGAATACATGTCTGATACTAAAAGTATATATTCCATAGTAAGTGTAGACACTGAGAAAAAACTCAAAACAGACTCATCAGACTCAGAAGCAGAGAAACTAATTAATGAAATAGGATTAGAAAAATTAGATTTAGAATCAATTAAAGCTGGTAATTTAGCAAATATTTATGAAGACTGTAATCATGAATTCGACAGGAATAAAGGATTAGATAGTAACGCATGTTTCTTTTGTAAGTGGTACCCTATGAGAGAAAAAAGAGCTAAATGTAAGAATTGTTATATAGAAGGATGTATAATGTGTATAGAAAAAGAATTAAAAACAAAAATAACAAAGAAGAAAAACATAAGAAAATAGAAGATCCTTCTATTAACCTGAGGATAATAACATTAGAAAAAAGAATAAATGAATCAGAGACTAGACTATATAAATTAGAAAACGGGAAACAAAGAAAGGAGGATAGCAAAGATCAAGAAATAAGTCTATCTAATATACAACCAATAATTAAACCATTAAAAACAATACCAAATGATTTTCAAGAAGAGCTAATGAGCGTAGAAGACCACGAGGCATTAGTATGTAATGAGGATAAAAAATTAGGAACAACAAAGATACTTGCAAGAATTAAAGTAGATGATTATGAAATAGAGACTTTAGCTTTAGTAGATTCAGGATGCACAAAGTGTATAATGAATAAAAGAATACTTCCACGAAATCTAATAAAAATCCTAGAAAAACAAGTTGCAGTAATGCAAAAGGATCGAACTCATAACATATATAGACACTATGTTAATAAAGCATATATTAGCTTTATAAATACATGTACAGAATTTTATAAACCAAGCTATAAAATGGATAAATATGGGTAAGAGACTTAAATATAAATGTGGATTTTGTCATAGGATTAGACTTTATTTTACATAATAATGAAAGTTGTATGATTACAAGAGATAGAGTAATTTTCTTAAAAAATATTACTCATACACCAGTACAAGCTCTTAAGACTGAATCTAGAATCCAACATAAGAAAATCCAGACAGCAGACCAATAAACCTGCAAAAAAAAGAAGATAGTTAATGTGAGGACTGTCAAGAAAATAATACATGTTGTAAAAGAAAGATAGAAACAAAGAATTTAATCCTAGAAGAGGTAGAAATACTAGAAGATGAAGATCTAATAGAAAAAGATTATACTTTAATAGATATAGAAATAGAATTATACAATTTTAAAACAGGAATAGAAAGAATAGGAGTAATAAAAAATCAAAAGGATCTAGACAATAATATAAAAATACTAGATGAGATAGAAATAATTATAGGATAAAAACCTTTAAAATATTGTAAAAACAACAAGATTGTATGTAGATTAGACATAATAAATCAAGAATATGTAATTAAAACAGCCTCAATAGAAGCTACTAATCAAGACTTAGAAGACTTTAAAATCCAAATAAAAGAATTACTGAACCTAAGAGTAATAAGAAGATCCACCTCTAAACATAGATCTGCAGCATTTATGGTAAGAAATCATAGTGAGATAGTGAGAGGAAAAGCTAGAATGGTAATAAATTATAAAAGACTTAATAATAATACTAGAACTGATGGATATAAATTACCAGATAAAACAAAGTTGATAAACAGGATACAGGGCAAGAAAATATTTAATAAATTTGATTGTAAATCAGCATACTGGCAGGTACAAATGCATGAAGAAAGTATAGAATGGACTGCATTTACCTGTCCAGAAGGACATTTCGAAGGGCTAGTAATACTATTTGGATTAAAGACAACTCTACCAATTTTTCAACGAAAAATGGATAGTATCTTTGGAGAATACAAAGGGTTTGTATTAGTATATGTAGATGACATATTAGTATTTAGTAGAGATATTAAAGAACATCTAGGACACGTAAAAACGGTATTTAGACTGTTTGTGGAAAATGAAATAATAATTAGTAAGAAAAAGATGGAATTATGTAAAAATTATATTAATTTTCTAGGAGTAGAACTAGGAGATGGAAAGATAAAATTACAACCTCATATAGCTAAAAAAGCTTTAGAAATGCCAGACAAGTTAGATAATGTTAAAGAATTACAAAAATTCCTAGGAATAGTAAATTATGCTAGAAACTTTATAAAAGACATAGGAAAAATAGCAGGACCATTTTACTCAAAAATAGGATCTAATGGTCAAAAACACTTTAATACTGAAGACACTAAACTAGTAAAAAAAATTAAAGAAAAAATAAAAAATATTCCTGACCTAAATATGCCACTAGAAATAGACTATTTAATCATAGAAACAAATAGTAGTTTCGAAGGATGGGGAGCAGTGTTAAAAGCAAGACCAAATAAATATAGTAATAAAAGTGAAGAAAAAATATGTGCTTATAAAAGTGGTAAGTACAAAGAAAAAGCTAACATGAGTAGTATATATGTAGAAATTTTAGTTGCAATATATAGATTAAATAGTTTTAGACAATATATCTTAAACAAATAAGAAATATTAGTTAGAACAGACTGCGAAACTATAGTTAAAGTCTATCAAAAGATAAATAATAAAAATAGTAGTAGAAGGAGATGGCTAAATTTTATAGATACTATTTCAATTTATAACTTAAAGTTTGAACATATAATAGGAAAAGATAATAATCTAGTAGACCAATTGAGTAGATTAAAGATTACTGTTAACTAATAACACGATTTCTCATTTGACAGCATGAGACCAACAAGTTCTTAGACAACAGACAAGGGAAAAGGCATACAAGCCTCAACCCCAGACACTTACAGACAAACGGTACTGGGTAATCTTCATTTCACACCTATATCTTCAGTACCGTTTGTCTGTAAGTGTCTGGGGTTGAGGCTTGTATGCCTTTTCCCTTGTCTGTTGTCTAAGAACTTGTTGGTCTCATGCTGTCAAATGAGAAATCGTGTTATTAGTTAACAGTAATCTTTAATCTACTCAATTGGTCTACTAGATTATTATCTTTTCCTATTATATGTTCAAACTTTAAGTTATAAATTGAAATAGTATCTATAAAATTTAGCCATCTCCTTCTACTACTATTTTTATTATTTATCTTTTGATAGAATTTAACTATAGTTTCGCAGTCTGTTCTAACTAATATTTCTTATTTGTTTAAGATATATTGTCTAAAACTATTTAATCTATATATTACAACTAAAATTTCTACATATATACTACTCATGTTAGCTTTTTCTTTGTACTTACCACTTTTATAAGCACATATTTTTTCTTCACTTTTATTACTATATTTATTTGGTCTTGCTTTTAACACTGCTCCCCATCCTTCGAAACTACCATTTGTTTCTATGATTAAATAGTCTATTTCTAGTGGCATATTTAGGTCAGGAATATTTTTTATTTTTTCTTTAATTTTTTTTACTAGTTTAGTGTCTTCAGTATTAAAGTGTTTTTGACCATTAGATCCTATTTTTGAGTATAATGGTCCTGTTATTTTTCCTATGTCTTTTATAAAGTTTCTAGCATAATTTACTATTCCTAGGAATTTTTGTAATTCTTTAACATTATCTAACTTGTCTGGCATTTCTAAAGCTTTTTTAGCTATATGAGGTTGTAATTTTATCTTACCATCTCCTAGTTCTACTCCTAGAAAATTAATATAATTTTTACATAATTCCATCTTTTTCTTACTAATTATTATTTCATTTTCCACAAACAGTCTAAATACCGTTTTTACGTGTCCTAGATGTTCTTTAATATCTCTACTAAATACTAATATGTCATCTACATATACTAATACAAACCCTTTGTATTCTCCAAAGATACTATCCATTTTTCGTTGAAAAATTGGTGGAGTTGTCTTTAATCCAAATAGTATTACTAGCCCTTCGAAATGTCCTTCTGGACAGGTAAATGCAGTCCATTCTATACTTTCTTCATGCATTTGTACCTGCCAGTATGCTGATTTACAATCAAATTTATTAAATATTTTCTTGCCTTGTTTCCTGTTTATCAACTTTGTTTTATCTGGTAATTTATATCCATCAGTTCTAGTATTATTATTAAGTCTTTTATAATTTATTACCATTCTAGCTTTTCCTCTCACTATCTCACTATGATTTCTTACCATAAATGCTGCAGATCTATGTTTAGAGGTGGATCTTCTTATTACTCTTAGGTTCAGTAATTCTTTTATTTGGATTTTAAAGTCTTCTAAGTCTTGATTAGTAGCTTCTATTGAGGCTGTTTTAATTACATATTCTTGATTTATTATGTCTAATCTACATACAATCTTGTTGTTTTTACAATATTTTAAAGGTTTTTATCCTATAATTATTTCTATCTCATCTAGTATTTTTATATTATTGTCTAGATCCTTTTGATTTTTTATTACTCCTATTCTTTCTATTCCTGTTTTAAAATTGTATAATTCTATTTCTATATCTATTAAAGTATAATCTTTTTCTATTAGATCTTCATCTTCTAGTATTTCTACCTCTTCTAGGATTAAATTCTTTGTTTCTATCTTTCTTTTAAAACATGTATTATTTTCTTGACAGTCCTCACATTAACTATCTTTTTTTTTTTGCAGGTTTATTTGGTCTGCTGTCTGGATTTTCTTATGTCGGATTCTAGATTCAGTCTTAAGAGCTTGTACTGGTGTATGAGTAATATTTTTTAAGAAAATTACTCCATCTCTTGTAATCATACAACTTTCATTATTATGTAAAATAAAGTCTAATCCTATGACAAAATCCACATTTATATTTAAGTCTCTTACCCATATTTATTCATTTTATAGCTTGGTTTATAAAATTCTGTACATGTATTTATAAAGCTAATGTATGCTTTATTAACATAGTGTCTATATATGTTATGAGTTCGATCCTTTTGCATTACTGCAACTTGTTTTTCTAGGATTTTTATTAGATTTCGTGGAAGTATTCTTTTATTCATTATACACTTTGTGCATCCTGAATCTACTAAAGCTAAAGTCTCTATTTCATAATCATCTATTTTAATTCTTGCAAGTATCTTTGTTGTTCCTAATTTTTATCCTCATTACATACTAATGCCTCGTGGTCTTCTACGCTCATTAGCTCTTCTTGAAAATCATTTGGTATTGTTTTTAATGGTTTAATTATTGGTTGTATATTAGATAGACTTATTTCTTGATCTTTGCTATCCTCCTTTCTTTGTTTCCCGTTTTCTAATTTATATAGTCTAGTCTCTGATTCATTTATTCTTTTTTCTAATGTTATTATCCTCAGGTTAATAGAAGGATCTTCTATTTTCTTATGTTTTTCTTCTTTGTTATTTTTGTTTTTAATTCTTTTTCTATACACATTATACATCCTTCTATATAACAATTCTTACATTTAGCTCTTTTTTCTCTCATAGGGTACCACTTACAAAAGAAACATGCGTTACTATCTAATCCTTTATTCCTGTCGAATTCATGATTACAGTCTTCATAAATATTTGCTAAATTACCAGCTTTAATTGATTCTAAATCTAATTTTTCTAATCCTATTTCATTAATTAGTTTCTCTGCTTCTGAGTCTGATGAGTCTGTTTTGAGTTTTTTCTCAGTGTCTACACTTACTATGGAATATATACTTTTAGTATCAGACATGTATTCGTCTACATTTATTAAAGTTTCTTGAAAATCTTCAATTAACTATGAATTTCTTGTCTTATTATTTATTCTTTTTGGACATATATTTGCTAGATGTTCTACACTTCAACAAGTAAAACATTCTAGTCTATTTTTATAATTTCTCTCGGTCCTATATGTTCTTACATGTCTATTTCTATCTAAATAAGATTTTCTGGCTGCCAACTTTCTAAGATAATATTTCTTTCTATTATATTGAGGATAATTTCTATTATATTGAGTTCTATAATTTCTATGTTTTTTTCTTTCTATGATTATCTTTGTCATAACTCTAAGTAGTGTACACCACGCTTTTACAAAAACTCATTTCATTTTGTTTTAATTTTTTTTGTATTTGTATATGATTACATTTTTATTGTAGTATATTCATTATATGTTTTATTCTATGTCCTATTGAACATTTTAGACTAGGGTTTTGTATTACACTGTCTCTCTTATTTCGTCTTTCTTCTATTTCTCTTCCTAACGCTCCTGGTAATTTATTAAATAATTTTTTACCTAACTCTTGATCAAAAGCATTTCCACTAATGGTACAATAACAAAAGTAATCATTTATTTTTTTTAATATGAAACCAACTACTTGTACTTAATGGTTCTAGTTTATTAATGCATTTCTTTGTAATACTAGCAATCCACTATTTGGGTCTTCACCTATAATTAAAGTATGTATCTTGTTAGTAAAATTATATTGATGTGCTCCCATAGATACTAAGAGTTGGAATTCCATTGGGAAATTTTCTTTGTATGCTTCCCATAATGCTTCTGTTGATTCTAATAAAAATGTCTCTAGATATTTATACATTGTTTATGCATCCATGTCATTGTAGGTTTTTATATAGTCTGCTACTACTATTCCTTTCCAATGGTCTATTACTGAATTCCAGCTTTGAGGATCATGAGCTGCTATATTTAGTATTTGACCTTTATTACCTCCTTCTTGGAGTGTAATAGGCTCTTCTATAGGCATTCTTTTTCCAAATGGTTTTATATTTTCTATGGGTGCTCCTGCTGTTCTAAAAACACTTTTTCTTGGTACATTTCCGATACTAGTTTCTACTGTGCATTGTTCACCAGTTGTTCTTTGGAATGGGCTAGAACTAGATGCACTAGATTCTTTTAATTCTTTTTGACTTACTATTGAATCTAGTTCTATTTTTTCATCACTTTCTTGTATGTCTTCTAATATTTTATCAAATTCGTCTAATTTCTTTTGGGACAAGCTTTCTACTCTATATCCCCAATTATCGGTTCTAAATTCACATATTTTAAAATGGTTTATCGCTTCTTCTAATGTCAAATTTCCTAATTTACATCCTTTACATTTAATTTTTTTTTTTTTTGTCTTCGTTATGGATTTCTTTTGCTCTCTCTATGGCTATATCAACTTTAAAATCTTCTTGTATTAGTTCTATATTCATTAGGTTTGACTCAATAGTGTCATTTTCGTCTAAAGTACTTTATTATTCTATGTCTCTGTGTGTTGTATAATTATAATTAGTAAATCTTATATACGTCTCTCCTCTAGAATTAGTGTACATTAGACGAGATTTTGGCTGCAGAATCGTTTTCTTACTAACGTCATCTAAATTCCATTCTAATCCTGCATATTCTTCAGGATTTATTTTTATGGGTTTTATTAATTTTATTCCTCTATTTCCCATTACTTCTACTACATCTTCTACCTTAATTTTGAATTTTGTATTACTATTATTGGTCATTTTTCCTAAAAATCCTATGCACATTAATAGATTATTACCATCACAAATTTCTTCGTATCCTTTTGTCTATATTCCTATTTTAATATTTTTTCCGAATTCTGCTAAATTTATTATGAAGTCTGGGCTAATGTAAAAAATTACTCCATTATTTGTCATATCTACTTTTATTATTCCTATTATTGACTTCTTCATGTCAGACCACCGATCATCATTGATTACTATTAATACTTTAGTTTCAAGATTTTTTCTAGTTAATCCTTTTACTATTAATCCCATATGCATTAAACTTCTTCGAGTATTTTTTATTTGTCTTCCTGCCTCTGGATTTATTAAGTTTATAGTTGTAACTTCATTTCCTATGGCTGATAATTGTTCCTCTTTATAATGTCTGTATAATTGTGTTGTACTTGAGAACTGTCCTATATTGTATAAAGTCTTTGGATTTAATAGTCTTAATTGATTTTGTTGGAAAAATTGTATATCTCTCTCTCTATGTCTATTACTTCACTTAACTGTTGGTTATCTTCTACTTAAAATTCTTGATAGTAGATTATTACCTATTCTATTATCTGAAAAACTTACTCTTTGTCTTTCTTGTCTTTCTGGTCCTCTATCGTTTCTCGATCTAATTGAAAAAAGGTCCATTTTTGTGGTTTTCTAATTATTTTATCTTTTTATTTTTGAGGTGTTATTGCGACCTTTTTTAATTGTTCTATTAGTTGGTCTATTTCTTTAGTCCTTGGAGCTTATATGTTAGTTCTGATTTCTTTATCTCTAATTATTTTATCTAATTTTGTATTAACTTCCAGTAGTAATGAGATTATAGCAATATTCTGTTTTAGTATTATTTGATCTGATTTAGCGATAGGTATATATTCCTTATAGTCTTGTGGCAAATGAATGGATTTTTCTGTTAATTTTGAGGCTTCTATATGTGCTAAACTTGGTTCACTCATGAAAGAGAGATTTTTTTTATCTCTTCTATTGTCTTCTTTAATTCTCTAATATCACTAGTGAAAACTTCTACCTGTTGTGTTATTTGAGCTACTATTTGAGTTGTCTTTATTTCTATTTGTTTTGGTTTTTCTATAATAGCTTTGACTAGTTTTTCTATTTCGTTTTTTATAGGTATTTTTTCTAAATTAAATTTATTATTTAAAAACTGAATTTTTCTATCAAGCTCTAGTTCTTGTGATTTTAAGAAATCAAAATTCCGTTCTAATTTTTCTAGTATTTTCTTTTGTTTAATTTGTGAAGATTCTATTACTTCTAATATTCTAAATGTATCTTTATGATTTTCTTGACACTTTTCACTAAGCTTTATGATCAATCTATTAATGTATTAAATTGTCTATCTTCACTATGCAATATATGCTCTCCGTTATTGAAATTATACTTTATAATAGTATGTTATTTTAATATTCGATATTTCTTTTCTGGATGTATTCTTAAATCTAAGTATTCTAAATTTTTTAATGTATCTATTTTGTCTGACTTTGTTTATTATCCTAATGAAATTTTTATCTTACAAACTTTCTCTTGATGCTTTATCCTTTTTGTAAATTGTTCTATGTTGTCTCTTATACCTTGTAATTTCCAAATTACTGTAGATATAGTTTCTTGGTTAATTAAACTTTGTAAAAGTCTATTTTCTATTATTGATGACAGTGCTTCTGTATATATTACTTCTAAATATGCACTCAAAGCTTTTTCTACTTTTCTTAATTCTCGTCTCCTTTCTATATCCCTGTATAAATATCAATAGTTAATAGCTATTTGTGTAACAAAAAGTTGTGTTCTCATATAAAGTAACTAATATGGTTCAAATCGTCTTTGTACTTGTTTCTGAGAGGATTTTCTAGATGTTATGTATCTTAATAATCTATATTCTAATCCTGATATTATGTCTATTAATTCTTGTAACCTTGGCTGATTTTCTTTAGAATTACTTAATCTAATATACTCTGGGTATAGCCTATTTAGTTCTTGTTTAACTTCTAAATAATGATCTTCCATCTATTATCCTAACGAAATAAATTTCACCTTTCTTTCTATATATCTAATATATTCTTCTGCTCTGAATATTTTGTTATTTGTAAATTGTATTTCCCAAAGGAGATTATTTCTAAAACATAAAACATCTGTGTTAGTTTCTAGAACTTCTCTATGTACCATTTCTAGGTAATTAACGTATTCAGTAAGAAATCTTCTTATTTTTCTAACGTTTCTTAGTTTTTGTCGGGTAAGGTATATCATAAGATAATGAAAACTTATGTATTTACTAAAACTATGTTGTCTCCTAGAATATTGTCTAATAACTGTTGATGGCCTTTTTTGTCTAGCAGTGAATAGTTGTCTCATAAAATATAGTTTTAAACTCAAAAAATCTTGTTGCTCTGATACCAAGAAGAAAGGGGGGGGGGGGGGGGTTATGGTTTTTCAATATTTTAAAGGTTCAAAGAACTCAGTGGAAAATATAATGTGATTTTTATCAAATGGTTAAATAATCCTACTCAGTACTTCCTTACTCCTAAATGTCCTCTTATCCTGTAGTTATATATATATATTTAATAATAATCTGGACTCTGTCTAGGGATGAATCTTGTTACACTATTCATCTCCATTATTTGTCATATCTACTTCTGTTATTCCTATTATTGACTTCATCATGTCAGACTACCTATCATCATAGATTACTATTAATACTTTAGTTCCAATGTCTTTTCTAGTTAATTCTTTTAATCCTATTACTATTTATCCCATATGCATTAAACTTCTTTGAGTATTTTTTATTTGTTTTACTGCCTCTAGATATATTAAGTTTATAGTAAAACTTACTCTTTATCTTTCTTGTCTTTTTGGTCCTCCTTCATTTCTCGATCTAATTGAAAAAAGGTCCATTTTTGTGGTTTTCTAATTATTTTAACTGAGCTCTTTTATTGCCTTCTTTAATTCTCTAATATCATTAGTTAAAACTTCTAGCTGTTGTGTTATATGAACTACTATTTGCGTTGTCTTTATTTCTGTTTCTTTTGGTCTGCTATATTTAGTATCTTACCTTTATTACCGCCTTCTTGGAGTGTAATGGGCTCTTCTATAGGGTTTTCTATTACTCCATCTCTCTTATTCCGTCTGTCTTCTATTTCTCTTCCTAAGGTTCCTGGTAATTTATTAAATAATTTTTTACCTAACTCTTGATCAAAAGCATTTCCACTAATAGTGCAATAATAAAAATAATCACTTCAATTTTTTTAATATGAAACCAACTACTTATACTTAATTGTTCCAGTTTTATTAAGGCATTTCTTTGTAATACTAGCAATCCACTATTTAGGTCTTCTCCTGTAATTAAAGTATGTATCTTGTTAGTAAAATTATATGGATTTCCTCCCATGGATACTAAAAGTTGGAATTCCTTTGGGAAATTTTCTTTGTATGCTTCCCATAATGCTTTTGTTGATTCTCTTAAGAATGTCTCTAGATATTTATACATTGTTTCTGCATCTGTGTCATTGCAGGTTTTTATATAGTCTACTACTACTACTCCTTTCGAAAGGTCAATTACCGAATTCCACCTTTGTGGATCATGAGCTGCTATATTTAGTATTTTACCTTTATTACCTCCTTCTTGTAGTGCAATAGGCTCTTCTATAGGCATTCTTTTTCCTGATGGTTTTACATTTTCTATGGGTTCTCCTGCTGTTCTAAAAACTTTTCTTCTTGGAACATTTCCAATACTAGTGTCTACTGTGTATTGTTCACCAGTTGTTCTTTGGAATGAGCTAGAACTAGATGCACTAGATTCCATTAATTCTTTTTGACTTACTATTGAATCTAGTTCTATTTTTTCATCACTTTCTTGTATGTCTTCTAATATTTTATCAAATTCGTCTAATTTCTTTTGGGACATGCTTTCTACTCTATATCCCCAATTATCGGTTCTAAATTCACATATTTTAAAATGGTTTGTTGCTTCTTCTAATGTCAAATTTCCTAATTTACATCCTTTACATTTAAAATTTTTATTTTTGTCTTCATTATGGATTTCTTTTGCTCTTTCTATGGCTATATCAACTTCAAAATCATCTTGTATTAGTTCTGTATTCATTAGGTTTGACTCAGTAATGTCATTTTCGTATATGGTACTTTGTTCTTCTATATCTCTGTGTGTTGTATAATTATAATTAGTAAATCTTATAGACATATCTCCTCTAGAATTAGTGTACATTAGATGAGATTCTCGCTGAAGAATCTTTTTCTTATTAAAAAGTATTAATAGTAATCTATGATGATAGGTGGTCTGACATGAAGACGTCAATAATAGGAATAACAGAAGTAGATATGACAAATATTGGAGGAATTTTTTACACTTGTCCAAACTTCATAATAAATTTAGCAGAATTCGAAAAACATATTAAAATAGGAATACTAACAAAAGGATACGAAGAAATGTGTGATGGTAATAATCTATTAATGTGCGTAAGAATTTTAGGAAAAATTACCAATAATAGTAATACAAAATTCAAAATTAAGGTACAAAATGTAGTACAAGTAATGGGAAATAGAGGAATAAAATTAATAAAACCCATAAAAATAAATCCTGAAGAATATGCAGGATTAGAATGGAATTTAGAAGACTTTAATAAGAAAATGATTCTACAGCCAGAATCTCATCTAATGTACACTAATTCTAGAGGAGAGACGTCTATAATATTTACTAATTATAAATATACAACAGACATAGATATAGAAGAAGAATGTACTTTAGATGAAAATGACACTACTGAGTCAAACCTAATGAATATAGAACTAATACAAGAAGATTTTGAAGTTGATATAGCCATAGAAAGAGCAAAAGAAATCCATAACAAAGACAAAAATAAAAAATTTAAATGTAAAGGATGTAAATTAGGAAATTTGATATTAGAAGAAGCAATAAACCATTTTAAAATATGTGAATTTAGAACTGATAATTAGGGATATAGAGTAGAAAGTATGTCCCAAAAGAAATTAGACGAATTTGATAAAATATTATAAGACATACAAGAAAGTGATGAAGAAATAGAACTAGATTCAATAGTAAGTCAAAAAGAATTAATGGAATCTAGTGCATCTAGTTCTAGCCCATTCCAAAGATCAACTGGTGAACAATACACAGTAGACGCTAGTACCAGAAATGTACCAAGAAGAAGAGTTATTAAAACAGTAGGAGAACCTATAGAAAATATAAAACCATTAGGAAAAAGAATGCCTATAGAAGAACCTATTTGTTCCACCTCAAAAATTTCATGTCGTTGTGCGGTGAATAGATTAATGCAAGTTAAGGTATATATGATGTCCCTAAAAGTAATAAGGGATACTTAATGATTCTAATTAAGATTCAAAAGACACTTGAGGCAAGAAAAGAAAGTTCATTTAAGGAAGTGAAGTATAAGTTGTGTTCGGAAGGGTTTTTGTAGCAACCGAGCTAAGTTTGATTCAAGAATGTCTTGAAGAGAAGTTGTAAGGCTTCTTAGAGGGTTAATGAAGTATTATACAAGTGCCAAGGAGATTCCATAAGGATTGGAGATCAAACGAATCGACGAGAGCAATTTCGGAAAAATGTGAATTATACGACCGTTTATATGGTTCGTATAACTTTACACAGCCGTATAAAGGTCCGCACAACGGTCACAGTGAGGGGTCAGTCTTGGTGAGATTATACGGTCACTTATACGGACTATATAAAATTATACGGACCATATAAGTGTTCGTATAACAGTTACAGTATGGGTTGATTGTTGATGCCACTCTACAGTCACTTATACGGACTATGTAAGATTATTCGGACCGTATAAATGTCCGTATAAATCATGTCGGGTCAGATTTTCTAATATATAAATATAAGACCCCAAAGTTCTTATTTTCATTTCTCATTTCCTCCACACTTCTTGAAACCTCTAGAACCCTCTACACATCTTTTTAACACAAATCTAAGGGAGGTCAATGATCAAATGCCAAAAATTGGTGGAATCAAGTGCAAAGATGCTAGTTAGGGTTATGGCAAGCTAGAAATTCCTTTGGAATTGAAGTTGTGTTTTTATCCAAGTGAAGTATTTTCATCCAAAGCCTATTCCTACATAATCAAAGGTGAGTTTTTCATTTATTTCATGTTATTAAGAGTATTGAATGGTTGAAAGACTTGGATTATGGAAGAAAATAGAGTATGAAGTGCAAATATGGAAATGGTGAAATTCTTGAATGGTAACATGACATGAATCATAATTCTTACTATGCCATGAGCATAATCTTGTTATGAATGATATTAGGGATGTCGAAGAAGCATTATATGTGAATGGATATGACGTTGTGTTGTAATTATGGTTATGGATACCCTTGAAGGGGAATTGTGAGAATTAGATAATTCTTAACTTAGAGGTTTATTGATTATGACATTGTGGGTGCTATTAATGATGTTTGGGAGTTGTATATTATATGCAGGAAGTTGTTGAAACAAAGGAAATGCTGCTCAATTTTCATTAGCTCCTAGTTTCTTTAGTTTAAGCTCAAGTGTGTTTCCGGTTATCTGATCTTAGTACAAATTCTCTTGAATGTAGAATCGTAACTTAGAGGGAAAGCATTTACTCGATAAAGTTGGAAAGAAGGTATGTAAGGCTAGTCTCCTTCTGTCAAGGCATGAATTCTATGTTATGATTTCTTTTCTATATTCCATGATCTTGTTACATCCTAAGAGTGAAAAGGTCATAATTCTCAGGAATTTCTTATGAAGTAAAGATGAGATGTGTTCCATAATAACGATGATGGTAATGATGCTAATATGAGCTTGATAGTCCTATCATTATGCTTACATTGATGTTGTTATTTACTGCTGTCTCACCGCATGACATTAGTTCCTTCACGGTGATACGTAGTGACGATGACTATTTCATAATATAATCGGAGGTTACTGACCTTACGTCACTCTGATAGAGTCATAGCTTTAATTTGGGCTCTCATGCATGCTTTATGTTATTTTCATGCATGATCACACCATGCCTACATGGCCGTGAAGTATTACACCACACCGCCCAATAGACGGCTGGGCAGACACACCACTGCAGTGGGCAGCTAACGCCCCGGACGCGGAAGGCCTGGACACAGGCTAATGATGATCACACCGTAACTATATGATCGGGCAACTTATATATGTATGTATGATATGATATTATTTACTATAAAAGTTAGCATGCATTACTCCGCCTTAAGTGGCAATCAGTTGCAGGTTTTCTCTTCCTCTTATGCTCTTTTATTTTCTTATTATGCTGTTGTACATGCCTTACATACTCAGTACATTGCTCGTACTGACGTTCTTTCTTTTATGTACACTGTGTTCATTCCCACAGGTAGACAGGTAGACAGGTAGACGGCGTAGATGCTTAAGAGCTTACTCAACAGATTTGTAGGAGCACTCCACTACTCCGGAGTCGCCATTCCTTGGTGTATTCTTTTGTGTACTTAGTGGGGCATGGCAGGGTCCTGTCCCGTCCTTATTATTTTAGCGCTTTAGCTAGAGGCTCGTAGATGCTTATATGTGGGTTTTAGATGTTATGAGACTTCTTCAGTGTATGTTCTGTACATCATTGATGTATGTCTGGGTCGAGTATGATAGATAGCATGATAAGTAGTGCTCGGTAGTCAGCTCCGGGTACCCGTCATGGCCCACTAGTTGGGTCGTGACAAAAGTGGTATCAGGGTAGTTCCGTCCTAGGGTTTGTCTACGATCCGTGTCCAGTAGAGTCTTTATTATTGGTTTGAAGAGCACCACACTTTTAAACAACAAGCTACGGGTCCTTTAGGAATAATGACATTCTTTCTCCTTCATAGATCGTGCGATAGAGCTATGATATAAGATTTCGTTTTTCCCTAATTGTGCGTTATGATTTCAGCTATGCCGGTAAAGAGGAAAGCGACAGCCACCCAGAAGGGAAAGACTGTGACAGGAAGGCGAGTTGAACAGGAGCCGCCAGTAAATATAGAAGAGGGTGAGTCCTATAATGCGGCTCTATCTCGATGTAACAACCAGTTTAGTCATTATAGTGTTTTGACCCATTTAACCTTATTGACCCTTTCCCCAAGTCTCATTGCAAGAAGGGATGGATATTTCCCGAATACAAGCCCATGCCCAGAATTTAGAGAGGCGACAACAACCACAAAGGGGTGACCGTGATATCAATAGAAGGCAAAGCAAGAGGGCTAGATCTATGGGGGCAGGCAGTGACTATAGAGGTGGAAAAAGGAAGACTTATTCCCGACATTCAGGCCAGTCGGTGACTAGTGCACCTCCTCGATTTACGGGTAGGATATTTGATCGCTCCTTTCGTTCAGGACAGGGTCAGAGTTCGAGGGCCTCAAATTCTCAGTTCAGGGAAGATTATAGTCAGAGGAGACCCTCAGTACAGCGATGCAGCCAGCGCGGTAGACTACATTCTGGACAATGTCGCCAAGGTTCGGATGCTTGCTATGCCTGTGTTCAGGTTGGGCATATGATGCGAGATTTTGCCCGTTGACGAGCGGTAGAGTTGGGATTCAGCCCACAGGATTAGCAGTTGGTTCATCTTCAGTGTGCCCGATAGGGCAGACTCCTCAGATCCCAGCAGGACGAGGTAGAGGCAGAGGGGGAGCATCTACTTCAGGTACCACTAAGCCCCGTGTGTACGCTTTAGCCGAACGACGGGATCTTGAGTCCTCCCCAGATGTGGTTATAGTTACATTGTCCATGTTTTCCCATGATGTATATGCCTTGATAGATCCGAGTTCTACTTTCTCCTATATTACTCCATATGTTGCTGGTCGTATTGGGGTGAAACTTGAGCCAATCAAACCTTTTGAGGTAACTACTCCGGTTGGTGATCCCGTGATAGCTAGACAAGTGTATAAAAACAGTGTACTTGTGTTATGTAATCATCAAGCCAAAGCTGATTTAATTGAGCTGGAAATGCTAGATTTCGATGTGATTATGGGTATGGATTGGTTGGCCTCATGTTATGCTAATGTGGATTGCCGAATGAAGATAGTCCGATTTTAATTTCCGGGAGAGCCTGTGTTTGAATGGAAGGGTAATACAACATCTCCAAAAGGTAGGTTTATTTCCTACCTCAAGGCAAGAAAGATGATAGCTAAAGGATACATTTATCATCTAGTCCGAGTAAATGACACCGAAGCAACATAGCCAACTTTCGAATCCATCTCGGTAGTGAACGAATTTTCGGATGTATTTCCAGATGAACTTCCAGGCCTTTCTCCAGAAAGAGAAATTGACTTCGCCATTGATGTGTTGCCGGACGCCAAGCCTATTTCTATTCCTCCTTATCGAATGGCTCCGGCAGAATTGAAAGAGCTAAAGGCGCAGTTGAAAGATTTGCTTGAGAAGGGATTTATTAATTAGACCCAGTTCATCACCATGGGGAGCACTAGTCTTGTTCATGAGAAAGAAAGATGGTTCCCTACGAATGTGCATTGATTATAGACAGTTGAACAAGGTGACGATAAAGAACAAATATCCTCTCCCAAGGATTGATGATTTATTTCATCAATTACAGGGTGCCAAGTGGTTTTCTAAAATATACTTGAGGTCAGGGTATCATCAAGTGAGAGTTAGAGAAGAAGATATGGCCATTATGAATTTCGGGTGATGTCGTTTGGGTTGACTAATGCTCCGGCAGTGTTCATGAATTTGATGAATAATGTATTCAGGCCGCTCTTGGATTTATTCGTGATAGTATTTATTGATGATATTCTGGTGTATTCTCGCACAGAATCAGAACATGCGGATCATTTACGTATTGTTCTTGGAATTCTTCGAGCCCGAGAATTATATGAAATTTTTTCAAAGTGCGAGTTTTGGCTGAATTGCGTAACATTTTTGGGCCATGTTATTTCAGCTGACGGTATTCGAGTTGATACTCAGAAAATTGAGGCTGTGAAGACTTGGTCAAGACCTACGGCACCTACCGAGGTTTACAGTTTTCTGGGATTGGCAGGATACTAGAGAAGGTTTGTAGAAGGGTTTTCGTCTATTTCAGCTCCATTGACGAAGCTAACCCAGAAGTCAGTAAAATATTTCAATGGAATGATGCTTGTGAACGCAGATTCCAAGAGTTGAAGGACAGATTAACTTCATCCCCGGTCTTAACACTTCCAGAAGGGCCAGATGGCTATGTTCTGTACTGTGATGCTTCCGGTGTTAGGTTAGGATGTGTGTTAATGCAGCACGATAGAGTTATTGCTTATGCTTCGAGACAGATGCGGAACCATGAAAAGAACTATCCAACTCATGATCTCGAATTTGCCGCAGTCATTTATGCATTAAAAATGTGGAGACATTACTTGTATGGGGTGCATGTTGATATTTATACAGATCACAAGAGTCTTTAGTACATTTTCAAACAGAAGGAGTTAAATCTGTGGCAGAGGCGGTGGCTAGAGTTATTGAAAGATTACGATGTGAATATTTTATACCACCATGGAAAAGCAAATGTAGTAGCTGATGCGCTTAGCCGCCGGTCAATGGGCAGTTTATGCGAAGTTCCTTCGGAGAAGAAAAAATTGATTCATGAGCTCCATCAATTAGCTAACCTTGGAGTACGTTTAATCGATTCAGGTAGTGCAGGAATTAGTGTTAACAATCCTACAGTATCATCCCTGAATGTAGAAGTGAAAGAGCGTCAGTATGAAGATCCTCAGTTGAGCCAGTATAGAGACACACTTCATGAAAAAGAGATATCTCCATTTAAAACTTCGATGGATGAAATTCTTAGATACCAAGGTAGGCTATGTGTTCTGAATGTTGCAGAATTGCGCCGACGAATTCTAGAAGAAGCCCATTATTCCTGATTTTCTATTCACCCAGGTGCAACAAAGATGTATCATGATCTCAAATTGATATATTGGTGGGATGGCATGACGACAGACATAGCAGAATTTGTAGCCCAATGTCCAAATTGCCAACAAGTAAAGATTGAACATCAAAAGCCAGGAGGATTATTTCAAGCAATGGAAATCCCTACTTAGAAGTGGGAAGTGATCAATATGTATTTTATTGTGGGGTTACCTCGTTCCCGAGGCAAGCATGATTCTATATAGGTGATCGTGGACAGACTCACGAAAGCAGCTCATTTTCTTCCAATCAGAACCACACACTCAGCTGAAGATTATGCAAGGTTGTATATCAAGGAAATTATGCGACTTCATGGTATTCCACTATCCATTATCACGGATAGAGGAGCACAATTTACAACCAAGTTCTGGAAATCTTTCCAGGAAGGTTTGGGTACTCAAGTAAGGCTCAGCACGGCATTTCATCCGCAAACTGATGGGCATGCCGAGCGTACTATTCAGACCTTGGAGGATATGCTACGAGCATGTGTACTAGATTTTGGTGGTATCTGGGGTGACCATTTACCTCTGATCGAGTTCGCATACAACAATAGCTATCATTCCAGTATTCAAATGGCTCTGTATGAAGCTATATATGGAAGAAAGTGTAGGTCCCCAATTGGATGGTTAGAAATAGGAGAAGTACAGCTAATAGGCCCTAAATTGATTCAGCAAGCGGTTGAGAAAGTCAAGGTGATTCGAGATCGATTGCTGACAGCTCAAAGTCGCCAGAAATCTTATGCGGACAACCGCCGGCGAGACTTGGAATTTCAAGTTGATGAGTGGGTATTTTTGAAGGTATCGCCAATGAAAGGAGTGATGAGATTTGGCAAGAAAGGGAAATTGAGTCCCCGCTACATTGGACCCTATAAAATTATCCGCCAGGTGGGTCATGTAGCCTATAAATTGGACTTGCCTTCAGAGCTTGAATCGCTCCATCTAGTTTTTCATGTCTCAATGCTCCGCAAGTGTGTTGGAGATCCCACAAAAATTGTTCCGATAGATGATATTCTAGTGACAGAAAATGTTGCATATAAAGAAGAGCCTATTGCCATACTAGACAGGCAAGTACGGAGACTTCGAAATAAGGAAGTAGCTTCAATCAAAGTCTTGTGGTGAAACAACAACCAAGAAGAAATGACTTGGGAAGCAGAAGAGAGTATGAAGTCCAAGTACCCGCATTTATTCCAACCCCCAAGAGAAGGTCGAGGTGAAACCCCAACAATATAAGGTATGTATGCTTACTTTTCGTGCTTTTGGTCGTGTGTGGCCAATTTATAGTTTTATTGTGTTGTAGCCCTGAGAGGCAGAATTATTATGGGTTGTTGTGACAGGATGGTAGCGCCATATTACAGGGGAAACTCTGGCAAATTTTTTGTAGAATTCCCGAGTGCTTAATATTCAAGGACGAATGTTCCAAAAAAGGTGGGAAAAATGTTATACCTCGGAACTTGGGGTTGCTGAGCGGTGAATCAACTAACGTACCTTAAGGTGTACATGATGTCCCTACAAGTTAGAAGGGATGCTTAATAATTCTAATTAAGATAACAAAGAAGTTAGAGGCAAGGGAGAAAAGTTCGTTAAATGAAACTTCACCGCAGTTCTGCGAAAGGGGGATTCGACGGTCGTTCTTTGTACCGTCGGACGAGTCGACGCTTCGTCGATTATGCCGTAGAATTGAGCTACAGCGAAGACCATTCGACGAAACGATCGACGCTCCGTAGATCAGTTCGACGGACCGTCCTTCTCACCGTAGAATGAAAAGAAACGAAAGGTTGCTTACTGGAAATTTAATGACTTCGACGATCAGATCGACGTCCCGTCGATCCGATCGATGCTTTATCGATCGTACCGTATATCTCGATCGGGACTGATTTCAAGATTTTATATAAGGACCATTCCTCCATTTCATTTAATTTCATTTTCCACTCTCCTCTCTTCAAGAAACCTCTAGAACCTTCTTCATCATTCATCCACAAGGATTCAAGGGAAAACCAAGATCAACTACACCAAATCCATGAAAACAAGTGTATGAAACCTAGAAAAAGTTCATCTACACCAAGAAATCTCAAGGGAAGTGAGTTAGGGTTTTGGTGCAAGAAGAGATGTTCCACTCAAGGGTTGTTTAAGGTATTGGAAGGCTAAGACACTTGAATTGTAGAAGGACATAGATAATGGGTCATAAATGAGTGAATAGTGTCATTGTTGAGTAGTAGTTGGGGTGGATTATGGATATTTGCATTTGGTGATTGTAAATATATTGTGAATGACATCTAGAACATGGAATAAGTATTATATATGAGAAAACGCAATAATGAGCTATAACCATAATTGTGGAGAAATTTAAGGGAAATGGTGAATTATGGTAAATGTAGATAAATGATGATCGTTGTTTGCGATATTGTGAATATTGTTATGAACGTTTGGGAGTTGATATGGAATGTGGGAAAAGTAGTAGAAACAAAGGAAATGCTGCCCAATTTTCTTTAGCTCTAGTAAGTACGTTTAAGTAATCGATTAGCTAATGTTAATGCGAATCCTCTTGAAGGTATCAACACAAGCATCGAGGGAGAACGATCAAGCGATAGAGTAGTTAAACGACAAAGGTATGTGAGGCTAGTCCTTTATTTCTATGGAATGAAACCTATAGTATTACTTTCCTTTCTCTTCATGAATTTCTTACATTCCGAAAAAACTATGATCCTATGTTCATGAATTGCTACATGAGATAAGAGATGTTATGAGCCCAATAATGATGATGATGAGTTAAAGTATAGAGATTCTTGATGTTCTTGATATGATGTTCCTAAAACGGTAATGATGTCATTTATTGCTTACACTCACCTCATATATTATTTCCTTCAAGTTAAGGTAGAATGTTAATGAGTGCTCCATAATGAAATCGGGGGATCACGACCTCACGTCACCCCGATAAAGTATAGTTGTCCTTGAGTCTTTATGCATGCACTATGATGAGCATATTATGATGATGATATAACCGCTAAGGTGGGCAGCGTATACACCATGGCCAAATGGCCTGGGCAGACACCACTAGTGGGCGGCATGATATGGTACCCCGGACGCGGGAGGCCTGGACGAAGGCTAATGCTAATGATTATCACACCGATCCGATATGGATGGGCAGCTTATACATTTATGCATATATGATATGATGATGATTATGAAAGTAAGCCAGCATGCATTATTTCCTTCATGATTCACAGTCAGAGACAAATTGCTCCTCATTTGATGCCTCCTCATTTCATTGATGTTTCATTATTGCTTTTGCTTTGCATACTCAGTACAATGTTCGTACTGACGTCCGTTTTCTTTGGACGTTGTGTTCATGCCCACAGGTAGACAGGGAGGTGATCTTGATCCAGACTCGTAGAAGCCAGTAGCTGACTTGAGAGCACTCCATTGTTCCGGAGGTGCTACTTGGTTCATTCTTTTATGTATATATATATATATATATCTGTATTATGGGCACGACGGGGTCTTGTCCCGTCCATATGTCTAGTACTCTAGTAGAGGCTCGTAGATGCGCAGTGTGGATAGTATGGTCTCACAAGTTCCTCATTGTATATATATATATATATATATATATGTATGCATGTTATTTTGATAGAAGAAAGTCCCATGTATATAAATTAAATATGTTTCAAATGATAATAATTACCATGGTTATGAGCATAAGATGCATGATTGAGAGCAGATGAGTAGTAGAACGAGTGGTGCTCGGTGGTTAGCCCCGGGTACCCGTCCTGGCCCCTAGCCGGGTCGTGACAGTATGACTTCTGATTTTGTGGGCTCGTCGCCATTACTTTATGTACTGAAATATGAGGTGTAGTTGTATTCATACTATGGCAATTCAGGATGGATTTCTAGTAGGTTATTTGTTGTGGATGGTGGCTTGTTGCCCTATTATTGTGATTAGACTTATTGCCTAAATTGTCGTGTTGTACTCAGTTCTCTCTTATTGTGACATATATTATCGGAGAAAGGGAGGATACTAAGTTAGACTTGAATTGTGGTTTATATATTTATGATAGTACATAGATGAACACTTGATATGTGATTTACTGTTGATGATAATATATAAAAGAGTACAGCTTCTTCGTGATACAAAACTTAGTTCTGAGGCGTACTTTCTATATGAGGAAGTAAAGAGGGGCATAGACCCTTACGTTGGTTGAGACGGTTTGTATGATTCATTTCTTGGTTTAGTTGATCGAAGTCATGATATGAGTTATGGCTTTGTGACTGGTACCTTTACTGTTGTCTTATTGGTTTGCATTGATATACCATGTTTACACTCATTTATACATTCATACACTCATGCATGATGGAAATGGTTTGGAAGACTTGTGGCATGATGCCTTGTGTTTGACATTGATATTGCTAATTATTCATAGTCCATACACACTAATGAACTGGAATACGCTGAGACATACATTATGATGTGAAATTAGTGAAGAAGTTAATATAATCTTCTTGTTGAACTTGTGATACTATTGATACATGGTACTTGATGATTTGAGCATGGATATTAAGCGGGCAGGAAATACTGTTACATACAAATATATGGAAAGGCACATATGTGACCTAGATTATGGCTCGTGATCCGAGGTTCATTCCGAAAACGTGAGGTACATTGATATGGCCGGCGTCCGAGGTTCTTTTCGGAGCGGAGGTTTATGGTCGGGTCCGAGGAGTATTCCGGAACGAAAGGTACATGGACACCATGGGTCCCCTGCAGGTCATGACTACTGAGCTAAGACATCAGTAGCATATGTGTACATTGTGTATTTCGCCAGTGCATTGCATCACATTGCATTGCACATCATCATATTTTGCAATGCACATCATTACATTTTATTCTGCATTATTATATATGGTTCGTTTGTTTCTGATTTTGGTATGTTTGTTGAAATGGCTGTTGTGGTATCAATATGATCATTAACTGAGTTAAATTGTGGAGTAGTGACTCTACCTAGGGAAGGAACTTGGACTTGTGATTATCAAGTGAGATTATTGAGACTTGACAGACTTGTGGTTAGAAGCTTCATCTTAGGCTGTGACTCTGTTATGGGATATTCTATAACTTGGATTTGAGTATTAAGTGCCTATCTGTTTATCTTGTTGATTTTATGCTTATATACGTGAACTAATCATAGTCGGTCTATGATGCTTACCGGTACATAGTGTTTGTACTGATACTACCTTGCTGCGCCCCTTTTGAGTGCAGATTGTGTTCTAGAGATTTCATCCAGACTATATCTCTAGCTTGAAGCTAGTTTGCTCGATCAGATCCGAGGGTGAGGTTCTATCCATGCCATGCCACCTGAAGATATCTCTTTCCAGATGTCTATATTTATTTCAGTCATTATGTTATTATATTTGAGATATACTTCAATCTTTAGACATTATTAGTTAGAGTCCTTGTACGATGATTTTCAGATTTTAGAGGTATAATAGTTGAGACTTCCACACTTATATTGTCACACCCTAACCTTATTAGGGTGTGATGGGCACCCGACCCCATATTCGGAGCCGAGCGAACCCTCAGACTCTGATTACATACATACTCTTTTCAGATTTTCAAATCAAATCACATGAAACATACAGTAAGGCTTTCAGAAACATTCTTTCTATCGTTCACAAATCAAACAAAATCTGTAGACATATGGAATCTGTAACATATCACAAAATATCACATCGGCTGATGAAGCCGCTTACAAACTGATTTTCTGTACCCACGACTCTGTCTGCAAAGTCTCTAACACAAATCAGAAATCACAACTTATGTACGCTCTGACTCGGCAACGCTCCGGAGGGAAGTGGAGCTCGCCAATCCCGCTGAAACACCTCCTAATAAAATCTTCTGCTCATCTTGGTGTACCTGCGTGACATGAAACAGAAACTTAGAAATATAACTACATGATAAGAGGACATTTAGGAGTAAGGAAGTGTTCCACCTCGTAATTCTATACGTTGAATTTCGTAAGTGTTGGGTTCCCCAGGTATGGACTCTGGAAGTTACCTTCAAGGATATATGATATTACATGCACCTATCTTATGGTTACGAGGGTTTAAGCTCATATTAAAAGTTAAGTAAAGGAAAATTAAGTTTGTGGGACTTTGGAGGAACTATGAGGGGCAATTTTGTCCAAACTTTGAGAAAGAATATCTTTTACTCTATGAAGAGTTTTGGAGCAAAACAAAAGCCCAAAATGAAGTTCGAGAAGTCAAGTTTCCAACACAACAAACCGCTCGTCGATATGATATCAGAGTAGAAAATTATGGACATTACAAGTTAGGTTGATAGAGCAGAAACGTGTGCTACAGTAACCGACGTATTACAGTAGCCACGCTGCGACAGAACCTGCTACAATAACTGCTATAGTACCGAACCGACTTTGGGACCTTATAAAAGGGGTTTTACCCCTCATTTTTCATCCAAAACACCTCTCAAATTATCCAAAACTCTCTAGAAAATTATCCCAACCTTTCCTCCACAAAATTTAACGCGAATTAAGTATAATCTCCGGATTTAAGTTCCGACAGCGTGCAGTTGCGATTATACTATCGTATTACAGTGAATCTTGGTTGGAATTCAAGGAAAATATTGGAGATACCACGGTACTAGCGAGAATAAGGTATGAATATCTCCTTACTGATATGGATATAAGTTTATTTATAGAAGTAGAGTTGTTGAATAATTGTATAGTGGATTTGTTGGTGGAAAAATTGGGCAAATGTCGTGTGGGGTATTTTATGGAATATATTGGTATTGATAATATTGTGGTTGATATTGGTATTGTTGTTATTGTTGTTGGTTGCTGGATTATGATTTCGGGCTAGGCATATAAACAGGGGAGATGGTGCCCGATTTTCGGCAGGATATAAAATAATTTAATTTGGAAGTCTAGTACAAGTATATGACAATAAGTCTAATGATAGTATGAATTCTCTCACAAATGTAGATTTACGAGCTCAGGAAGATAAGCGTTAAATAGTAGGAGATTAAAATGGTATGTTAAGGCTAGTCCCTTTTTTTCAAAAGGCATGATTTCTATGTTATGATTCCATACATATTTTCCATAACCTTCTTACTTCTAGAAGTAGAAGTTCATGATTCTTAAAGGCTTCTTATGATGTTAAAGATGAGATGTTTTTTACGATGAACATGATGATAATGATTTCAATTTTAGAAATTCCAAAGCTTATGATTTATGAGACTATTGAGCTTATTTCATGATTTCCTTGATTTAATTCATTTTGTTGATCTCACCTTATGATATTTGTTCCTTCAAGGTAAGATATAGCGATGATGATTGTTCCATAATATAATCGGAGGTTACCGAACTTACGTCACTCCGATAGAGTTGTAGCTTTTAATTGGGCTCTCATTCATGCTTTATATATATATATATATATATATATATATATATGTGTGTGTGTGTGTGTGTGTGTGTGTGTGTGTGTGTGTATTTTCTTACACCGAGCCGCGCTATAGTCGGCCGGGTACAACACCTATTGTGCACACCACTTCAGTGGGCATGTTATAATATTGCCCCGGACACGGGAGGCCCGGACGGGTGTTAATGATGATAACACCGAGGCTTAATGGCCGGGCATAATACTATATATATATATATATATATATATATAACACCGAGCCTTAATGGACGGGAATGGTACTATATATATGTACAAAAATGTTTTTTAAAAAAAACAATTTAAGCATACGTGACATCCGCCTCACGAGGCATCCAGACATACAGGTTATCTCTCTCTTATTTCATGTTACTTTTCATATCTGTATCATGTTGTTATCAATGCCTAACATACTCAATACATTATTCGTGCTGACGTCCATTCTTTTGGACGCTGTGTTCATGCCCGCAGGTTTAGATAGTTAGGCGAGCAGCCCAGCACAGTAGGATCTTCCCTCAGCTGCAGTCCATGCGCTCCACTTGGCCCGGAGCTACAGTCTTTTGGTATGATATTTTGATTTGTACATATGAGACGAGGCCTTGTCCCGTCCTTCCTATAGTTCTTATTCCATTGAGGTATGTAGAAATTTGTACATAGGTAGCAAGTTATGTAGCCTTGCCGACTCTATGATACTCGTGACGTTGTAGAGACCTTGTTGGTTCGCATATGCACATACATGTTGGATTACCAGCTATGTTTATGTTGGGCCCTTTCTGCGTGCAGGTATTCTTTGAGTTATGTTATATGTTGTTTAAGGTAATTGTTAAGTCAGGTGGTTCCCGGCATATAGGTCGGAGCCCGTCATGCCCCTCGTTGGAGGTGTGACAAATTGGTATCAGAGTAGTTCGTCCTAGGGCTGGTCTACGAGCCGTGTCCAGTAAAGTCTTGTTTATGGGTGTAAAGCACGCCACACTTATAAACAGGAGGTTGCAAGGCACTCAGGATGGTTACCCTTCTTTGTATCTTAAATCGTGCTATAGAGCTGAGTCATAGGGTGTAAATCCTCAATCCCGACTTCTGTTGTTTTATAGGTTTATGATGACTCTTTCAGAAGGGATATGATTAGTTAGAAAAGGTAAAAGAGTGATGTATGTCACTCAATGAGATAGATATTGATGAGGTATTCCTTATTGTATAGAGTATATTGGCAAGGGTAATATACAGAGATATGAGGTTTATATAGCCGCATTTGTTTCCATTACCAAACGAGGTTCAAACAGAGACGTCATGGCGTTCAGGTATGTATATATTGCTAGTTACTTTCATTTGGGGTCGTTGTTATTGCTGATTGTTGTAGCCCTGTGTGGCATTGTGCTGTTGGTTTACCGCAAGACAGGTTGGTAGTGTTGCAGTTACAGAGAAAGCTCTGTCAAAATTTTCATAAGATCCCTGAGAGTTTAACATTCGAGAATGAATGTTTTTAAATGGGGGAAGGATGTTACACCCCGTAATTCTATACGTTGAAATTCGTAAGTGTTGGGTGCCCCAGCTATGGACTCTGGAAGTTACCTCCGAGGATGTATGATATTACATGCACCTACCTTATGGTTACGAGGGTTTAAGCTCATATTACAAGTTATGTAAAGGATTGAAGGTCAAGTGAATCAAGAAAATTAAGTTTGTGGGACTTTGGAGGAAGTATAAGGGGCAATTTTTGCCCAACTTTGAGAAAGAATATCTTTTATTCTATGAAGAGTTTTGGAGCAAATCTAAAATCCCAAATTGAAGTCTAGGAAGTCTAGTGTCCAACGCAACAACCGCTCATCAATACGACATCGGAGTAGAGAATTATGGACGTTACAAGTTAGGCTGACAGAGAAGAAACGCATGCTACAGTAGTCGCGCTGCTACAGTACTGGTACAGTACGAACCGACTTTGGGACCTTATAAAAGGGGTTTTACCCCTTTTTTTTCTTCCAAAAACACCTCTAAAATTATCCGAAACTCTCTAGAAAATTCTCCCAACCTTTCCTCCACAAAATTTAACGCGAATTAAGTATAATATCTGGATTTAAGTTCGGACAGAGCGTAGTTGCGATTATACTATCGTATTGCGGTGAATATTTGCTGGAATTCAAGGCAAATATTGGAGATATCACGGTACTAGTGAGAATAAGGTATGAATCTCTCCTTATTTATATGGATATAAGCTTATTTACGAAAGTAGAATTGTTGAATAATTATGTAGAGGATTTGTTGGTGGAAAATTGGGCGAATGTCGTGTGGGGTATTTTTTGGAATATACTAGTATTGATAATATTGTGGTTGATGTTGGTATTGTTGTTGGTTGATGGATTATGATTTCGGGCTAGGCATACAAACAGGGGAGATGCTGCCCGATTTTCGGCAGGATATGAAATAATTTAATTTGGAAGTCTAGTACAAGTATACGACAATAAGTCTAACGATAGTACGAATTCTCTCTCGAATGTAGATTTACTAGCTCGGGAGGATAAGCGTTAAATAGTAGGAGATCAAAAAGGTATGTTAAGGCTAGTCCATTTCTTTCAAAAGGCATGATTCCTATGTTATGATTCCATACATATTTTCCATAACCTTCTTACTTCTAGAAGCTAGAAGTTTATGATTCTTAAAGTCTTCTTATGATGTTAAAGGTTAAATGTTTCTACGATGAACATGATGATGATGATTTCAATTTTAGAAATTCCAAATCCTATGATTTTAATGCTATTATGAGACTATTGAGCTTATTTCATGATTTCCTTGATTTTATTCATTGTTGTTGATCTAACCTTATGATAATTGTTCCTTCAAGGTTAGATATAGCGATGATGATTGTTCCGTAATATAATCGGAAGTTACCGACCTTACGTCTCTCCGATAGAGTTGTAGCTTTTAATTAGGCTTTCATGCATGCTTGACATATATATGTATGTATTTTCTCACACTGAGCTACGCTATAGTCGGCCGGGAATGACACCTATTGTGCACACCACTGCATTGGGCATGTTATAATATTGCCCCAGACACAAGAGGCCCGGACGTGGGCTAATGATGATAACACCGAGCCTTAATGGCCGGGCATGATACTATATATATATATATATAACACCAAGCCTTAATGGCTGGCCATGGTACTATATATATGTATAAAAATGTTTTTTTAAATAAGAAAACTTTAAGCATGCATGACATCCACCTCACGAAGCATCCAGACGTACATGTTATCTCTCTCTTATTTCATATTACTTTTCATATCTGTATTATGTTGTTATCCATGCCTTACATACTCAGTACATTATTCGTACTGACGTCCCTTCTGGTGGACGCTGTGTTCATGCCCGCAGGTTTAGATAGTCAGGAGAGCAGCCCAGCGCAGTAGGATCTTTCGTTAGCTGCAGTCAATGCGCTCCACTTGGCCCAGAGCTGCAGTTTTTTTGTGTTATATTTTGATTTGTACACATGAGTATGACGAGGCCTTGTCCCGTCCTTCCTATAGTTTATATTCCATAGAGGTCTGTAGACATTTGTACGTAGGTAGCAAGTTATGTAGCCTCGCCGGCTCTATGATACTCGTGACGTTGTAGTGACCTTGTTGGTTTGCATATGCAAATACATGTTGGATTACCAGATATGTTTATGCTGGGCCCTTTCTGCGTGCCCCTCATGCCCCTTATTGGGGCTGTGACAAATTGGTATCAGAGCAGTTTGTCCTAAGGTTGGTCTACGAGCCGTGTCCAGTAGAGTCTTGTTTATTAGTGTGAAGCGCGCCATACTTATAAACAGGAGGCTGTAGGGCATTCAGGATGGTTACCCTTCTTTTTATCTGAAATCGTGCTATAGAGCTGAGTCATAGGGTGTAAATCCTCAATCCCGACTTCTATTATTTGATAGGTTGACGATGACTCCTTCAGGAGGGATATGATTGGTTAGAAAAGGTAAAAGAGCGATGTATGCCACTCAATGAGCTAGCTATTGACGAGGGCTTCCTTATTGTATAGAGTATATTAGCAAGGGTAGTATACAGAGATATGAGGTTTATATAGCCGCATTTGTTTCCATTACAAAATGAGGTTCAGACAGAGACGTCATGGCCTTCAGTTATGCATATATTGCTAGTTACAATCATTTGGGGCCATTGTTATTACTGATTGTTGTAGCCCTGTGTGGCATTGTGCTATTGGTTTACCACAAGATAGGTTTGTAGTATTGTAGTTACAGAGAAAGCTCTGCCAACATTTTCATAAGATTCCTGGAAGTTTAACATTCGATGACGAATATTTTTAAAACGGGGAAGGATGTTACACCCCGTAATTCTATACGTTGAAATTTGTAAGTGTTGGGTGCCCCAGGTATTGACTCTGAAAGTTACCTCTGAGGATATATGATATTACATGCACCTATCTTATGGTTATGAGGGTTTAAGCTCATATTAAAAGTTATGTGAAGGATTGGAGGTCAAGTGAATCAAGAAAATTAAGTTTGTGGGACTTTGGAGGAATATGAGGGGCAATTTTAGCCCAAATTTGAGAAAGAGTATCTTTACTATATGAAGAGTTTTGGAGCAAAGCAAAAGCCCAAATTGAAGTTCGGGAAGTCTAGTTTCCAACAAAAGCCCTTTTTTTTCTTCGAAAAACACCTCTAAAATTATCCGAAACTCTCTAAAAAATTCTCCCAACCTTTCCTCCACAAAATTTAACGCGAATTAAGTATAATATCTGGATTTAAGTTCGGACAGAGCGTAGTTGCGATTATACTATCGTAGTGCGGTGAATCCTGGTTGGAATTGAAGGCAAATATTGGAGATATCGCGGTACTAGTGAGAATAAGGCATGAATGTCTCCTTATTGATATGGATATATGTTTATTTATGGAAGTAGAGTTGTTGAATAATTGTATAGTGGATTTGTTGGTGGAAAATTAGGCAAATGTCGTGTGGGGTATTTTATTGAATATATTGGTATTGATAATATTGTGGTTGATGTTGGTAGTGCTGTTATTGTTGTTGGTTGCTGGATTATGATTTCGGGTTAGGCATATAGACAGGGGAGATGCTTCCCGATTTTCGGCAGGATATAAAATAATTTAATTTGGAACTCTAGAACAAGTATACGACAATAAGTCTAATGATAGTTTGAATTCTCTTTCGAATGTAGATTTACGAGCTCGGGGGGATAAACGTTAAATAGTAGGAGATCAAAAAGGTATGGTAAGGGTAGTCCCTATCTTTCAAAAGGCATGATTCCTATGTTATGATTCCATACATATTTTCCATAATCTTCTTACTTCTAGAAGCTAGAAGTTCATGATTCTTAAAGGCTTCTTATGATGTTAAAGATGAGATGTTTTCTACGATGAACATGATGATGACTTCAATTTTAGAAATTCCAAAGCTTATGATTTTAATGCTATTACGAGACTATTGAGCTTATTTCATGATTTCCTTGATTTTATTCATTGTTGTTGATCTCACTTTACGATAATTGTTCCTTCAAGGTGAGATATAGCGATGATGATTGTTCCTTAATATAATCGAAGGTTACCGATCTTACGTCACTCCGATAGAGTTGTGGCTTTTAATTGGGCTCTCATGCATGCTTTATATATATGTGTGTGTATTTTCTCACACCGAGCCGCGCTATAGTCGGCCGGATACGACACCTATTGTGCACATCACTGCAGTAGGCATGTTATAATATTGCCCCGGACGCGAGAGACCTGGACGCGGGCTAATGATGATAACACCGAGCCTTAATGGCCGAGCATGGTACTATATATATATATATATATATATATATATATATATATATATATATATATATATATATATAACATTGAGCCTTAATGGCTGGGCATGGTACTATATATATGTATAAAAATGTTTTTTTTTAAAAAAAATTAAGCATGCGTGACATCCGCCTCACGAGGCATCCAGACGTACAGGTCATCAGTTTATATCACAATTCAAGCCTAAACTCATTATCCTTCCTTTCTTCGATAATATATGTCATAATAAGAGAGAATTGAGTAAAACAAGACAATTAGGGTAATAAGTCTAATGACAATAACAGGGCAACAAGCCACCATCAACAACAATCAACCCAATAGAAATCCATCCCGAAACGCCACAGTATGAATACAACTACACCTCATACTTTAGTACATAATGTAATGGCGATGAGCCGACAAAATAAGAAGGTCATACAAACCTAGCTAGTATCCAACCAAAACAACATGTCCGAAGACCTAATCATGCTTTCTCCTGTCAATTCTACACAATACATACGTTTTGCTAATCAAAGTCTTAACTAAAGTAAGCCATAAGTTATCTCAAATGTAGAGCAAGAGCCACGAACTACTCCGCACGAGCCTTCTATTTTTAAAGCACGTCATAACGGTCAAAGTCTAACAATATGATGCTAAGTGAGCAACAAACCATGTATTTAAACAAGAACAACAATTTGGGGAACAAGACTCACTTACTTCTACCCTTTTCAATTGGTATGACGATCCATTAATGGTGAATTTATCATAACTTCTATCTCCACAATCATTAACCTTCCATTCATGGGTTTTCTTATCAATTTTACCCCTTTCAAACAGATTTTAGGACAAAGCTTCCATTATTATTAGAACCCTAAGTCTCAATTCACTTAGTATATGATTCTAAGGACTCAATTCATGATTAGGTGGAGTTAATCCAAGCCATTAGAGGATAAAAAAGTGATACTAGCATAACCCATCAAGTTTAGAAGGTTTATAAATTTCTAGGGTTTCTATTACAATTCCACCATTAAAGACCCACAAAGGGGATGACAATCATTAAGAAGAAACGAAATGATAGAAAGGGATAGATGAGACTTACCTCTCAAGATTTTCTTGCCCTAGCTCGAAATTTCACCCTAGGTGCTTGTTAGGAACTGTGTTGGTGTTTTATGAATTAAGAATGGGAGACTAAGTGTTATAAAACCGGGCTATTGTTTTCTGTCGACTGCTACAGTGATCATTTCACTGCTGCAGCAGTCCCGCTATGGCAGTCAAGTGACTGCTATAGCGGACCAAGGGAATCCGCATCACCGCTATGGTGATCCATCCACCACTACGGCGGTATCGCCGTAGCGGCCGACCACCCGCCACAGTGGCCACCGAGAAAATGGATGGCCGCTGGCAGCGGTCCACCCACCGCTATAGTGGTACCACCGCAAGGTACTCCCACCGCCACAGCGGTCCCATTTGGGCAGTGAGCTTGACTCTTTATCCAGTTTTTCCCCCTATCACCCAACATTTCATTCGAGGCCTCAAAAACAAAAACAAAACTTGTGCATATACATAAAGACCTCATATGAATCCACCTGTGGCCTTGGAATTCCCAACAGAGTTCTAATTCTCTATGTCACCCCCAAATGGACTCGATAAATTATATAAACATGATTGTGAACATGATTAGTGATTGTATTATTACATGAAGATAGATATATAGTATAAATTGTATGAAAACATGGAAACATGTAGGAGTTCATGAAAATAAGCATAAAAGTTCATATCTTACATTTAAGAACCCATGGAATACAAAGTATGGGTTTGCATGGATTACAGACAGATTCTCAATAACCAAAATGGAATATTAAGAACACAATAACGAATTAATCATACAAACATGGTATATTATTGTACGTGTACTTAGGGTTATCATGAACGTGTCTAGAATTCTAATTTTTGGTAAACTTCATACAATCATGGAAGAACGTGGCGTGGGGAAAAACAATGATGTTCCCACAGGTAGATAGAAACCCTACATACCTGTTAATGCTCCAAAACTTGTAGAAAAGGTCTGAACTGGAAGAAGAATTCCAAAAGCTTTAAATCTTGAATCCTTTAGATGGGTTTTTTTTGAAAACCCTAGGTTAGGAATAATGAATTCTTATTTAGGAATTAGGGATACATATTAGAATTCACTAAAAAGGCTGGAATGGACTTACCTTGACGTAGTAGGATGGATGAGGAGAAGAGAAACCTTCGTTCTAGGGCATGGAGAGAATGAATAATATGGAAACAGAATTGAAAACGCGTTATATACAGTTCAGTCGTCGGGCCGATATACGGTATCTTTTATAGTCAGTAAAAGATTTACTGTCCGTGAAAGGTGACCGTAAAATGATTACAGAAACTTAGTAATTCTCCTTCATATTTTCTGTACAAAAGTACGGACCGTAAAACCCTACCGTAAATCAATTACAGTGAGTTGGGTTTTCTGGGGTCCATCTACGGTCCATTTTACGGGCCGTAAACTATTTACGGTCCATAATACCTGGCGTAAAACTGGAATCGTTGAACTAAAATGAATTTTAATCCTAACCCTCCACGTTTTGGTTTCCTAAGTCTTGAATAATGAACATAGCTTAGCTTAAAGATACAAGGTGTGACAAGCGTGTTTTATGGCAGAGGCACATAGTTCCTAGTATTCTATCCACCCGGGTTGTACGAAGATGTATTATGACCTTAAAGAGGTGTACTGGTAGAATGACGTGAAACAAAACATAGCAAATTGAGTGGCCAAGTGTCCAAACTGTCAACAAGTGAAAGCCGTGCATCAGAGTCCCAGTGGTTTGGCTAAAAATATTGATATTCGCATATGGAAATGGGAGCTTATTAACATAGACTTTATAATAGGTTTACCTCTTTCATTTCATAAAAACGATTTAATTTGAATGATTGCGGATTGACATACCAAGTCAACATACTTTTTGGGAGTAAGGACCACTAATTCAGTAGAAGATTATGACAAGTTATATTTTCAGGAAATCGTCAGGTTGTATGGGACCCTAGTGCATTATATCAGATCGAGCTGCCAGTTCACATCAAATATTTGGAAATCCTTTCAGAAGGGATTGGCTACCAAGGTGAATCTCAGTACTGATTTTCACCCTCAGACAAATGGGTAGGCAGAGCGCACTACTTAGACCCTCGAGGATATGTTGAGAGCATATGTCTTAGATTTTAAAGATAATTGGGATGATGAATTGCCTCTCATTGAGTTCGCCTATAATAACAGTTATCACGCAAATATCAAGATGGCATCGTTCGAATCTCTGTATGGGTGAAGGTGTAAGTCACTAATTGGGTGGTTCGAAGTTGGCGAAGAAGAGTTGTTAGGACCAGACTTGGTCCACCAGGCTTTGGAAAAAGTCAATTTGATCCAGGAGCACTTCAAAATGACTCAGAGTCGCCAAAAGTCCAATTCGGACATACGACGTAGAGACTTGGAGCTTCAGATTGATAATTTAGTGTTTCTAAAAGTTTCACCTTATAAAGGTGTTATGATTTTTGGGAAGAAAGGAAAAATCAGTCCAAATATATCGTGCGATACAGAATCCTGCGAAGGATTGGCCAAGTAGCATATGAGCTAAAGTTACCACAAGATTTGATTTCCGTGCACCCGGTGTTCCATGTATCCATGTTGATAAAATGTGTGGGTGATCCGTCGTTGGTTGTTCCTACCGAAACTATAGCAGTTAAGGATAGCCTAACTTATGAAGAGATTCTTGTGGTTATTCTTGACTTCAAGTTTGCAAGTTAAGGACTAAGGAAGTCGCTTCAGTGAAAGTTCTGTGGAGAAGCCAAAAGGTTGAAGAGGCTACACGGGAAGCCGAAAAGGACATGAAGTCCCAATATCCGTACCAATTCGATGAGCAAGCAGAGAGTGTTTAAGGTAAATATCCCATGTATTCATGTCCCATGCTATGGCATTCACGTCTCTACATATTCATGTCTCAAATTACGACATTCATGTTTTCTCTGTTCATGTCTCATGTTATGAATAATTTGTGTTTCCACGCACCCATGCTATTTAAAGTACTCATGATCGACGTCATGCTCCCTACGTTCATGTACTCATGCTCATGTTTCCTTATATGTGTTATTCTTGCCTATTTCTAGAGTTCCAATTATAAAATCAATATTAATGTTCACGATAAGATATGAGGGATCTATGCTTACGAATTTGTATTCCATGCATGTTAAATTCGTCAATAAGAACTATAATCCATCACTCAAGAACAAATGATCCCAAGAGGGAGATAATGTAAGCCTCGTACTTTAGGGATAAGATTTGACTAGTACTATGAGGATATAATGAAACCAAGATGGGAGGTGTAGGAAATGTTTTTAAACCAATAAAAGGTATAATAAGAGCATCTGGGCAAATTAGAGTCTGAAGTGTTATACCTCGAATTCTTTTTTGGTCGTTTGTATCGTAAGTTAACTAATGTGATCCCAGAGGAATCATGAAACCCCTATATGGATAAGGATGGTATTAATCAAATTTTAAGCATGTACCATAAGGTTTCGGGTTTAAACGAATTAAAGATATTATAACCCGTACTTTCAGGGTTAAACTGTCACGACCCATATTGGAGGGCCATGACAGGCATCCGGGCCTTACTTGTCGAGCACCACTAGACATACATCTGTAAACATAATGTAGCGGTTCTATTTTTTTCGATTCGTATTTGTACTTGCCTCATTTTAAAAGGAAAGTGTCCCGGGAGGCCTTACTTGCCGAGCACCACTAGACATACATCTGTAAACATAATGTAACGGTTCTATTTTTTTCGATTCGTATTTGTACTTGCCTCATTTTAAAAGGAAAGTGTCTCGGGAAAGTACGGTTATCAATCGTACCGAGAAAAAGGAAAAAATATACTTCTATGTGGATGTTTCTCTAAATGGACTTATTTTAGAGTCGCCACCTAATTTTTAGGAAATTAGGAAAACCAGTTTGAAAAGGGTTCATTTAAAGCGGTTAAGTTTTAAAAGAATCCTAATCTAACCAAAGTATGGGTAAGGGTTCTGGTGATCCCCCGGGAAAGGTGTTAGACACCCTAGTATTAAGGATCCGTAAAATACGATTGACCTACGGGTTGTAATAGTATGCCTTTGTACATATAAATAGATTGTGATAAAAAATAGTTTTTTGTTTCATATTTCCTCAAATAGAAATTAGTCATTTATGCAAAATATACCACGTTTCAAGAATCAAAAGTTGTAAAAAATTTACCAAATTGGGCGTTTATGGTGTCGGACTAGAACACTTAGGCTAATACCCGAAGACTCTTAGCCTAAGTAGGACTCTACGTAAGTCCACCCAAAAATAGTTTTGAAAAAACATTTTAAAGTATAGGAAAATAGTTTTTAAGAAAATAATTTAGGTATACTATTAAAGTCCATATAATATTCTACATATCTATACATATATATATATATATATATATATATATATATATATATATGGTCCATTTTTTATTCTATCTTTTGCTAAGTTTTAGGCAAATTTTATTTTTTAAGCCTAAGTCTAAATAATCATAATTAGTCTCACAAGTTTTGTCCAAATCAGTCCACACATCCAAATCCATAGGTTTTCGTAAATGTTCTAATCAGTCCCAAATTTCACAAAGTCAGCAGTTTTGGTCCTTTAATCGAATCAGTCCTAATTTGCGTTAATACTTTACAACTATATCTTAATTTTGTTACAAATTCCTTTTTTGGCGACTTTAAAATACGACAATCTCATAAGGGTTCCAATTGGCACAATAATTATGCAAATAACAATTTAAATTACATAATTTAAATGAGGTAGAGAATTTGGGCCGACCAATCCCAAAAAGGAAAATATTTGTGCAATCAGTCTCATCTTAATTCATACGTATGGTCCATTTTTTGCTCCAAGTTGGGTTGACTCGGTCTAGGAAAGTTAGTGGGCCTCGTTAGACCCACCAGCGGATAGGGGTTTACAATGAACATGAGTATATATTTAATTAGTTTTTCCTCAAGGACATAAATTAAATTACAAGACCAGAAATTTAAATTACAATAGAATTGGGCTAGACCCATAACTTTTAAACGAATAGGGAGGGGATAGTTATGCAAAAGGGACATTTCTTTAAAACATATGTCGGGTGAAATAGTGAACAGGCCCGACTGGCCCGGCTATTTAGATAGGCATGAATTTTTGTAAGTGTCAAAACTGAATATACATAATATACCTCATGATATACACCTAATGGAGAGCAAAACACAATTGCATACCCTCCATATGTCACGACCCAAACCAATGGGCCATGGCTAGTGCCCGAGCTGGGCACCCGTATAGAACCTGCTAGGTATAATCAGACTGAAACTGAAACAATATGGCAATCTGTAAAAGCATGTTGTAAACTCATCATGTCATACATCAAAAAGAACATGTCCCTTGCGAAGCCACAGCTAACCAAAACATAACAAAGTATACAAGCCGACAAGGTTGCCACTATACACAAGGACATCCGAGACGAACTACATCGGTATAGCTGACCAAAACATATATACACAACCCACATATGTCCAAGGATCTGTACCAAAAGGACTCAAGCTCCGACAAAATGGAGCTCTCCAAGAAGGTCATTAGCAGTCCTAAGCTAGAGGATCACCAAATTGAGTATCTGTACCTGCAGGCATGAAACGCAGCCCCCAAAGAAAGGGGGTCAGTACGGAAAAGGTACTGGTATGTAAATCATGAAGTAAAGTAATGGAGATCATGACTGAGTAAAAGATGGCAAGATACAAATATGATAATCAAGGAATACAAAAGCATTTGTACCTTATGAAATGAGTCATGTATATATATATATATATATATAGTATAACGTACCCGACCCATTATGGGTCTCGGTGAATGAAGTCATATACATATATACCGTACCCGGCCCACTAGTGAGGGATTCGGTGAAATCATCATATATATATCACACCCAACTCTCTAGTGAGGGACTCGGTGAAATCATCATATATATACTGTACCCGACCCTCTAGTGAGGGACTCGGTAAAATAATCACATATATACCGTACCCGACCCTCTAGTGAGGGACTCGGTGAAATAATCATATATATATCGTACCCAGCCCTCTAGTGAGGGACTCGGTGAACAATGCAATGAAACTGTGCACGAATACGTACCCGGCCCGGGACACGGTGAAATGATTTAATGACGTTATGCACGAATAGAATATCAGGAGCAACCATATACAAACTAAATAATCCTCTGAGACTCAATAGAATAATTAGAATGAACCAAATACCACAGAGAACTAGAATTTGTTGGAGTCATATATGTTCGTTGTTCGCTCAGTTTATGTAATTCATGCCAAAAAAGAAAAGAAAGGGTAACTTTACATACCTGCTCACTCTCCAATTATCTACACCTATTAGTCCGAGCTCGTGAGTCTACATTTAAAAGGATTCACACTATCGTTAGACTCATCATAGTATACTTGTGTTAAGCTTTCAAGTAAAACCGTTCTATATCCTGCCGAAAATCGGGCAGCATCTCCCCTGCTTATATGCCTAGCCCGAAACCTCAACTCAACAACCAACAACAACATCAACAGCAACATCAGTAACATCATTTCCAACACCAATACATACCATAAACTATCCCACACGTTGTTTTTCAACTTTCATAACTAATCAACTTACTATCTTGTCAGTAGCACGCGTTTTTTCTTTGTCAGCCGAACTTGTAACGTCTATAATTCTCTACTCCGATGTACTATTGATGAGTGGTTTGTTACGTTGGAAACTAGAGTCAACGAACTTCATTGTAGGCTTTTGTTTCACTTCAAAACACTTCATCTGCTAAATGATATTCTTCCCCCAAGTTGGACCTGTTATATCCCGTATTTCGTACGTTCGGATATCCCAAAGTAGTCGTGACGAAGTAAAGGGAATGACCATTTTCAAAAATTTATTATAATGTATAAGTTGTTGTGAATATTATTTACGAACATTGGTAGTATGGAAATAGTGAGGAAGACTAAGGGTAAAAAAGAAAATTCGCGAAAAGGGTTCATGGAAAATATTGCGAAGGACTAAGGGCAAAATGGGAATTTCACAAAAAATATCAAGAATGTTCTTGAAGGGCCCTTGGCCGTGTGGCATGCCCCTATATGTCCACATTTTTATTAATTAATAAGGGCTAATGGTAAATTATAACAACATAAGGGGCAAAGCTTGCCAAAGAAGACATTAGTCTTCTTTGTTAAAATTTCAAGAAAACTCTAGAAAAAAAAATGACAAATAAGTCATCTTTGCCACCAAATTAAGAAGAATCTAGAGATGGATAGGTGGCCACATAAGATTGGAGGAGACTATATATATATATAAAAGGAGAGGACTAATTCATCAATTTGGAGAGTTGAAGAAACAAAGAAAAAAGAAGACACTTTGGAAGAAAAACAAAGGGCCAATTTCGGCCAAGCTTGGAGGAAACAAGAACCTTGGAAAAATTTCTCAAAAATTACTCTCTACTAATTGGAAGGTCCCTAGCAAGGAGAAGAGGTCATTGGAACAAGTAGAACATTTATTGTTGCAAGATCAACATTCTAGCCAAGTGGGAAATTGAAGAAAAAGGGTAAGAACTTAATCTTCTTTTATATTTTATGTATGGTTGTATATGTTGTGGTGTGTGGGAGTGAATGGAACTCATGAAGATTATGAAAATATGGATGTTGAATAGTTGTCTGTGTATATGTAGTTGTGGCCGTGTGGTCATAGTGTGATTTGGAAGAGAATGGATTAATTCTATGTAGTATGTTAGTTGTTGTTGCAATGTATGGAAAAGGATGGAAATTCATGAAAATAGGGGTGTAGTTGTGGCCGAGAATGCTATTGTGTGGTAAGCTATGATGAATTGATTTCATGTAATATTCTAGTCGATGTCGTTGCGGATTCTATGATATTATATGAAGGTTTAAAGGGTTGGAACGAAATGGAAATTGGTTGTAGATTGGTGGAGAAGTTAATGTAATATTAGTATGCTTCTTTATGTTTGTATGAATATGATGTTAGCAATGCATGGTTTTAATGTGGGTTATGAATCTAGAATAAAAATGTGTGGTTACACTTTTGTTGAAGTTTTCGGGTAGCATTAAATCATTGTGAATATTGTGAATGTTGTCGGACTATGTAGGAAGAGCGCTTAATGTTAGAATGTATTCTTGAATTGATTATTGACGTTATAGCTTGGTTGTTGGTTGGGTTGCTGTTGAATTGGGCCGAGCCATATTCTCGGGGGTGGCATATTACAGGGGAAATGCTGCCGAAATTTCGGCAGACAAAGTGTTACTTTAAAGAATCAACTTCTAAAGGCTCTAATCAAGTTTTGGTAAACATGACCAATTTGTAGATTTTGGCGGATTTGGAACGTGAATTTGGAGTCGCATAAGAAGCAGAAAAGGTATGTAAGGCTTCACCCTTCTTTCTATGGCATGTCTTAGACGGAATATGTTGGATATGAGCCTCGGGAATAACTCTACCCTCCGGAATCCGCGCCTAAAGGTTTCTCTTTTTCAATCAGTAGAATTGAACTAAAAAGTGTGCAAAATGTTGGAAGAATTTCCTAAACCTCCAGAACCCGCATAAATAGGACCCGACTACCTTAAAACCCTCACAAGTAACGCCATGACATGTAACATATGTAAATTTGGTACGCCGCCTCATTTGACCCGAGGTGGGCCCATGGTCCCCAGATTTTCCTTATTGTTCCGTTTGATCTATTTTGAAGCAGAATTCAAAGAAAACTTTTGATCCTTATCCCGTTCACCGAGTGACAAGTACTGTAACTATGCGAATGAGGATACTTCTATGATGACAATGATAATGATGATGTTAAGAAAGGGAATATGCCTATGATAAGTATGACAAAGATGATGAATATGATCTTATAATGATAACGATGTAGTCCAAGATGAGAAAATGCCTACGGTAGATGTGTTGGCAAAATGTTCTTCTATGAAAAGGAAAATATGGAAACGTTAAACTAATTCTTGATATCTCAACTCTATTACAGGTAATGACTACTCTAAAAGGTCCTATGTATATGAAACTCTAACCTATGAACCTATTTGAGGTTTTCCTCATAATGACACTTTTCATTGGTAGTCTCGCCTCATAATACTCGTTCCTTCAAGGTGAGACAAAGTGACTATGGTTGTTCCATAATGTAATCGGAGGCTACCGACCTTCCGTCACTCCGATGGACACATGACTTTCTTTGAGCTCTCATGCATGCCAATGGTATGACATATGTTTATGAATGTGAATATGTATGTGTATATGTATACGGGGAAAAGGGAAAGGGCCACTGTTATATCACCACCTGATTCAGCTGGATTTCATCCCGGACGCGGGATGCCCGGACGCGGGATATGGGAGAGCCGGATACGGCGTCTGTATATGTGATATATATATTTATATATAATATGTTGGGACACTGTTGGGGAGGGGGGTGGGAGAGCCGATGTACTCGGCGTCTGTAAATGTGAATAAAGGATACCGTTTTCTGAAATGTTCTGTTTTATGTACATGTAAGTAAGAAGTACTATTTTTCTGAAAAAGGGACTAAGCATGCATGGCATCTGCCTGAAAGGCATTCATATGTACAGGTTACTTCTGTCCAAGATAATCTCCATATGTCTATTCCGTTATTAATCATACTGTATATTCCTTTATTATGTCACTATTCATGCCTTACATACTCAGTACATTACTCGTACTGACCCCTCTTCTTCGGGGGCTGCGTTCATGCCGCGCAGGTACACCAGATGAGCCACAGCTATCATAGAAGATGTTCCAGCGGAGTTGGCAGGCTCCACTTGTTCTGGAGTGCTGCCGAGTCAGAGTGTCTGAGCCATGATGTTTGTTTGATGTTACAGACTTTGCAGACAGAGTCGTGGGTATAGAGTGTCGATAATATGTTGTATCATAAAGTCCATGTGATTGCAGATTCTGTTTGACTTGAGTACGATGGAAAAAAAAATCTCTTGAAAGTTTTACTATGTTTTCCATTTTTATTGATATAAGAGTCTAAGAAAGTTAAGTATGTAACAAGAGTCAGCGGGTTCGCTCGGCTCCAGATATGGGGTCGGGTGCCCATCACACCCTAGTAAGGTCGGGGTGTGACAAAGTGGTATCAGAGCAGGTCGGTCCAAGGGGTTGTCTGCAAAGTCGTGTCCAGTAGAGTCCTGTTTATGGGTGTGAAGCCGACCACATTTATAAACAGGAGGCTGCGGGACATCTAGGAAATATTGACCTTCTTTCTGTCTTAGATCGTGCGATAGAGCCAAGTAATAAGGAATAAGGTTTCCCTATATGTGCTATATGTATAACGAAAGAAAACGAGCAAGGCTGCTGAAGCTTATGAAGGTAAGTCCCGACGTAATTGTTCTGTTACCTGAACTGGAAGTATTGGATGGCGGGAATGTGCCATATAGTCGTACGTTCTGTGAGGCCTTGAAGACATTGGCCGCATGCAGGTTTTGAATAATAGAAACAGTAAAAGAGGTTCTGCCAGAACGGGTACGTCCCACAGGAAGAGGTATGGGAAAGAGATACTGTGAATAGGTAATAATTGAAATGCGTTAGTTCAGAAAGGTTATGGCCTTGGACGTGGCGACGAAGGTGGGGTCGCTATAATCGGGAATCTGGAAGTCCAGGATAGGAGCTAGCCATACACACAGGTGAAAGGTGAACAATGGGAACCAAGAAGGGTAAAATGGTAATTAAGAAAGAACGGACGTGTTACGAAAATGTCCCGGAGCTTGTAATACTTCGGTTTGCTTCAGAATATGTAATAAAGGTCATGTGAGGAAGCGGACGCGAAAATATCAGCAATAAGACATCGAATTCCAGTGAAGTCTTGAGGTTAAGCGTGCTCAGGTGGGAGCAATTCCATGATGGGTGACCCCCTGGGAAGTTTACAGGAAATTCTACATATGCCGACATAAGAGACAAATGAGTAGATAGAGTAACCTAAGGAAAACTATAGTATATGGGACGGTTGGAAACCATAAGAAGACGCGTGAAACAAAGCAGACTAGCTCGGTGAAAGGACAGAAAGTGCACCACAGTCCCGGGATTAGGATAGGCTTGAACAGCGCTTGGAAGTATTTGGTGAACTAGTTGACAGTGAATATGTATGTATATATGAATCTATAAGATATCCCGCACACGACTGTATCGGTGGCATGCGAGCCCCAAAAACCGAGACTAGGGAGGAAAGGTATTGATTACGCAAAGGTGCCGAAGTACGAGTGACAACAAGAATAAATGGTACAAGTGCGGCGAGTGAACTGTTATTATTTTACTATAGGTTGAGGTCGAAAATTCGAATATAACGATACTCGGAAAAGAAAGAGAGTGTGAGTAAATGGAAGATAGGAAGCTTAAATGTCGGAAAAGGGGAAAGTTAAGAAAACCTTAGTAAGTGAAACCCCCGCGAGAAATTAATGGTAAAAGTACGAGACCACTAGGATGAAAATTCAAGTAGGCATGTGAGACGAGATAGAGTGAGGTAAAAGGAAACAAGGAGAAATGTGGAGCGGTTGAGAGTTGATTTCAACAAGTAGGTCTAAGAGAATGGTGACCAGGGTAGAGGAATGTGAAGGAAGAAAAGGAATGCTCAGGATGGTGATGGTGTTGAGGTGACAGATCTGTAAAAGGACAAGTATGTAGCCATAGTAATATGCTTAGAGGTTTAAGAGAGTAACGGAACGTTTAAGCAATATGGACGCACAACTACAATACGAACACGTAGTTAAGAAAAAATTACGAGCAAGAGAGCTGAGCAAGTGAAAGGATGAATAAAGGATAGAAAGGCATGGAAATGTGGACAAATGAGGACCTAGACAGGAAGTAAAAGAAGAGCTTAAGATAAGAAGTTTTCGATATGTAGGCACAAAGTTGGAAAAGGAGGTGAGGAATAAGGTATAAGCGAAGACTTCATAAAGGACTATCAGCATATAAGGAACCCCTTAAAGGGGGGGGGGGGGAGGCCATATCAGGCTTACAAGGAATAACGATGAATGAAATGAGCACCAACACATGAAGTCAAAGACAAGTACACCTGTATCAAGAAGGTACGAAAGGAGACTGAAGAAGAATTGTAGTAAGAATCCAAAGGTGTGGCTTTTGTTAAGATATGGTCACGAAACAGTAACGGAAAAGAGATGATCTGAGAAAGACAGGGATAATACGTTGGCCCAACAAAGTAGAAAATCCACGACATGGGAAGAAGATTCATGTAAAAACCGAGAAGTTCGATTATAAAAGGAATGAGGTAAAGGATAAGGAGTGAGCGTGAAGGAAAGGACGACTACAAAGGGACCCTCCCGAAATATTATGACACTCCATAAGACCAGTTGAATATTCGAGGACGAATGTTCTAAAGGGGGGGAGGATGTTATATCCCGTATTTCGTACGTTCGGATATCCCAAAGTAGTCGTGACGAAGTAAAGGGAATGACCATTTTCAAAAATTTATTATAATGTATAAGTTGTTGTGAATATTATTTACGAACATTGGTAGTATGGAAATAGTGAGGAAGACTAAGGGTAAAAAAGAAAATTCGCGAAAAGGGTTCATGGAAAATATTGCGAAGGACTAAGGGCAAAATGGGAATTTCACAAAAAATATCAAGAATGTTCTTGAAGGGCCCTTGGCCGTGTGGCATACCCCTATATGTCCACATTTTTATTAATTAATAAGGGCTAATGGTAAATTATAACAACATAAGGGGCAAAGCTTGCCAAAGAAGACATTAGTCTTCTTTGTTAAAATTTCAAGAAAACTCTAGAAAAAAAAATGACAAATAAGTCATCTTTGCCACCAAATTAAGAAGAATCTAGAGATGGATAGGTGGCCACATAAGATTGGAGGAGACTATATATATATATAAAAGGAGAGGACTAATTCATCAATTTGGAGAGTTGAAGAAACAAAGAAAAAAGAAGACACTTTGGAAGAAAAACAAAGGGCCAATTTCGGCCAAGCTTGGAGGAAACAAGAACCTTGGAAAAATTTCTCAAAAATTACTCTCTACTAATTGGAAGGTCCCTAGCAAGGAGAAGAGGTCATTGGAACAAGTAGAACATTTATTGTTGCAAGATCAACATTCTAGCCAAGTGGGAAATTGAAGAAAAAGGGTAAGAACTTAATCTTCTTTTATATTTTATGTATGGTTGTATATGTTGTGGTGTGTGGGAGTGAATGGAACTCATGAAGATTATGAAAATATGGATGTTGAATAGTTGTCCCTGTATATGTAGTTGTGGCCGTGTGGTCATAGTGTGATTTGGAAGAGAATGGATTAATTCTATGTAGTATGTTAGTTGTTGTTGCAATGTATGGAAAAGGATGGAAATTCATGAAAATAGGGGTGTAGTTGTTGTGGCCGAGAATGCTATTGTGTGGTAAGCTATGATGAATTGATTTCATGTAATATTCTAGTCGATGTCGTTGCGGATTCTATGATATTATATGAACGTTTAAAGGGTTGGAACGAAACGGAAATTGGTTGTAGATTGGTGGAGAAGTTAATGTAATATTAGTATGCTTCTTTATGTTTGTATGAATATGATGTTAGCAATGCATGGTTTTAATGTGGGTTATGAATCTAGAATAAAAATGTGTGGTTACACTTTTGTTGAAGTTTTCGGGTAGCATTAAATCATTGTGAATATTGTGAATGTTGTCGGACTATGTAGGAAGAGCGCTTAATGTTAGAATGTATTCTTGAATTGATTATTGACGTTATAGCTTGGTTGTTGGTTGGGTTGCTGTTGAATTGGGCCGAGCCATATTCTCGGGGGTGGCATATTACAGGGGAAATGCTGCCGAAATTTCGGCAGACAAAGTGTTACTTTAAAGAATCAACTTCTAAAGGCTCTAATCAAGTTTTGGTAAACATGACCAATTTGTAGATTTTGGCGGATTTGGAACGTGAATTTGGAGTCGCATAAGAAGCAGAAAAGGTAAGTAAGGCTTCACCCTTCTTTCTATGGCATGTCTTAGACGGAATATGTTGGATATGAGCCTCGGGAATAACTCTACCCTCCGGAATCCGCGCCTAAAGGTTTCTCTTTTTTCAATCAGTAGAATTGAACTAAAAAGTGTGCAAAATGTTGGAAGAATTTCCTAAACCTCCAGAACTCGCATAAATAGGACCCGACTACCCTAAAACCCTCACAAGTAACGCCATGACATGTAACATATGTAAATTTGGTATGCCGCCTCATTTGACCCGAGGTGGGCCCATGGTCCCCGGATTTTCCTTATTGTTCCGTTTGATCTATTTTGAAGCAGAATTCAAAGAAAACTTTTGATCCTTATCCCGTTCACCGAGTGACAAGTACTGTAACTATGCTAATGAGGATACTTCTATGATGACAATGATAATGATGATGTTAAGAAAGGGAATATGCCTATGATAAGTATGACAAAGATGATTCCATGACTAAGATGATGAATATGATCTTATAATGATAACGATGTAGTCCAAGATGAGAAAATGCCTACGGTAGATGTGTTGGCAAAATGGTCTGCTCTGAAAAGGAAAATATGGAAACGTTAAACTAATTCTTGATATCTCAACTCTATTACAGGTAATGACTACTCTAAAAGGTCCTATGTATATGAAACTGTAACCTATGACTCTATTTGATGTTTTCCTCATAATGACACTTTTCATTGGTATTCTCGCCTCATAATACTCGTTCCTTCAAGGTGAGACAAAGTGACTATGGTTGTTCCATAATGTAATCGGAGGCTACCGACCTTCCGTCACTCCGATGGACACATGACTTTCTTTGAGCTCTCATGCATGCCAATGGTATGACATATATATATGTATATGTATACGGGGAAAAGGGAAAGGGCCACTGTTATATCACCACCTGATTCAGCTGGATTTCATCCCGGACGCGGGATGCCCGGACGCGGGATATGGGAGAGCCGGATACGGCGTCTGTATATGTGATATATATATTTATATATAATATGTTGGGACACTGTTGGGGAGGGGGGTGGGAGAGCCGATGTACTCGGCGTCTGTAAATGTGAATAAAGGATACCGTTTTCTGAAATGTTCTGTTTTATGTACATGTAAGTAAGAAGTACTGTTTTTTCTGAAAAAGGGACTAAGCATGCATGGCATCTGCCTGAAAGGCATTCATATGTACAGGTTACTTCTGTCCAAGATAATCTCCATATGTCTATTCCGTTATTAATCATACTGTATATTCCTTTATTATGTCACTATTCATGCCTTACATACTCAGTACATTACTCGTACTGACCCCTCTTCTTCGGGGGCTGCGTTCATGTCGCGCAGGTACACCAGATGAGCCACAGCTATCATAGAAGATGTTCCAGCGGAGTTGGCAGGCTCCACTTGTTCTGGAGTGTTGCCGAGTCAGAGTGTCTGAGCCATGATGTTTGTTTGATGTTAGAGACTTTGCAGACAGAGTCGTGGGTATAGAGTGTAGATAATATGTTGTATCATAAAGTCCATGTGATTGCAGATTCTGTTTGACTTGAGTACGCTGGAAAAAAACAAATCTCTTGAAAGTTTTACTATGTTTTCCATTTTTATTGATATAAGAGTCCAAGAAAGTTAAGTATGTAACAAGAGTCAGCGGGTTCGCTCGGCTCCAGATATGGGGTCGGGTGCCCATCAAACCCAAGTAAGGTCGGGGTGTGACAGGACCAAAATTTTCACACAAAACTTCACCCATCCTTTCTCCAAAGTCGTACTACTCCATTTCTTCCACTCATTTCCTTATAAAACCTTCCAGTATACCTTATATACATCCTTCACTCATTAAACATACTTAATAATGTTTTCTCCTTACATTCCAAAGTGGTTTTACTTAACCATAACTCAACGTACTTATGTTTCAAATTTTATAAGTGCTTCTTCGAAGATACGAGGTGTAACATTCTTCCCCCCTTAAAAACATTCGTCCTCGAATGTTGTAGTGCACCGATCCTTAATATCCTCATATATATGATCACAAGTCAACTAGTATTTCGTCCTCATTCTGTCTTCATTCCTGTGGTTTAGCTAGCCACGCCATGGCTACTCGCCATCCTGCGAGCGTCCTTCCTCTTCGTTCCTCATTTCTTTATTAACAGATGACTCCCTTGCTCGAATACAACACTTTCTTTTATTGACTCCTCTGATGCTATCTTGGCTATCCCTACTTGTACTTGTTGAGCTTAGATACGTGCTAGATTATCCCCTCGTAATTCATCAGCCAAGCTCTCTGATTCATCATTATTTTCTTATACTAATGTCCCATTGTTTGTTCAGCGTTACTCTGCTACTGACAAATCCTTACTCTTAACGGTTACATTTCTTCAACCATCCGTCTTAATTCCTTTCCATGATCAGTTATAACCATATCCTCAATACAATTTCTTAAATACGTACATTCCTAATGTTCCATCACCATCTTTATTATTCCTCGTAGCAGCATTATATATTACGATGAACCAATAATCATAGTTCGAACTGGTCTATCGCTCACAATATCTTTGAGTTCTTGTCAAACTCTCCCTTTAATTCCTTTGCCTCAAATCTTGCAATATAACTTATAATTATAAGGTTAGGGAAATTCTCACTTTACCAAATCTTGTTTCCCAACATCGGTATGGTATACTCACCCTTGACTTCCTTATTCCAGTGATTATGTTATATCTCGTATTTTTGAACGTCAGATTATTTGCTGGGGTGGGGCCCACACACCGAGATTTTTTTTTGGAACATATGAAAAGTCATATGAATCACATATTTAAAGTTAAACACAACTCATGAAGTACCCTTGGGCCAAATCAAAGTGGAAGCCCTCCAAACGAATATTTTTAAGAAAACATTTTCGGGGGACCTGACTTTAAGGGGTAAAAACGGTATTATAAGTTTGAAATTTGGAAAAATATCAAGAAATAGAAGTTGTAGATAATTGAATTAGCTTTCCATCCATAGTTCGTGGGTTCCAATGTGACGTCGGTACAAGGAGATATGGACGTTTTAAGGTCGAAAGGTCAGCGGACTAGGCCAACTCGGGGCCAACCGAATTAGGCCCATGGGAAAAATAAAGGGAGAAGAAGAGGCCCAATAGGAGCCATTCGGCCATGGTCCATAAAAAGGATTCAAGCCCATGGAATTAAGTCATGTGGTCAATGAATAAAAGACCACTTAATCATCCAAATTCCATAGAACATTCAAGAGAAAGAATAGGAGGAAAAACAACAGAAAAACAAGAACAAAAAAAAAAGGCATTTCGGCTTGGCCATGGGAAAATTCACCCCTCAAAATCTTGTCCCAAAAATTATTTTCTTGTTATATTCCTACTAAATCAAGGTCCCTCTACAACTTGGTGTAGTTGTTTTGGAAGATTAAGCATTAGTTTCTTCAATCTCACACTTTGGACAAGTGAAAAATCAAGCAGAAAAAGGTAAGAATTAATCCCTTGTTATTATGTTATGAAGGTTTGTTTGTGTGGTAGTATATGGAAATGAGTAGAATTTATGAAAAGATGGAAGTTTGCAAAGTGGGAGTGCATGTGTGTAAGTGCCGTATATGTATATTGTTGTATGGATAATATGAGTTGAATTTTAAGTTGTATACTAGTTGTGGTTATTGTGGAATTTGTATTGGAAATGGAAGTTGAATGAAAATGGAAAGAAGCCATGTTGGCCGTGTGGTATATGTTGTTGAGAAAATGTTGGATTTATTTTGTTTAACATGTTAGTTGTGTTATTGTGATCTTCACAATGCAAAGGAAGATTATATGAGTGAAGTTGACATGAAAATGGAATGTAGAGAATTATGACACATTAATGTGATTTTATGATATTAAGATAATGAAGTTGTTAAAGTGTAGATTGTTGTTGGAGATGAATTAGTAAGTAGAAAATGTGTTGAGATGATTTTTTTGCACATGTAGGAATTTTGGGTGAAGTATGCAAATTGATGGAATTGTTGAATATCGGATATATGGCTTGGAATGTTCTTGGTTTATGTTTGAGTGATCCTAAATTAGTATGTAAACATGAAAATATTGATATTGATTTATAAGTACAAAGTTGGATTGGGAGTTGTTGCATTATTTGGAAAATAAGACTATTTATGCTAGAATGCGTTTCTAGTCGATTATTGATGTTGTGGGTATTATTGTTGGTATGGTTGTTGTTATTTTGGCCGAGTTTAAATCTCGGGGATGTTGTATGTATAGGGGAGATGCTGCCCAAATTTTTGTAGGCAAGTGTTGGTTAAGATTGAAATTTTAAGCTTTATAAATAATATTTGGTAGACATGACCATTTGTAGGTTTTGGTCGAAACGGCATTTGCGTTTTGACAAACGTAAAAGGCGAAAAAGGTATGTAAAGCTATCCCGGTTCTTCTCTTGTCATGTCCTAGATGTACTAGGATTGGAATTACGCTTCGGGGAATATTCTATCCATCGGAATCCGCGACTGAAATTGTCGCATTTTTGTTCAATAGGATTGAACTCCTTAAGTATCCTTTGTTGGAAAATTATGCAAATTTCCCCAAATTGCCTAGAAAGTTATGGAATGCCCTAGGATCTTTGTAGGTGACCTCATAAGCCTAAAAATACGTAATTTGAGCCCACCGCTTCATTTGTTCCGAGGTGGGCCCACTATTTCCGATTTTACCCTTTTTGTATTTTGGACTGGTCTTCGAGCGGCTTTTAAAGAAAACGTTTTAACTACTCCTCTATCTATTGTTTAAAGATTGTTTTAAATTTACCGTTAAATTTTATAAATTGTTTTGGACCTTGGAAACGATCTCAGAAAGAAACATGCCTCCGTAACTCCTTATGACATCCGAAATTCACTTACTATGACTCCGTCCGATTTCATTGATTTGATTTGTCATTCGATATGCCTCGCTGAGTCTCTGGAAATATATATGTTATTTTTATTGCATTTAGTTTCTCACTACTCCACTCGTGGATGCCCCAATGTTTCCCACACTGAGCCCGGGCCAGGATATGTTCTCAAGCGTCTTCCACTGCATTGTTCGCCGTGCCTCGATGTGAGGGGGCAGGTATATATGTACATGGGTTGTGGAGTATGCTGTGCCATGTACACTATTCTGACATGATATGATATGATCTGATATGGCCATTTGATATGTTATGTTATGTTACGGGGTTATTCCCCTTTTCTGATCCTTATGTGTTGTGGCACCAGCGTCGGGGGGTGGCCACGTTCTGTCTGCCGAGTCCCTTGGCAGGGGCCGGATATGATATGACATATGTTTCTGTACACACTCTTCATGTTTTGAAAATATGCATTTGATACTCTGGATATCACACTCACTTTTCTGTACGTTCTGTTTCGGTTATGATTTTGTCCCGTAGTGGGACCAGGTATGACATACGTTTTCTGCAAATACTATTTATGCTTTATGATCAGCATCTTTGCTAATCTGGATATTCCGTTCATTTTCTGTATCTTCTGCTTCGATTATGACTTTGTTTACTATGTTCCATGCTTTACATACTCAGTACATATTTCGTACTGACCCCCTTTCTTCGGGGGCTGCGTTTTCATGCCGCGCAGGTACAGACTACAGATTTGCTGATCCGCATGTTTAGGACTATATTCTGCCATCTTGGAGTGCTCTATTGTTCGGAGCCTATGTTTGGTACAGTCCTTGCTATGGTACATTTGTATGTTGTTCAGGGGTATGACGGGGCCCTGTCCCGTCTTATGATTCTGATGTGTTCTGTAGAGGTCTGTAGACATACATGTTGGTTCTACATATGATTTGGGTTGGTATGATCTGTGACAGCCTGATCGGCTTCCTTGTGCTTTATCCGTTAATCTGTGATAATTAATAACGCCAATTGACTTTTACATTTAAATATTCTGCTTATATGCTGGTTTGGGTTATTGGGTACGTTCTGGTGTCCAGCACGGACACTAGTCGCGGCCTACGGGGTTGGGTCGTGACAAAAGTGCTATCAGAGCGGTTCGTCCTCGGAGTGTCTACAGACCGTGTCTCGTAGAGTCTTGTTTATCGGTGTGTTGTGCACCACATCTATAAACAAGAGGCTACAGGACATTTAGGGTGTTACCTTTCTTTGAATCTTAGATCGTGCGATAGAGCCAGCTGTAGGAAATGAATTCTTTTTTACTAACCTCTTATTTCAGCTGGAGAACGGTATCGACGTAAGACAGTGACTGATGATATTGGAAGCTACACAGTACACAGGTAAGCAATGGTATGAAAGACGTACGCTGGGTAAGGTATTTGAAGCACGATTGAAACATAAAGTTTAAAATCGTAATGAAAAGTAAACAGGAAAGTGCAATAGGTGCAGTTCGAGTTGGACATGTGAAGTAAGCCTCGGCATATTTATACTTTTTATTTGAAATTATCAGCCCTGTGTGGCTATGATGCGATATGATATGATATGTATATACGTATATGTGTTGGCCCATTGAGGCATGGTTGGTATTTCCTGTGGGCAGGTTTTGGGATAGTAAGAAATACAGAGGAACCTCTGCCCAAATTTTCCTAGAAATACCAAGAGGAAGATGAGATATCAATTCTTAACATGTCTTGAAGGTCGATACCGATAGGGTAAATTCATTATGTTGGATTAAAGTTTGAGAGATACCCTCCGTGTCATTCGTAAGAAGTATTATCCGTATTTGGAAAATTTTATCTCGAGAAAGCATATATGACTAGCAGATTTGCAATTTATTTAAACGAACCAGAATATGTTCCGACCCCATTTTGCTTTAGGACAGCATATGTTGAAGGGCAAAAAATGTCCAACGATTAAGTTTTCTCTAATTGGAAGAATACAAAGTGTATGACAGGCTGTGGAAATTGAGTGGTCCGTTTACGACTCAAAAATATACATATACACAAATATGGAGGTAATTATGTGAGTTAAGTGCTAAGAGATTCCGCGAAGTTCGTCGGATTCTAGTTTGTAACATTTTATCAGTTCTCATCGACTGGTTGGAGATGGGATCTGTGGAATAAAAACCTAAACCCGTGAGCTGTCTAAAAGTATATATATACACACGCATGGAGGTAAATATTGAGGATTTACAGGGGCGACACGGTAACTATATAGTTAGAAAAGTAAAAGAATCCCCTCTAAATCGGGGTGGGACCCGCTACGAGAACGTTTTGAAAGTTGTTAAGACCCCGATTTGCCTTAAATTACGTGACCAAGGTCGCGCGGGGCAGTTGACGTGATTATACCGGCCTTAACGCACCTAAATGTATTAAAGTTTTAAGGTTAAGCGTGCTAGGGCCAGAGAAATTTTGGGATGGGTGACCCCTTGGGAAATGTACCAAAATTTTTGGCAAACATAGATATAAGAGACGAATAGGAAATTCGGGGTAACCTAAAGGGAATTAGGATGTGTGGAATGGTTAGAAACTTTATAGGGGTCACGTGAGCTGAGAAGGATTAGATTGGTAAAAACGAAAGGAAAAGCAGCGCAGCTCTGGAATTAGAGTAAAAATTTGAACAGGTGATTGAAGATGTACGGTGAAAGAAATGGTAGTTATATATGTACGTATGTGTAGGACCCCCATTTACGACTATGTCGATCGATTGGTGAACCCTAATAGCCAGTGTTGTAATATATAGAAAGGATTAACTGGGCAGAATTTACGAGGAAAAGGGAAAGGTATGGTACAAATGTTACGAAATAGAGCGATACTCATTTTGCTACTGGTTGAGTTTGGAAAATTCTAATACAACGATGTTTGGAAAGAAAAGAGAATAATTGAGTGGGGGGTAAGGAGATCAAATACTAGAAAAAGTGAACCGTAAGAAACATAGTTAAGCAGAGTCTTTAAAAGAGTTGACGGGCAAAGCACGAATGTTAATTGCGAAAACGAGCTAGAATGAAATAGTGCAGGGCAAAGGAAAACTTATGGCATGAAACGATGAATCATGTGAGTATCAAATAATTCGATTATTGAGGAAACAGAACGACATATAAGGAATGGGTATGAAGGAAGAATGTGATTACTAAGAGATAAACTTCTACATTAATTATATTACTTGAGTGCCAGCTATCGGATAAGATTTTGTACTATATAATTGTGATTCTGTTAAGGTTTCATACGAAGATAATCAAGTTATAGGTTAGAAAGAAAAGACATGGATATGGTAGAAGTATAACCCCAAAGAAGGGGAGAAAATGAAAGTAAAGTAAGCATAAATGAAAACAATTGACACATAGAAGATTGAAGCGATAAGGAATTGGCCTAGGCCTTCGACATCGACTGAAATACGCAGTTCTCTGGGATTGGTCGGATATTACAGAAGATTTGTAGAGAAATTTATTTCTGCTACGACACTATTAATGAAGCTAATTCAGAAGGCAGTGAAATCTCAGTGGACCGGTACTTGTGAATGTAGTCCCAGTTGCTGAAGGGAAGCTAACGTTGTGGCAGACGCACTTAACCGCAAATATATAGGCGGTTTGACCGGCGTGTATCCAGAAAGAAGGAATTGGCTTGTAAAATTCATCAGTTAGCTAGCCTTGGAGTCCGTTTGTGTCACGACCCGACTAGGGGCCGTGACGAGTACCCGATACTTGTACCGAGCACCACTTATCTCGTGTCATATTCTTATTACTAGGTGGCCATATGAACTATACCATATATTTTTTTTTTGTTACTTAACATTAGCATTAGCATCATAATTATAAATACAGGCCATTAAACTTTACTAGCACCTTCTACAGTGATGAGAACCACAAAAGCACAAAACACCTGACTGTACATATCTGTCTACGAGCCTCTAAGTATAATACATAGCATCTCGAAAAGGACCGGATACTGCCGAGTCCGGACAAGTACACAAAAGTAGTACCGAATAGCTAAAGCCCCGAAAGAACTGGAGCACTCTCAATATACCGCTAGTGGAGCTCCTAAGGATCAAGTCCGCCAACCTGCTTACCTTCTTCTTTGGTCCTCCAACTTGTTTGAATCTCCAACTTGTGAATTCGTGTTTTTTCTTGTTCCAACAACAACTCCACTTTGTTAAGGACCCTCTACTTGGTAGGAAATGATTTTTGAAGGAATTTTTGTAAATTTTCTTGTTGGTTTTTTTTTGCTCTTTGCCGAAATGGCCCTTAGGTTTTTCTCCTCTCTCTCTTGTTCTTGTTTTCTTGAATTCCCTAGAAATTTTGATGAATTAAGATGACTTCCTACATATATATCCACAAGTCTTTCACCAATCTTCATTATTTATAAATAGGTCCCCCAAAATAAAAATATGGTCACATGATCCCTCTCTCTCCTTTTCTAGAAGATCCTTCCATTTTCTTGGATTTTCTTAAAATAAATAAAGAAGACTAAATGTCTTCCTTTGTAAGATTTAGTCCACATTTCCTTATAGTGTGTAATTAGCCCCCACTAATTAATAAAAATGTGGGCATATGCCACCCATGCCACACGGCCATATTGGAATTTTTCCAAGAATTCTTCTTGAACACTTGTGAAATTACCATTTTACCCTTCGTCTTCCTCCATAATTCCACGGGTCCTATTGCGCATTTCCCTTCTCGCCCCTAGCCTTTCTTAATATTTCCACTTCAAAATTCTTCATAAGCGACTCATATGCTTAACAAAATAAAAGTAAGTCCTTACTTGTCATCTCCCCGCAATCACCTTAAATTATCCGATTGTACAAAAATGCGGGATATAACATCCTCCCCCCCTTTAGAACGTTCTTCCTCGAATGTTAAACTGGCCTCATAGTGTATTATAATACTTCGGGGAGGTCTCCTTTGTAGATGTTGCACATATCACTTAACGTATCCGTTTTAGGAGTTTAGGTTGCCTTTATGTCGTAAGTCAACTGAGCTAGCCCCGAACGTTGGCCATGCGTTAATAAGTCCCCTTTTTGGTCTAACATGTTCTCCCCCCCTTTATTAAGGGGGTCTACATACGGCTATGCCCCTTTAAATAATCGACGCCTTCTACGATCTTGTACAATTGTAATTCCTTCTTCGTGGAGTCTGCCGCGTCTATCCCTTCACTAGACATGTTTCCGTATATCACCGTATTAGAGCTTTCTAGCCTTAACTAGTGTGGGTTCGGCATCGGTCTTACCCTGTGACATTTGTACTTATATCCTTCATCATGTCTTTTGAATTTCATCCAGCTTGCGCATGCTATGTATCGCGACACTGCTTGTTAGGGTTCTTCAGCCACCGATAAGATGTCACGTATATATATATACATTTCCGCCACTAATTTAATTACAGCCCTTCCCAAAAGCTAATCAAACTTTCCCTGATCTTGGATACCCTTCCTGTCATGCTTTCTCCCCTTCTGCTAGTCTAGTCCGCCTCTGCCTGCAGGACTTCTGTAGGGTTCCTAACTAGTCCACACACTCTAATTTACATTGGGCTACCTAATTTCACATTCGTCTCTTGTTCCCATATTTATTAAAATTTCAGCACATTTCCCAGGGGGTCACCTATCATGAAATTTCTCCCACCTGAGCACGCTTAACCTCAAAACTTTAACGCATTTTTGTGTCTTAGTATTAGTATTTTACCCCCATTCTCTCGGACTATCTTTATCACATCACTAGGGGCGGTTTGGGGTTTTGACAACTTCCGAGATGCCCTCGTAACGTATTTTCCTTTTTCAATTACTATTTTAGCCTCCGTAGTCACTACTACTCACCTTTTTCCTACGTATACAGCTACTCTTCGTTCCGAATTCCCAATTTCCCATAAGTTCCGTAATATAAGAGCGGTACATGATAAGGTAGAGTCTAGATCAATTTACACACGCGTATAATAGAAAAATATCAATAGTGTACCTTTAGCCGCGTCTGGGAAGGTTCAGGATCCTGCCGTCCTGTCAATGCATATATACGGTGCGGGGGACCGGCCGAACTGGGTGTCTCCCCTCTACCTCGGCCACAGCCTGCTGGGGCCTGGGAAGATTGTCCAGGAGGGCGCACGGACGATGATGAACCGGCTACCGATCCCATGGGCTGACTCGCACCTCTACCTCGCATCGAGGGGCAGTCACGCATCATATGCCCCATCTGCCCGCAAGAATAACAAGCATTCGAACCCAGACGACACTGTCCCGAATGCATCCTACCACACCGGTTACACTGTGGTGGGGGCGGCCTCGTCTGACCAGATCCACTGCTGTACTGGGGGCTCGAAATCCTGGACTGCTCCTGTGTCTGACCCCCTCTATACTCACTGTTGGCTCCAAAAGATCTGGCCCTTTTTCTGGAGCTCCTATCCACATGACGCTCGCTCTTCTGCAACGGATGTTGTTCCTCCAGGTTCTGGGCGTGGGCCTGAATACGAGCAATGGTCATCCCGTCCTGGAGTGAAGCTGTCAAACATTCCTTAATTAAGTGTGGCCCCAATCCACTCACAAACCGGTGTACGTGATCCCCCATATCAGCTATCATGGCTGGGGCGTACCTGGCCAACGAGTTAAAGTGAAGGCTATATTCTCGGACACTCATATTTCCCTGTTTAAGATTCAAAAACATATCAGCTCGAGCCCGTCGAACCTCCGGCGGTAAGAAATGTCGTAGAAATGCTTCCGTAAACTCCTGCCAGACTGAGGGAGGGGCATTTGCTCCCCTAGAGGATATCCAGCTGTTATACCACAATACTGCTACATCCCGCAACCTGTACGATGCCAATTCCACTGACTCTGTATCTGAAGCATGTATTATTCTCAGTGTCCTTAACATCTCATCTATGAAATTCTGCGGGTCTTCCTCTGGTTTCGAGCCATAGAACTCCGGAGGTTTCAGGGTGATGAAGTCGCAAGCCCTTGCACTCACCGCCCTGTCCCCCAGGTCTACATCTTGCCGCTGAGCCTGTGCGACAACTAACTGGGTTAATAACGGGATGGCCTCTGCGATCTGATGGCCCGGGGCTGGTGGCGGTGGTACTGGAGGTGCTGGGGCTGGAGCTGGAACTCTTTCCTGCTCTGCTGACACCGGGGAAGTAGGAGAAGTCCGAGGGGGAGCTTCATTATAAGACTCGTCTCCTTCTAGCTCCCGTTCAACTCTGTTTCCGGCCACCCTTTTGCCCTTCTGGGCCGCCGGAGCCTTCTTCTTCATCGGCATTACTGAAACCATAACATAGGATTAGGAAAATAACATAGAAGCCTGGTAGCATAGCTCTATCGCATGATCTAGAGTACAAAGAAGGTCATGTTTCCTAAATGCCCTGCAGCCTCCTGTTTATAAGTGTGGCGCGCTACACACCCATAAACAAGACTCTACTGGACACGGCTCGTAGACAAACCCCTAGGACGAACTGCTCTGATACCACTTCTGTCACGACCCGACTAGGGACCGTGACGAGTACCCGATACTTGTACCGAGCACCACTTATCTCGTGTCATATTCTTATTACTAGGTGGCCATATGAACTATACCATATTTATTTTTTGTTACTTAACATTAGCATTAGCAGCATAATTATAAATACAGGCCATTAAACTTTACTAGCACCTTCTACAGTGATGAGAACCACAAAAGCACAAAACACCTGACTGTACATATCTGTCTACGAGCCTCTAAGTATAATACATAGCATCTCGAAAAGGACCGGATACTGCCGAGTCCGGACATGTACACAAAAGTAGTACCGAATAGCTGAAGCCCCGAAAGAACTGGAGCATTCTCAATATACCGCTGGTGGAGCTCCTAAGGATCAAGTCCGCCAACCTGCTTACCTTCTTCTTTGATCCTCCAACTTGTTTGAATCTCCAACTTGTGAATTCGTGTTTTTTCTTGTTCCAACAACAACTCCACTGTGTTAAGGACCCTCTACTTGGTAGGAAATGATTTTTGAAGGAATTTTTGTAAATTTTCTTGTTGGTTTTTTTTTACTCTTGGCCGAAATGGCCCTTAGGTTTTTCTCCTCTCTTTCTTGTTCTTGTTTTCTTGAATTCTCTAGAAAATTTGATGAATTAAGATGACTTCCTACATATATATCCACAAGTCTTTCACCAATATTCATTATTTATAAATAGGTCCCCCAAAATAAAAATATGGTCACATGATCCCTCTCTCTCCTTTTCTAGAAGATCCTTCCATTTTCTTGGATTTTCTTAAAATAAATAAAGAAGACTAAATGTCTTCCTTTGTAAGATTTAGTCCACATTTCCTTATAGTATGTAATTAGCCCCCACTAATTAATAAAAATGTGGGCATATGCCACCCATGCCACACGGCCATATTGGAATGTTTCCAAGAATTCTTCTTGAACACTTCTGAAATTACCATTTTACCCTTCGTCTTCCCCCATAATTCCACGGGTCCTATTGCGCATTTCCCTTCTCGCCCCTAGCCTTTCTTAATATTTCCACTTCGAAATTCTTCATAAGCGACTCATATGCTTAACAAAATAAAAGTAAGTCCTTACTTGTCATCTCCCCGCAATCACCTTGAATTATCCGATTGTACAAAAATGCGGGATATAACAGTTTGGTCGATTCTGGAGATATTGGGATTTTGTCCGAGAAGTTGCTGAATCGTTGATTAGGGAAGAGGTAAAACAGCGTCAGTTCGAGGATTCTATTCTGGTATGGTACAAAGATACAACCCTTGATAAGAAAGGGACCCAGTTGAGATCTCACCTGATGGGGTATTATTATACAGAGGCAGATTATGTGTGCCTGACGTTGCAGGGCTGCGACGGCCAATTATGGGCGAAACGCATAATGTTCGGTATTCTGTTATCATGAATCCACTAAAATGTACCACGAACTTATATGCTTATACTGTGGAATGGCATGAAACGGGACATCGCAGAGTTCGTTGCCCAGTGCCCGAATTACCAGCAGGTTAAAATTGAACATCAGAAGCCAAGTGGACTCCATTACAGGGTTGCCTCGCACTCCACGGAAGTGTGACTCTATTTGGATTATTGTGGATAGGCCAACAAAAAATCAGCCCACTTTCTTCCCGTCAGAACCACTTACTCAGCGGAGGATTATGCCAGACTATATATTAAAGAAATAGTGCAACTCCACGGAGTTCCTACATCTATTACCACTAACGGAGGTGCCCATTTTATGGCAAATTTCTGGAGATCTTTTCAGGAAAGATTAGGGACTAAGGTGAGTCTGAGCATAGCATTCCATCCCCAGAGCGACGGACAGGCCGAGTGCACTATATAAACGCTAGAAGATATGTTGCGAGCCTGTGTTATTGATTTCAGAGGCAGCTGGGATAGCCATCTGCCGTTGATTGAGTTTGCTTATAATAACAACTACCAGTCTAGCATCCAGATGGCTCTGTACGAGGCTTTGTTTGGCAGAGAATGCAGGTCACCGATCGGCTGGTTTGATATTGGCGAAACAGAACTAATAGGCCCAGGTATGATCCAACAGGCGGTTGATAAGATGAAACTTATCCGAGAGGGACTATTAGCAACTCAGAGTCGACATAAGTCATACGCTGATAAACGACGTCGACCCTTGGAGTTCTAGGTCGGTGATTGTGTATTTTTGAGAGTATCGTCTATAAAAGGTGTGGTGCGATGCGACAAAAAGGGTAAGCTCCGTCTGCAATATATCAGACCTTATCAGATTATTCGAAAGACTGGGAATGTCGCCTATGAGCCAAATCTGCCATTTGATTTGAAAGCGATACATCCGGTATTTCATGTGTCCATGCTCCGCAAATGTGTTGGTGATCCCTCCAGAACATTTCCAGTGAATGATATTCAGGTGATGGAGAAATTTTCTTAAGAAGAGCAACATGTAGCTATTCTGGATCGTCAGGTGAGGAGCCCGCGTACCGAAGATACACCCTCTGTTAAAGTCTTATGGCGAAACAATAATAAAGAAGGAACGACCTGGGGAGCAGAGGATGAAATGAAGAAAAAGTACCCTCACTTGTTCTCTCCACCTACAGGTGATCTAAATCTCTAAACTTGTTATATTAATTGGTAAATAATTCATGTGTTCTACTCATAAGAAGAAACTCCCCCGAAGTGTTTGTAAGACCTATAAGGCTATTTTAACATTCGAGGACGAATGTTCTAAAGGGGGGGAGGATGTTATATCCCGTATTTTTGAACGTCAGATTATTTGCTGGGGTGGGGCCCACACACCGAGATTATTTTTTGGAACAAATGAAAAGTCATATGAATCACATATTTAAAGTTAAACACAACTCATGAAGTACCCTTGGGCCAAATCAAAGTGGAAGCCCTCCAAACGAATATTTTTAAGAAAACGTTTTCGGGGGACCTGACTTTGAGGGGCAAAAACGGTATTATAAGTTTGGAATTTGGAAAAATACCAAGAAATAGAAGTTGTAGATAATTGAATTAGCTTTCCATCCATAGTTCGTGGGTTCCCATGTGACGTCGGTACAAGGATATATGGACGTTTTAAGGTCGAAAGGTCAGCGGACTAGGCCAACTCGGGGCCAACCGAATTAGGCCCATGGGAAAAATAAAGGGAGAAGAAGAGGCCCAATAGGAGTCATTCGGCCATGGTCCATAAAAAGGATCCAAGCCCATGGAATTAAGTCATGTGGTCAATGAATAAAAGACCACTTAATCATCCAAATTCCATAGAACTTTCAAGAGAAAGAATAGGTGGAAAAACAAGAGAAAAACAATAACAAAAAAAAAAAGGCATTTCGGCTTGGCCATGGGAAAATTCACCCCTCAAAATCTTGTGCCAAAAATTATTTTCTTGTTATATTCCTACTAAATCAAGGTCCCTCTACAACTTGGTGTAGTTGTTTTGGAAGATTAAGCATTAGTTTCTTCAATCTCACACTTTGGACAAGTGAAGAATCAAGGAGAAAAAGGTAAGAATTAATCCCTTGTTGTTATGTTATGAAGGTTTGTTTGTGTGGTAGTATATGGAAATGAGTAGAATTTATGAAAAGATGGAAGTTTGCAAAGTGGGAGTGCATGTTTGTAAGTGGTCGTATATGTATATTGTTGTATGGATAATATGAGTTGAATTTTAAGTTGTATACTAGTTGTGGTTATTGTGGAATTTGTATTGGAAATGGAAGTTGAATGAAAATTGGATGAAATTGGAAAGAAGACATGTTGGCCGTGTGGTATATGTTGTTGAGAAAATGTTGGATTTATTTTGTTTAACATGTTAGTTGTGTTATTGTGATCTTCACAATGCAAAGGAAGATTATATGAGTGAAGTTGACATGAAAATGCAATGTAGAGAATTATGACACATTAATGTGATTTTATGATATTAAGATATGAAGTTGTTAAAGTGTAGATTGTTGTTGGTGATGAATTAGTAAGTAGAAAATGTGTTGAGATGATTTTTTTGCACATGTAGGAATTTTGGGTGAAGTATGCAAATTGATGGAATTGTTGAATATCGGATATATGGCTTGGAATGTTCTTGGTTTATGTTTGAGTGATCCTAAATTAGTATGTAAACATGAAAATATTGATATTGATTTATAAGTGCAAAGTTGGATTGGGAGTTGTTGCATTATTTGGAAAATAAGACTATTTATGCTAAAATGCGTTTCTAGTCGATTATTGATGTTGTGGGTATTATTGTTGGTATGGTTGTTGTTATTTTGGCCGAGTTTAAATCTCGGGGATGTTGTATGTATAGGGGAGATGCTGCCCAAATTTTTGTAGGCAAGTATTGGTTAAGATTGAAATTTTAAGCTTTATAAATAATATTTGGTAGACATGACCATTTGTAGGTTTTGGTCGAAACGGGATTTGAGTTTTGACAAACGTAAAAGGCGAAAAAGGTATGTAAAGCTATCCCGGTTCTTCTCTTGGCATGTCCTAGATGTACTAGGATTGAAATTACGCTTCGGGGAATATTCTGTCCATCGGAATCCGCGATTGAAATTGTTGCATTTTTGTTCAATAGGATTGAACTCCTTAAGTATCCTTTGTTGGAAAATTATGCAAATTTCCCCAAATTGCCTAGAAAGTTATGGAATGCCCTAGGATCTTTGTAGGTGACCTCATAAGCGTAAAAATACGTAATTTGAGCCCACCGCTTCATTTGTTCCGAGGTTGGCCCACTATTTCCGGTTTTACCGTTTTTGTATTTTGGACTGGTCTTCGAGCGGCTTTTAAAGAAAACGTTTTAACTACTCCTCTATCTATTGTTTAAAGATTGTTTTAAATATCCCGTTAAATTTTATAAATTGTTTTGGACCTTGGAAACGATCTCAGAAAGAAACATGCCTCCGTAACTCCTTATGACATCCGAAATTCACTTACTATGACTCCGTCCGATTTCATTGATTTGCTTTGTCATTCGATATGCCTCGCTGAGTCTCTGGAAATATATGTGTTATTTTTATTGCATTTAGTTTCTCACTACTCCACTCGTGGATGCCCCAATGTTTCCCACACTGAGCCCGGGCCAGGATATGTTCTCAAGCGTCTTCCACTGCATTGTTCGCCGTGCCTCGATGTGAGGGGGAAGGTATATATGTACATGGGTTGTGGAGTATGCTGTGCCATGTACACTATTCTGACATGATATGATATGATCTGATATGGACATTTGATATGTTATGCTATGTTACGGGGTTATTCCCTTTTTCTGATCCTTATGTGTTGTGGCACCAGCGTCGGGGGGTGGCCACGTTCTGTCTGCCGAGTCCCTTGGCAGGGGCCGGATATGATATGACATATGTTTCTGTACACACTCTTCATGTTTTGAAAATATGCATTTGATACTCTGGATATCACACTCACTTTTCTGTACGTTCTGTTTCGGTTATGATTTTGTCCCGTAGTGGGACCAGGTATGACATACGTTTTCTGCAAATACTATTTATGCTTTATGATCAGCATCTTTGCTAATCTGGATATTCCGTTCATTTTCTGTATCTTCTGCTTCGATTATGACTTTGTTTACTACGTTCCATGCTTTACATACTCAGTACATATTTCGTACTGACCCCCTTTCTTCGGGGGCTGCATTTTCATGCCGCGCAAGTACAGACTACAGATTTGCTGATCCGCATGTTTAGGACTATATTCTGCCATCTTGGAGTGCTCTATTGTTCGGAGCCTATGTTTGGTACAGTCCTTGCTATGGTACATTTGTATGTTGTTCAGGGGTATGACGGGGCCCTGTCCCGTCTTATGATTCTGATGTGTTCTGTAGAGGTCTGTAGACATACATGTGGGTTCTGCATATGATTTGGGTTGGTATGATCTGTGACAGCCTGATCGGCTTCCTTGTGCTTTATCCGTTAATCTGTGATAATTAATAACGCCAATTGACTTTTACATTTAAATATTCTGCTTATATGCTGGTTTGGGTTATTGGGTACGTTCAGGTGTCCAGCACGGACACTAGTCGCGGCCTACGGGGTTGGGTTGTGACAGATTACTTAGTTAGTTGTCATTCCTTGTTGGCTTTCCAGTGTGTCCATTCCCATCTGCGGGGCATAACCTTACGCTGATGGTTTCTATAATTCTATAATACATACCCTTATGCTCAATATGGTTAATGACCCGTGATATACTTTCTAATTTCTAGTGATGCTGCTACCTTTCTAACTGCACCCACATCGTTCTTCCTCTCTTTAGAGATCGCCACACCGCTTATCGTTACTCCCTTTGTTAAGATTCTCATATTTTTCCTTTAATATCAAGATTTTCTTCCATTTTAACCCAAAGTGTCTTTTGTGCTCATCATCCATTTTGTCATTCTCTTTGTAGTTAGCTTGCAGAGCATTCTTACTCTCTTTATTACTCTTTAGGATACCTCGCTGCCTATTTAGGTGCGGCACAAACTTCCCTGGTCTAGAAATATCATATCTCACATCTGCATGAAGTATTCTCTTATTCCATTTTAATTCCTTTTCATAGCTGCTTTGTGGTACGCTTATCTTTAATTCGTTTCTGCTTCCTTCTAATGCATTCTTGATATGCTATTACATCCCGAATTTTGGCCTCTTTAAGCTAACATCTTTCTTTCCTTGGAATTTTGGCAATGCCATACCTCGTTTCAGGACTAGATATGCTCTCCCCCCCCCCCCCCTTTTAAGGGTGTTCTTATACAATAGTAACTCCCGAATATCAGTAGTAATCGGCCAACCTTAACGATCCTCCCAATCCTTTGGTCTCTTATAATACCGGAATTCTCTCATCATATAGATTGACTTATTTTCCTTTCTGCTAATCGAGGGCTTTGCATTTAAACGAAGCGTTTGTGCATTACAGATCCATTCTTGCTGCCTTCTTTGAGGCCCTTCTACTTCTATCTTTTATGACTCAACATTTCCCGAATCAACGGGTTAATGGAGACATTGAAATCTATCAAAACATTTTACGGAGCGTTTGGTCACACTTTGCTCTTTTTATCCCTCGTCTTCCTCCACGACTATTATCACTGAAATTCTTCTTACTCTGAGTTTCCGGTTTCACTTTACGTCCACAATAAATCATTGAGAGTTAATATGCTACACTCTTCCACTTTCACAATCAATCCTTTTATTCACTTAGCTCATTTATCTAAAATTTTCCTTAACTACTTATTTGTGTCCATCCTAGGCGTTGTAGTTCTTCCAGTGTTCTGCCACTTCTTGTTCGTATCGTGAAATCCTTGCAAATATACTCTCTTCTTTCTTCACCTTCCTGCCATCAAGGCTAGCCCATACTCATGAATATTTCCCATACATCCTTCTATTTCCCTTATAATTAAATCTCGGTATTCCTTATCCTCATCCCATGTCATTGATGTACTATCTCCCGATTAGCTTTGTTAGTTCATTATCCTCTCGCTTGTCCTTGGTGATTGCTCAAATTTCCATTTTTTTTCCTTCTTCTTCTCTCCTCTCCTTTTGACCAGCCCATTAGTGTACTTTCCCTGCTTTCACCCTCAAACCTTCCTTGAGTTCCTTCCTCCCCAAACGCCATTCTCCACTTGGTATTTTATAGTATTGACCCTGAAGTTCATGAAATATTCCTTTAAACATGCATATCCGTTCTATTTTTAAATCATCTTCTAGGGAAGCTTCTCTATTTTTGAGGCAACCGTGTCAGTATGACTACATATTTATCCCTTTATATACCTCTCGAGAGCTGGAAATCTCTTAGTATCTTTGCAAGGCTTGATCATTCTCTCTCTTACTTCACATCACTATTTGTGATTACTATCCTTTAGTCCCACTTATCGAAGTCTGTTTTCTGACCCCACACATTCATCTTTTGTTTCACACTACCATATTTTATCCCTTTCGCATGCCTACCTTTGAATTTTTATCCAAATAGTCCCTTGGCTTGCCCGTCGTCTCTCTTGGAAGCTTCACTCACCCCCCGTTTCTTACACTTTACTTTCTATATACTCACTTTCTTCCGTTCCCTGATGTTATTGCATTAGGACTTTCCAACTCTAACGTGTGGTGAAAATATCATCAACTTAACCTGTAACATCTATCACTTGAACTTCATTACCCCGTTCGATTGATGCCTTCAGTATACCGCAACGTCGGTTGCTGGGACACATATACCGGTTGGCGTAGCCACATATGGGATGTCATACACACACAGATATATATATATATATATATATATATATATATATATATATATATATATATATATATATATATATATATATATATGTAAGTATGTATGTATATATGTATGTATGTATGTATATATGTATGTTTACTAACACCGCGCTTACAAAGTACTTCCCAATACTATTCGAACTCATCCTAATTCTAGAGCTGTGATGCACCTTCTTTCTCTTTGCAGTCTAGTCCACCTCATCCTTCGCGATCTTTCGAGGTTCCCAACCACTCCGCATACTCCAATTTCCCTTAGGCTACTCTAGCTTCTCATCTGTCTTTTATGTCTGAATTTGTAGGACTCTTAATATACTTCCCAGGGGGTCACCTATCCTAGTATTACTCTTACCCCAACACCCTTAACCTTGGAGTGCTGATGGGATCCTGTACGTTAGTGATGGTATGATCGCATCCACCCTATTGCGTGACCTTTATTGTATGACCTAGAACCAATGGAATTTCTAACGTGCCCCAATAAATTCTCGTAATGCATCTCCTTCCAGATTAAAAGGATGTCTTACTCTTCCGACTAAGCAAATGCTATTTTGGCCTTTGAAATCCTCAATAATCACCTTCAATCTGCATGTATCACTACTGTTCATCCTAGCTTTCAAGATTCCCAATGGTGGCGAAAGCATCTTAATCGCAGTTACTTATAAATACTCTGGTTATTGGTCCCTTAAGGATTTCCGCTCGTCGCTATTAAGTAATAATTTATTGTAAATGCACACACATAGAAAATTTCCATGAAAGACTCATATACCTGTAGCCGATCGATCCTTAGCCTGATCTGGTAGGCTATAGAGTGAAGTGTGCTCTTCATCCTTATCTTCCCACTGTCTACTAGTCTGGCCTAACATAATGCTGAAACGTAGGGAAAATCTAGATGTGCCAAACTCTGTACTTCCTCAATTACGTCTTCGTCCATAGGAGTCTTGTGAACCCTTAAACGGGTCTTTGTCATATGATTTCTCAGTCGGGTCTCCTTGTACTAGAGCCACATCCTCCTATGGGTCCGTCTAAATGGAATAGCTGATGCTTTTTGTTATACCTGTTGACATCCTCGATCCTAAGTCGACGGGTGATACGGGTCTCACGTCTCCCTACGGAGCCTCACATATGCTCCTATTAACTGAACTTGTCCTCATCACCAATACAATCCTACAATTTAACAAAAATCGTACCAAGAACGAGCTTTCCTATCATTGGCTCTACTGCACGATCTATGATCAGAAAGAAAGATGAGATCCTAAATGTCCTGTAGCTTCCTGTTTATAGATGTGGTGCACAACACACTGATAAACAAGACCCTACTAGAAACGGTCTGTAGACACTCTGAGGATGAACTGCTCTGATACCACTTTTGTCACGACCCAATCCGATAGGCCATGACTAGTGCCCGAGCTGGGCACCCGTATACGACCTGCTAGGTATAATCAGACTGAAACTGAAACAATATGGCAATCTATAAAAGCATGTTGTAAACTCATCATGTCATACATCAAAAAGAACCAGTCCCTTACGAAGCCACAACTAACTAAAACATAACAAAGTATACAAGCCGACAAGGCTGCTATTATACACGGGGACATCCGAGATGAACTACATCGGTATAGCTGACCAAAACATATATATATAACCCACATATGTCTATAGACCTCTACGAGTATAATAAGGCCTATGTCAAAGGATCTGTACCAAAATGACTCAAGCTCCGGAACAATGGATCTCTCCAACCAGCTAAGTAGCAGTCCTAAGCTGGAGGATCACCAAACTAAGTATCTGTACCTGTGGGCATGAAACGCAGCCCCCGAAGAAAGAGGGTCAGTACAGAAAAAGTACTGAGTATGTAAAGCATGAAGTAAAGTAATAGAGATTATGACTAAGTAAAAGATGACAGGAGACAAATATGATAATCAAGGAATGCCCAAGCATCTGTACCTTATGAAATGAGTCATGCATATATATATAGTATACCGTACTCGGCCCATTATGGGACTCAGTGAATGAAGTCATATACATATATATCGTACCCGGCCCTCTAGTGAGGGACTCGGTGAAATCATCATATATATACCATACCCGGCCCTCTAGTGAGGGACTCGATGAAATCATCATATATATACCGTACCCGGCCCTTTAGTGAGGGACTCGGTGAAATAATCACATATATACCGTACCCGGCCCTCTGGTGAGGGACTCGATGACTAGTCATATATATACCGTACCCGGCCCTCTAGTGAGGGACTCGGTGAACAATGCAATGAAACGGTGCACGAATACGTACTCCGCCCGGGACTCGGTGAAATGATGTAATAACGTAATGCACGAATTGAATATCAGGAGCAACCATATACAAACTAAATCATCCTCTGAGACTCAATAGAATAATTAGAATGAACCAACACTTGAGAATCAAAGACAACTATAATGTCAAGTACCACTGAGAACTAGAATTCCTTGGAGTCATATATGTTTGTTGTTCGCTCAGTTTATGTTATTCATGCCAAAAAAGAAAAGAAAGGGTAACTTTACATACCTGCTCACTCTCCAATTATCTACACCTATTCGTCCAAGCTCGTGAGTCTACATTTAAAATGATTCACACCATCGTTAGACTCATCATAGTATACTTGTGTTAAGCTTTCAAGTAAAACTGTTCTATATCCTGCCGAAAATCGGGCAGCATCTCCCCTGCTTATATGCCTAGCCCGAAACCTCAACTCAACAGCCAACAACAACATCAACACCAACATCAATAACATCATTTCCAACACCAATATATACCATAAAACATCCCACACGCTGCTTTTCAACTTTCATAACTAATCAATTTACTAAACAATTATCTAAACACTCTATCTTCGTGAATAAACTAGTATTAATGTAAATAGAAAGGGATCCATATCTTATTCATACTAGGACAACAATATCTTCAGTGTTCGCCTATAATCCGAACCGAATCCACTGCAAAACAAGACTACAACTGTGCGCTATCCGGACCTAAGCTAATATTTCACCGTTTGAAAATTGCTCACTTTTTGGTACCCTCACTCTCCCTTCTAATTTATGGAAATTTCTGGGCTAAAATTTGGTGAAAAAGGGGGTTATTACCCTTTTTATAGGGGTCAAATTCGGGTTGGGGGTCACCGTAGCATTTTACTGTAGCAAGTAGGTACTATAGCAGTACTGTAGCACGCGTTTTTGCTTTCTCAGCCGAACTTGTAACGTCTATAATTCTCTACTCCGATGTTCTATCGATAAGTGGTTTATGGCGTTGGAAACTAGACTCGACGAAATTCATTTTAGGATTTTGTTTTACTTCAAAACACTTCATATGCTAAGAGATATTCGTCCCCCAATTTGGACAAAAATTTTCACACAAAACTTCACCCATCCTTTCTCCAAAGTCGTACTACTCCATTTCTTCCACTCATTTCCTTATAAAACCTTCCGGTATACCTTATATACATCCTTCACTCATTAAACATACTTAATAATGCTTTCTCCTTACATTCCAAAGTGGTTTCACTTAACCATAACTCAACGTACTTATGTTTCAAATTTGATAAGTGTTTCTTCGAAGATACGAGGTGTAACACAATATACCTGATATACACCGGCTCTTACTTAGTCGATTCAAATCCTATAAATATGTACACAGCTAGGCCAAAATCTTATGCTGCTAGTTAAATTTTAATCATCACAAACTGGTCTTAAGACCAGAGCTAACGCACAATTAGTTTAAGAATTTTAAAGGGTTCCAAACAGTTCACCTTCAATCCCATATCAACACTTAACTACCAGCAAAGACCAAACAAACTCCCCAAGGTTTTATATCATCCAAATTAGATGTAAACTATCAACAAATTTAGAGTGAAAGCAATACCAAAATGATAGGATAATAGGGGATACAAGTAAGAATAGCACTGTGCACATTAGCTAGGACACAAAAGTCATATTGACTTTGGTTTTAGGATAGCCAGCTAATTAGTGATGTAGGGTTAAAGATCAAGAAAATTCAAACAAGTATTTCTAAGCTCCCTACATGTTGGGCTAAATTTTATCTTTTAAGGTGAGAAAATGCATAGATATGGTAGTCTAGGTATGGTCTACCACTTTCAATCAATACTAATCTATTGTAGAATCAAAATGACAAAACAATGCTAGTTTTGAGGCTTATCAGAGCTCCAAACTTTGAATTTTTCCAAGCTTGAACTTAACAGATTTCAGAAGTTATCTTTGGCCATGCCAGATTATAATGTGCCACAAAGGAGGGTCTCAAATGATGATTTAGCCACAAGTTGGTTCCCAGAATGCCCAAGTAATTCAAAGGCATAATATAAGAACTCATCATAGACTACAGAAATGGTCTAGTAAGTCACAGGGTATTCCAATAAGTAGTAGATCATATAGGACACTTGCAAAGGTTTTAAGTGGTATCCTAGTCTCATGCTTGTTTCTAGGACTACTCAAATGAACTAAGGCACAAGTAGAGGTCACATATGGTCATAACAGGAAAAGTCCATTGTAAAATACTCAAATCTAATTTGCATAATCAAGTAAAAAGGGGGGGGGGGGGGGGTATAGGTCTCATGACAATCATCCTAGGTCTTAAATGGCATCTAGGAAACTAGAATATATAAGCAGAATCACTAAGTAATGGAAAAGAAAAATAGGAAAAATCCATAAGAGACTTATAATTATTGAACTCATCACTTCATTTTTTATCTTTTCTTAACTCATCAATGTCCCAAGTTAAACAGAATTCTTGGGGATTTTTCAGTAAAAGTTTGTCACACATAAAGCATGAAAGTAAGCCTTAAAATCACTTTGGGAGGTGAAAGAGACAAGGTAGAAAATAAACAAATATAGCACTCAACTCCTAATCAAAGTTACTTCTGCTTCCTCTTCCTTTTAGATTAATAGTGTCAAATGATCAGAACATCAGCCAAAGAATCAAAACAGACCGGCAACATCTACACGAACACATCCTCAACCATATTTTCAATGAAAATAGGATTCAAACATCAATTTTTCAAACTAAAATAACTTAGGGGTTGCAAGTAGGGGCGTAAGTAAGTAAGCCAACTCCATTCTCAAGATTTAAAGCCAGTTCCAAGCAGATCATAGGTCCAATATGTCTTCCTATACTATAACCTTTCAAATCAGTATTTAAGCATCCAATTTAAGTAAGAACATATAGCAAACCAAACATGAATACTATTCAGACTTCAGGTCAGAGTAACTGAGCAAGCTAGACAAACAGGATTTTCACAGAATTCCTTTTTAAAGTCTTAACTTCTTTTGAAGCTAAGTGTCATACCAAATGGTTTTAGCTACTAAAAACAAGTCCCAGAGCTAAGTTATTGCACCTTATAAGGGATTAATATATACTACAGTAAACAAAACAACACTTAGTCAAATAAAGCTTTTCAAAGTTTCAGTTTTAGGAAGCTGATACACAGTTTTCACAAATAAAGTTTACAAACAAGGTTTTCAAATCAACTCAGCCTATTTTTATAAGATTCGGGGCTGATGAGAAATAAGAGATACATTAACATCTCCAAATTCAATCTAAGACTAAGCAGAGAACCGAACAGTCTTAAATCCAAAACAGACCACAAGAAATAATATTCGGACATAGTATAAAAAGCAGGTTTTATGCCAAATTATAGTTCAAATAGGACATGATATACTTAGCCTAAAAGAGACTCCAACGAATTGACAAGGTTCTCAAAAAACCTTGCAAATTTAAAGCTGAAATTCAGATTCCACAAACTCTATCACAGACAAAGTTTTATGTTCAAGTTCAGCTGATTTTAAGAGATTCAAGGATGAAAATAAGCAAGATTATTCCTAGGGTCCAAAGTTAGAATAGTGTCAAAAATCATCCAAGCTATGTACAGACCTTTGAGGTTTCAAAAATGCATTTTGTTTAGACTAAGGCTATTCCAAAACTCACAAGATATCATCTAAAGTTAACTAAGTGAGACAGTTCTGCAAGTTCTAAGTATTTTCAAGTAGAGACAAATAGGAGAAAATAGTGATTCAATATTTCAAATTCAATAGCTCATTCAAAGTTGCATTGCAACATTTAGCAAAAATCACTTAGAAGTAGTTTTGACACAGAAATAGATTCCAATTCATTAACTGACCTCACATAAACAACTTCATGATTTCAAAATCCTACAAGCTACATTCCAAATCAGTTTTCAAACTTATTAAACTACTTGGATAGGTCTAATAAGTCATAAAGGCCATTCAATTTTCAGTTCTAAATCAAAATGAACACATAAACAGATTTTCAAAGCTTCAGGTTTACAAACTAAATTCTAGTATTGACTTAAAATCTTGAAGTCATTTTTTCACAAGAAACTAGAAATGTATTAATCACAAATCAAGTTATTAAATACTTAGCCTAGTTATGTATCATATTTTAGTAATTTAGACAGTAAAGGGAGTAACAGCATATGATCATCCGACCAAAAAGCAAACTCAAGATATTCAGCTTTCATGAAACCTTATTCCAGACTACAAATAACTCCATGAATCAGTTTAAGGGAAAACATGCTAACTTGAGACAATTTTCAACATATCAAGTAGATATACTACTTTAAAGTGAACTTAAGCCACTAACAGAAATCATGTTCAACTACATGGGTGCAAAATAGAATCTAAAAACTGAAATAAACCATAGGAGTAATTCCCAGATTTCAGAACAACTATATCTTACCCAAAATCATAGCTAAGTATTCCTATCCTATCAAACAGTCTCTAAAACCACCACAGTTTCAAAACACAAAGCTAAAAAAAAACAAAAAAAGAGATTACAGTTTCAAATATAGATTATGGCCAACTAAACTTTTTGTCCTAAACACCTAACCAGCTACCCTAAAAAAACTTAAGAAACCTTACACCCCTCATATTCAGTTATTTCCTCCTATTTTTAAACTAGTAAGTTATAATATCAATTTGGCATAACATAATCTAACACATAGCTCATTTTATAACTTAAAATAATAAAACAAGCACAAAAAAACAGTATTGAGTACTAGACTAAGCATTCATGGCATTTCAACTAGTAAACAAGTTTAAACAATGCATATCATGACTGGAAATAAGAACAAGGATTAGAATAGGATTTACCTTTATTTGGGGCAACCTAAAGATCAAAGGAGGGATTGAGTCAACTTTCAAACACCAAAACTTGAAAACTTTTTAAAATAGCCTTTTTATTCTTAAATCTTTGTATAATGTGTATATTAGAATAGTATAAGCAGATATATCTTATAGAATTCTTAAAGTAGTGGTCTATTTGTAGTATTTAGGTAGTATATATATAGAGTATATTTTGGTTTTTTCAGTGTATCTAAGTAGTAGGAGAATTGTATATTTTCTTAATACTCAGAATTTTTAGCCAAAAAGTCGGGTTCCCAAAAATGGCACAATTGCCTTCGATTTATAGCAAATAATTAGGGCTTTAGGGACAAAAGGGGGAATGCCATTCATCCAAACCAATTTCCCCAAAAATACCCTAATTTCAATCTCACAAATTCAAATTCGAGCAAAGGACCAGATTATTCCCAACAGAATTGTACTACCTTATCCTATATTCAACAATTTTAACAAAATCAGATAATTTCCAACGGATAGTACTAGAATTTACACGCAAAATATCCAATAAATTCCTAAATACTTGGATAGTACAGTGAGTCACACATACAACCCAAAAACAGTACAACCAACATTACAATAGTACTAATTTAGGATAAAATCCCCTAGAACCCCCTTTACATAAATCCAATGGAAGTTTCCCCTTTAAAAAACTTTCATTTGGTGTCATGGTGCTCAAGATAACAGCAACCTCAATGGCTTCTATCCATGGCTCACATGACACGGAAATGTTTTAGGGTAACATCCCATTAGGGGTTCAATTAGACATAAAACCTGTCACGACCCAACCCCGTAGGCCGTGACTAGTGCCCGATCTGGGCACCCAAACCCATCAATCAAATGCATTCAAGTATATAGCAGAAGCCGTCAAGGCTATATTCTAAATTTAGATAATTTCCAGAAACATTTCGGCAGAGTTTCCTTTGTTTTACAGACTATCCAAAATAACCCTGCGCACAGAAAATACCAACAAAGGCCACACCAGCCAACAAGGCAACATGTATACATATGCGGACCGGCCGCGGCGGCGAATGGGATCGCCCAAACACACCATATACACACATCCGTACAGAAGGACCCAACCCACAAACATGTCCACAGACCTCTAAACAGACCGACAGAATCATATGACGGGACAGGGCCCCGCCGTACCCAAATAGTTAGATATACAGAAATATATACATAACAAAAGATGTATGTACCAAAAGTGGACTCCGGATCAAAAGGGAGTACTCCGAAATAGCAGAAAGTGGAGCCTACAGTGATGGATCACCTGTGTCTGTACCTGCGGGCATGAAACGCAGCCCCCGAAGAAAGGGGGTCAGTACGAAAGATGTACTGAGTATGTAAAGCATAGAGTACAGAAATATGAGCCATAACTGAAAACAAACAGGATACAAAGGGGAAATACCGAACAGTATATCAAAATCTGTATCAAAACCATATATACATAATGCAAACAAAACCATCCAAAGTTCAGGAACGTGGTCACCACTCCGACGCTGGTGCCACACACAGCATAACACCAGAAGGTTCAAATCTCCGTACATCCCCGAGCACACATATCAGCATAACTTATCACCAGCCATATCACAGCATAACTCCAAACGGAACCCGGCCCTATGGCGAGGTCTCGGGAACCGTAACACAACATACGGCCGAATTTAGCATATCGCGCACGAATCATAACCGGCCCGGGAACCGGTGAACGAAGTCATAATAAGGGCACGAGCGGAGTCGTGAGCAACCAATGCAATTTATGAGTGAAAACACCTTTTGAAACTTGATAATATCATATGCTAACTCATTAATCAAATAGTTCGAATAACTAGTCAATACGGGGTTCGTTTCACAAAAGTATTTCCAACATAGTATTTATGGTTCAAAATGTAGTTTAGAATATCGTGGCAGTCAAACATTATTTTATGATAGCCAAATTCATAACCAAAAGTGTTTTGCCGACATTAGACAAGAATGGGCATAATAGAGCAAACAAAGAAGTCTCGATGCTTGCGGGCCCACCGCGGGTCAAGTCGAGGTGGCGGACATGAATCACAGACATTTGGGGTCTATGGAATCATACATGGAAGTCTCGAGGCAACTTGATTACATTTACAAAAGTTTCGGTCATTAGATCACTTTTCAATATAATATGAGTTTTATAATTCAATTCAATTGAATGAATAATACTAAATTTCCAATTCGGATTTCTAGCAACAGAATTGCCCTCGGGGCTCCAATATCGACCTAGTATACCTAAGACATGCCAAAAGAAGGAATGGGTAGCCTTACATACCTTATATGCGTCTTACGCTAGCCCAAAACTCAAGTCCCGTTTTGCTCAGAATCTGCAAATGGTCAGATTTGCCAATTAGGGATTTCAAGGCTTAAGAATTCACTTAACCTCATTTTTGTCTACCGAAATTTCGGCAGCATTTCCCCTATATATATATAACACCCCGAGACTTAGCTCGGCTCCATATACAACAACAACAACAACCCACAATATCACAAACATCACAAGTCATAACAAAATCACTCTAACGTCAATATTCTTTCTTTCTACCTAATTCAACAACTTTCATCCAAACTTCACAACATCAAACTAACATCCACATTATCATATTATTTTACTCATTCAAAGTTATTCAAACACATTCCAATAATATCCCAAGCGATATACATGAATTTAAGCAATCCGCTAATTTCCATATTCTATTCAAAACTTCTACGAATGCAACAAAACTTCCCAAATCACATTGTCTTCCTTCCAAATTTATTAACAACAACCATAATCCACATTTAAAGTCTTACTTCCACAATTATATAAGAATATACCAAAAATCATATAATTTCCCATAAACACCCACAACCATTTTCAATACCAATTCAACTCGTTAAACGTTCATTTACGTCATAAATGCCACAACGACACAATTAACAAACAAAATAAAATCGAATTCATCTCCTTCACCACAACATGGCTCATGGCCACTTCATCACACACACACACACACGGTTTCACACACACCCTCCAAAACTACGTAATTCTCGTCTATTCCCAATCATTATAATATTCATACTTGTTCCATAACACAAAAGAGGAAGAATTCTCACCTTTTCCTTCAAGTTTCGACCCGCCACAAACGTCGCTCTTGTGCCAAACCAATTATATCACGTCGAAGAGCGTCTTGAATATACTACTAATATGAGAAGAATAAGATTTTAAGATTAGAATCAAAGCTTGGAAAATTATTTTTTTCTCCCTTGGATAGGGTTCGGCCGAGAGGGTGTTTGTTGATTGCTCTCTCTTTTTTTTGTTTTGTTTTGGTTTCATGAAGCTTCTATGGATTATCATGAACTTATAATATTGCTCCCTTAAGTTAATCACATGACCATCACATGATCAATAAGTGGGTTGGGCCATGGCCTCTTGGCCGGCCACTCCTATAGTTTTGGGCCTCAATTTCATTAGTTTTTGTTGAGCCCAATTCGTTAGAAATCTCATTTTGTAATTCCCGAAACCAATTTCCGGAATTCCAATTTTTGTCCTTAGGCTTCCTCCACATTTCCACACCAATATTTTCATAAACAACATAGACATATTAACTAAAATCAAAGATATGGCCTTATAACATACAAGTCTCAATTATTTTCAATATTTCAAATTATGCGAAAACACGGGACATAAGATTCTCCCCCCCCCCCCCCTTTAGAACATTCGTCCCCGAATGTTAAATTACTCTTATAAGGTCTTATGAGCATAACGGGGGAGTCCCTCTCTTGTAAGTAGTACACATAATTCATCCATCGATTAATACAACAAGTTTAAAAAAAAGTTTAGATTACCTGTGGGCGTAGGAAACAAGTGGGGATATTTCCTCCTCATCTCCTCCTCCGACTCCCAGGTCATCTCTTCCCGGTTGTTGTTGCGCCATAGGACTTTAACAGAAGGCACTTCCTTAGGGCGTAGTCTCCTAACCTGCCGATCCAGAATAGTTATAGGCTGCTCTTCATAAGACAAATGCTCCGTTACCTGAATGTCATTTACTGGGAATATTCTGGAAGGATCACCAATACATTTTCGCAGCATGGACACATGAAATACCGGGTGCACTGCCTCCAAATCGGATGGTAAGTCTAGCTCATAGGCGACCTCGCCTATCTTCCGAATGATCTGATACGGCCCGATATACCTCGGGCTTAACTTACCCTTTTTACCGAATCTCATAACACCCTTCATAGGCGACACCTTTAGAAATACCCAGTCGCCAATCTGGAACTCTAATGGTCGACGTCGTCTTTCTGCATATGCTTTATGTCGACTCTGTGCAGCCAATAATCACTCCCGAATAAGTTTTACTTTATCCACTGCTTCCTGGATCACATCTGGCCCAATTAATTTGGTTTCGCCCACATCGAACCACACAATAGGAGATCTGCATTTCCTGCCATAAAGAGCTTCGTACGGTGCCATCTGAATGCTGGAGTGATAACTGTTATTATAGGCAAATTCGATAAGCGGCAAATGATCATCCCAGCTGCCTCTGAAATCAATAACGCAGGCCCGCAACATATCTTCTAGCGTCTGAATAGTGCGCTCGGCCTGCCCGTCGGACTGAGGATGAAAAGTTGTACTGAGGCTCACCTGAGTCCCTAATCCCTCCTGAAATGACCTCCAGAAATTTGTCGTAAACTGGGCACCTCGGTCAGTAATAATAGATACAGGGACTCCGTGAAGTCTGACTATCTCCCTGATATACAATCTAGCATAGTCCTCAGCCGAATAAGTAGTCCGGACCGGAAGAACATGGGCTGATTTCGTCAATCTGTCAACAATAAGCCAAATAGAATCATACCGGCGTGGAGTGCGCGGTAACCCAACAACGAAATCCATATTAATCATCTCCCATTTCCAAGCTGGAATTTCCATCTCCTGCAATAACCCACCGGGCTTCTGATGTTCAATTTTAACTTGTTGACAATTCGGGCACTAACTAACGAACTCGGCAATATCTTTCTTCATACCGTCCCACCAATACAAGCACCTGAGATCATGATACATTTTAGTGTAACCAGGATGAACAGAATACCGTGCATTATGCGCCTCGCCCATGATTTGTCGTCGTAAGCCTGCAACATCCGGTACACAGAATCTGCCTTCATATAATAATACCCCTTCAGGGGAAATTTCAAACGGAGTCTTTTCTTTATTAAGAACCACATCTCTGTACTGAACCAGAATAGGATCCTCAAACTGTCGCTGCTTTACTTCTTCTATAATAGATGATTCAGCAACTGCACGAACAGAAATCACAGAATCTCCAGATTCTGCCAAACGAACTCCAAGGCTGGCCAACTGATGAATTTCACGAACCAAATCTTTCTTACCAGGTGGTACATCAGCCAAGCTGCCCATAGACTTGCGGCTAAGTGCATCTGCTACCACATTGGCTTTCCCAGGATGGTACAGAATATCAACGTCATAATCTTTCAATAATTCAAGCCATCTTCTCTACCGCAAATTCAGTTCCTTCTGTTTAAAAATATACTGGAGACTCTTATGGTCCGTATAAATATCAACATGGACCCCATATAAATAGTGCGGCCAAATCTTCAAAGCGTGAATCACCGCGTCCAACTCAAGATCATGAGTGGGATAATTCTTCTCGTGCGGTCTGAGCTGCCGGGAGGCATAGGCTATAACTCGACCGTGCTGCATCAACACACAGCCTATCCCAATACCAGAGGCATCACAATAGACAACATACCCGTCTGATCCTTCTGGAAGGGCTAAAACTGGAGCTGTAATTAATTTTTCTTTCAACATCTGAAAGCTGAGCTCGCAGGCATCAGTCCACTGAAATTTTACTGCTTTCTGAGTAAGCTTCGTCAGTGGCGCCGCAATAGAAGAAAAATTTTCCACGAACCTCCGATAATATCCGGCTAACCCCAGAAAACTGCGAACCTCTGTCGTTGTAGTAGGCCTGGGCCAATTCTGTACAGCTTCAATTTTCTGCGTATCGACCCGAATACCATCTGCTCCGACAATATGCCCCAAGAATGCCACAGAAGTTAACCAGAATTCACATTTGGAAAATTTAGCATATAAATTTTGTTGCCGAAGAATACCAAGTACTGTTCTCAAATGATCTGAATTCTCCTCTGCTGATCGTGAATAAATCAAAATATCATCGATAAACACAATCACGAACATATCCAGGAAAGGCCGAAATACCCGATTCATCAGATCCATGAATACCGCTGGAGCATTAGTCAGCCCAAAAGACATCACTCTGAATTCATAATGCCCGTACCGGGTCCTGAAAGCAGTCTTCGGGATATCTGATTCTCGCACTCGCACCTGATGATAACCCGAGCGCAAATCTATCTTTGAAAAATATTTAGAACCCTCCAACTGATCAAAAAAATCATCAATCCGGGGGAGGGGATATTTATTCTTTATAGTCACCTTATTTAATTGCCGATAATCGATACACATTCGCAGTGACCCATCTTTCTTTCTTACAAATAGTACCGGCGCTCCCCAGGGTGATGTACTGGGTCTGATAAAGCCTTTATCTAACAGATCTTTCAGCTGCTCTTTCAATTCCTTCAATTCAGCCGGTGCCATTCTGTACGGAGGAATAGATATAGGCTGCGTATCCGGCAACAAGTCTATGGTGAAATCTATCTCCCGTTCAGGCGGAGGACCCGGAAGGTCATCTGGAAACACATCTAGGAACTCACTAACAACCGGAACAGACTGAAGAGTAGGCGTCTCGGCTGTAGCATCGTGCACACGAACCAAATGATAGATGTAACCTTTCTGAATCATCTTCTTAGCCTTGAGGTACGAAATAAACTTACCCCTCGGCGATGCCGTAGACCCGAACAACTCTATAACTGGTTCCCCTGGAAACTGAAAACGGACTACCTTTTTCTGGCAGTCAACATTAGCATAACAGGAAGCCAACCAGTCCATACCCATAATGACATCAAATTCCACCATATCTAATTCTATCAAATCAGCTTTAGTGCAGCGATCACATATAATCACAGAACAATCCCTATATACCTGCCTCGCTATAATACAATCCCCGACCGGTGTAGCCACCTCAAATGGCTCTATAGGCTCAGACACTATCCCAATTTTACTAGCAACGAGCGGGGAAATATATGATAAAGTAGAACCAGGATCAATCAGTGCATATACAGATCTGGAGAAAACCAGTAATGTACCTGTGACGACATTTGGTGAAGCCTCCTGGTCCTGGCGACTGGCTAATGCATATATGCGGTTCGAGGGACCGCTAGAACCTGAAGCACTGCCACGACCTCGACCGCGTCCCACCGGTGCAGGTATACCTCGCCCCGTAGGGCGTGCAACTGATGGAGCAGATGATGAACCAGCGGCTGATCCCGTCGGCTGAGCTACACTACCAAAACCGCTCGCCAATGGACAATCTCGCATAATATGGCCCTGACCGCCGCATGAAAAACAGGCTCCAGTAAGTCGATAACACTCTCCCAGGTGCGATGTCCCGCAATGGGAACAACGGGGCCTGGGTGGTCTGGGCTGGCTGGGACCTCTGGCTATCTGTGACCCTGATGCTCTGGAGCTCTGACCGGCCCCAGACTGTCCTGCACTGTCAAATCACCTACCGGCTGGCTATGTACCCCGGCCTGACGGAGAAGGATGTCTTCCTGACTGCTGCTGCTGAGGCTGTCCGGCTCGCGAATCTCCAGAATAACCTGCGGATCTGGCCCTCTTGGGCGGCCTCCTGTCCCGATCTCTGCTGGAATAATCAGCTCTATGTCGGTCCTCCATACCCAGGGAATAAGCCTGTAGTCGGGCAATATTCATGTCTGCCTGCAATGCCACCGCTATACAGCCATCAATCAAATAGCGGTCTAACCCCATCACGTATCTGTGCATCCGATCGGCCATATCTACTACTATGGCAGGTGCATACCGGGCCAAAGAATCAAACTCCATATTCTACTCACGGACACTCCGACCCCTCTGCTGCAGATGCAAAAATCGGTCAACCCGCGCCCGCCGTAACTCTGGGGGCAAAAAGTGGTGAGTGAAAGCAGTCACGAACTCGTCCCAAGTAGCTGGGGTAGCACCCCCACCCCTGGATAGCTCCCAGGACTCATACCAGTGAGCAGCAACATCCCGTAGTCTATGCGAAGCCAACTCAATAGACTCAGTCTCTGAAGCCCTGACCAAATCTAGTGAGCGCCGCATCCCCCGAATAAAGTCATGGGGGTCCTCGTCGGGCTTAGACCCGAAAAACTCTGGAGGGCCACATAATAGAAACTCTCGAACCCTCAGGCTGTCATGCCTGTCGTCATCATCATCATCTCTCCGCCCGCGTCTGCGAGCCTGTCCCACTACCAGTGTGGTCAATAACTGCACAGCCTCTCTAAGTGTCCTGTCCTCCGCCCCTGGCTGAGGAGCTGGAGGCTCGGGTGCGGGTACTCGGGCCCCTAGAGCTGCTGATGGACCTGCTCCAGGCTCCGCCGGTGGTGGTGTAGCGGATCCCTCTGAATGGGGCACAACCTCGGGCAAATCATAAACACGAGCCCGGGTAACTCGTTGTGCCTGACTAGTGCCTGCCATCCCTGCCTTGCCCTTCTGGGCCGCTGTTGCCTTCTTCGGAGGCATCACTGCAAACACAATAACGGATCAGATCAAAATCGTCCTAATAGCACAGCTCTAACGCACGATCTAAGATTCCAAAGTAAAGTAACACCCTAAATGCCCTGTAGCCTCTTGTGTATAGACGTGGTGCACAACACACCGATAAACAAGACTCTACGAGACACGGCCTGTAGACATTCCGAGGAAAAACCTGGCTCTGATACCACTTTTGTCATGACCCAACCCCGTAGGCCGTGACTAGTGCCCGATCTGGGCACCCAAACCCATCTATCAAATGCATTCAAGTATATAGCAGAAGCCGTCAAGGCTATATTCTAAATTTAGATAATTTCCAGAAACATTTCGGCAGAGTTTCCTTTGTTTTACAGACTATCCAAAATAACCCTGCGCACAGAAAATACCAACAAAGGCCACACCGGCCAACAAGGCAACATGTATACATATGCGGACCGGCCGCGGCGGCGAATGGGATCGCCCAAACACACCATATACACACATCCGTACAGAAAGACCCAACCCACAAACATGTCCACAAACCTCTAAACAGACCGACAGAATCATATGACGGGACAGGGCCCCGCCGTACCCAAATAGTTAGATATACAGAAATATATACATAACAAAAGATGTATGTACCAAAAGCGGACTCCGGATCAAAAGGGAGTACTCCGAAATAGCAGAAAGTGGAGCCTACAGTGATGGATCACTTGTGTCTGTACCTGCGGGCATGAAACGCAGCCCCCGAAGAAAGGGGGTCAGTACGAAAGATGTACTGAGTATGTAAAGCATAGAGTACAGAAATATGAGCCATAACTGAAAACAAACAGGATACAAAGGGGAAATACCGAACAGTATATCAAAATCTGTATCAAAACCATATATACATAATGCAAACAAAACCATGCAAAGCTCAGGAACGTGGTTACCACTCCGACGCTGGTGCCACACACAGCATAACACCAGAAGGTTCAAATCTCCGTACATCCCCGAGCACACATATCAGCATAACTTATCACCAGCCATATCATAGCATAACTCCAAACGGAACCCAGCCCTATGGCGAGTTCTCGGGAACCGTAACACAGCATACGGCCGAATTTATCATATCGCGCACGAATCATAACCGGCCCGGGAACCGGTGAACGAAGTCATAATAAGGGCACGAGCGGAGTCGTGAGCAACCAATGCAATTTATGAGTCAAAACACCTTTTGAAACTTGATAATATCATATGATAACTCATTAATCAAATAGTTCGAATAACTAGTCAATACGGGGTTCGTTTCACAAAAGTATTTCCAACATAGTATTTATGGTTCAAAATGTAGTTTAGAATATCGTGGCAGTCAAACATTATTTTATGATAGCCAAATTCATAACCAAAAGTGTTTTGCCGACATTAGACAAGAATGGGCATAATAGAGCAAACAAAGAAGTCTCGATGCTAGCGGGCCCACCGCGGGTTAAGTCGAGGTGGCGGACATGAATCACAGACATTTGGGGTCTATGGAATCATACATGGAAGTCTCGAGGCAACTAGATTACATTTACAAAAGTTTCGGTCATTAGATCACTTTTCAATATAATATGAGTTTTATAATTCAATTCAATTGAATGAATAATACTAAATTTCCAATTCGGATTTCTAGCAACAGAATTGCCCTCGGGGCTCCAATATCGACCTAGTATACCTAAGACATGCCAAAAGAAGGAATGGGTAGCCTTACATACCTTATATGCGTCTTACGCTAGCCCAAAACTCAAGTCCCGTTTCGCTCAGAATCTGCAAATGGTCAGATTTGCCAATTAGGGATTTCAAGGCTTAAGAATTCACTTAACCTCATTTTTGTCTACCGAAATTTCGGCAGCATTTCCCCTATATATATATAACACCCCGAGACTTAGCTAGGCTCCATATACAACAACAACAACAACCCACAATATCACAAACATCACAAGTCATAACAAAATCACTCTAACGTCAATATTCTTTCTTTCTACCTAATTCAACAACTTTCATCCAAACTTCACAACATCAAACTAACATCCACATTATCATATTATTTTACTCATTCAAAGTTATTCAAACACATTCCAATAATATCCCAAGCGATATACATGAATTTAAGCAATCCGCTAATTTCCATATTCTATTCAAAACTTCTACGAATGCAACAAAACTTCCCAAATCACATTGTCTTCCTTCCAAATTTATTAACAACAACCATAATCCACATTTAAAGTCTTACTTCCACAATTATATAAGAATATACCAAAAATCATATAATTTCCCATAAACACCCACAACCATTTTCAATACCAATTCAACTCGTTAAACGTTCATTTACGTCATAAATGCCACAACGACACAATTAACAAACTAAATAAAATCGAATTCATCTCCTTCACCACAACATGGCTCATGGCCACTTCATCACACACACACACACACACGGCTTCACACACACCCTCCAAAACTACGTAATTCTCGTCTATTCCCAATCCTTATAATATTCATACTTGTTCCATAACACAAAAGAGGAAGAATTCTCACCTTTTCCTTCAAGTTTCGACCCGCCACAAACGTCGCTCTTGTGCCAAACCAATTATATCACGTCGAAGAGCGTCTTGAATATACTACGAATATGAGAAGAACAAGATTTTAAGATTAGAATCAAAGCTTGAAAAATTATTTTTTTCTCCCTTGGATAGGGTTCGGCCGAGAGGGTGTTTGGTGATTGCTCTTTTTTTTTTTTGTTTTGTTTTGGTTTCATGAAGCTTCTATGGATTATCATGAACTTATAATATTGCTCCCTTAAGTTAATCACATGACCATCACATGATCAATAAGTGGGTTGGGCCATGGCCTCTTGGCCGGCCATCCCTATAGTTTTGGGCCTCAATTTTCATTAGTTTTTGTTGAGCCCAATTCATTAGAAATCTCATTTTGTAATTCCCGACACCAATTTCCGGAATTCCAATTTTTGTCCTTAGACTTCCTCCACATTTCCACACCAATATTTTCATAAACAACATAGACATATTAACTAAAATCAAAGATATGGCCTTATAACATACAAGTCTCAATTATTTTCAAGATTTCAAATTATGCGAAAACACGGGACATAACAAAAACATAAGTAAAACATAAAACTAAACCTGATAATAGCATTAGGATAGAAAGGGGAACAAAACCCGTCTAAAATTAGCTGTGGAATAGCCATGAAAATGGCTCGATGATCGATCTCAAATAAATACCTAAGTCACCATTTGAGAGAGAAGAAAGAAGACGGGGATCTCCATGTAAATGAAATAAAAAGAGGGGGCGTTTGGAAGTTTTGTTTAAAAACATTCAACTCCCCTTTAAAATCTAAATTCCCCCCCCCCCCCCAGAAGTTTTTAAATTATTTAAAAAGACCCCCCCCCCCCCCCCCCCAGAAGTTTTTAAATTATTTAAAAAGCCCCCCCCCCCCCCCCCAACCCTATGCTTAGAATACACATTTTTCAAACTTTGTACTCCATTTTGAATAAGTACCTAATTTCACAAAAATACGTACTCATCTAAAAACCCAACGTAAACTTATTTTTTATAAAAACAAAATTTGGAATACACCATTTAAAATACGAGCTTTAAAACGAGCCCAATATTGATATTCTTTGGAGAAATATTTAAAAATATGAAAAAATCTGGTCAAAATGAGCCGTAATTCATACGTCATTTTTAATTAACAATTTTTCCGAGTTAGACGGAGCAGGATATGTATCTTCTTTTCAAGTCACATTTGTCAAAGTAAATAACTCGTAATTTCTTGTAATTGTCAATTTTCACAGAATAATTAATAAAATGTCAATTTTTTTGAATTGTAATTTTAATTTCGAAGGTGCATCCTTGCTCCGTCTTTGACTCAGGAATTTTGAAAATTAAAATACGCATATTATGAGGTAAAAAATTGGTGTTAACAATTGCCCCTTCGGAGTTCGAGGATGGCAGGGCCATCCATGAGCTACGAATTTGACAATCCTAATTTTTACCGAATAACAGAAATTACAGCTCTTTTACGCAAAATTTCGAAAGTATGGCCGGACCCCAGTTTCTAGGCTTCCTACAAATATCAGGCTGCATGCGAATTCAGGCCATTTGTAGTTCTGACTCTATGAGGACTATGAAAAATAAGAGTTTTCTTTAAACTACCTCAAGGTGTCTCAAGATAATTATAGGAATATGGCCGATCCTCGAAACTTGAGTAGCCTACATATCCCGGGCTTTGGGAATCAGGACAATTGTAGTTTGAATTGATAGTCTGAAAAGGAATATCCCTTTATGTGGGGACCTCTTTGGCTATTTCTGGTAGAAAAATCCGAATTAGACGCGGTTTTTGGAAAGGACTTATTAGTGTTGATGCTTGAAGTGATCTCCAATCCCTGGTGTAGAAAGCGTGACTCTCGTACATGGTTTTTGACCGCCTGCCCAAGAAAAAGCTCCACGTATGCTCTGCATGTTTTGAACCCCACTTTTGCTTCCTTCTTCGATAGTTTCTAGCCCATTTCCAAATGTTAAGTCCTGTGTGTTAGTCTTATGGAAATTTTGATTCTAATGTAGTCATACCTAAGTGGCATTTTTCCGTTTTGTTGACATTGAAGTCATCTTCTGACATTATGTCCGTCTTTTTGCAAATGCTTATCCGTCTTCTTTCTCTTCTCCTGCAGGTGTGTGTTTTTCGTGTGTTTTTGAAAAAATGATCTACTCTGGATAATAATAATGATACTTTTACCAGGTCTTTTTCGTCATTCAGATGTTTTAATTGTTCAATGATAACTTCTGTTGGGATCTGGGTCGGGCTATACCGTATTTTTGCGAACCTACACACCTTAGTCCGGTTATCATTTTTGTAAGCAAGATGGTACTAATGAAAACCATGATTTCAAATGCGGGGTCATTTTTGTTTCTTATGACATCGGCCACCCCTAAAAATTTAGACTCATATCATTTTCACATATTGCGGTGACTGTCGCGAATCTGGTGTCAACTACATCGTTATCCTCATACGAAGCTTGCGGTATACCAGTTCGGGACCGCATCACTTATAGTAAAAAATACCCAAATGTAGACTGCACATCAGAGTGCAGTATCATATTCCTTTCATGACGACTACTAACCCCTATGTCCTGAATTACCACATTTAGTCAGAATATTCAAGTTAACTACTGCATATTCAAGTGCGGAGCCTTTTCTCATGACTACCACTATCCCTGAACCCTGATTACGTTAACTTGAAATAGACTTCAATAGCTACCGCAAATCTTGATGTAGGAATCACACTTGTATTTCAACGATTGCGACATCAACCTCGAAATTATGCTACCTATTTTTGGCTATATATATGGATGACGACTCAGCCCCTTCGACACGTAGTCGTTTAATCTATATCGTCATTTTGAGGAATGAAGCTTACCTCGGTGACAAGACTGACACCTTCCGTTTTTTACTCTAGGGAAGAATACCCGCCCGTCGACAAGGTTCACATCTTCCAAAGAGACTTGACTCGATTGTGAATATGGAATTTCGATATCGAAATCAACGCGTCGTTTTAAAATTTTAGATTTTTATGACGTCTAATCAGTCAATGTATCAAGGAAAGCCATGCGACGTCTAGGCCGGGTCTCAATACCTTGACACAATACTGTTTAGTGGAGCCCCAGCTTTTGGTATCGTGATTATATCTTTCAGTAGTCTTTAAAAAATTTCCTTTCGTAAAAAAACTTCGTGCTCTGCAAAATGAACAAACTTATCAGCGTAAAGAAAACTTTACTTAGGGAGGGCTTCGTTACCCTTTCGTACACTCTTTTGCGCTGCTATTCCTTAAAGCTTCTTCTTCACTCGGCTTGTTGTCGTTACTCTATTTTAAACATTCTAGCAAACGAGTTAGTGTAAAACATCCATGCTTGGTTGTTCCTGCATCCACAGAAAATTTGTCAGTTTCCTATATGGTCGACTGCTCTTCCTGCGCATGGACTTCTTCCGTTCACATTTTGGCAGGAAAGGATGCTCATTTTCCTTAAAATCTTTTATTTTTTCTAGCAAAGCTAAAAAGTTCTTGGGCAATGATTTTTGGAAAATATATGCACTTTTTTGGGTACATTATATACGTTTCGAAACTAATATTTTATATATGCCCTTTTAATGTCATGACATTAGTTACTCAAGCAAGGTTTCCCGTCTCTTCTTCTACTTCTTGATCTCGACTTGTGAAATTTTTGAATCCCCTACGAAAATTATGCCCCGATTTGTATACATCTTTATACCAACTCGAATTTCGCTATGTCGAAGGAATTTTTGAGATCCTCTCAAAATTTTTGCCCAGTGTAAGTGCTTGAGGAATTTTTGAGATTCTCCTAAAAAATTCTGCCCTAGTGTAGAAGTTTTAATCAGTCCGTTCATTAGAACTAATATATTTAAAAGAATTATTTAGGTCCTCTAAAAATTTCTGCCCTAGTTTTCTTATGGGTTTACCTTCATCTTTCTCTTGCTAAAACATTTCTGAGGTTTCCTAAGGTTTATTGGGAATTGTTTTTGGCATGACCGAGCTCGGGAGAGCGCCTACGTATCCCGTTTCGGGAATCAGGTCGAAACGTAGTTCGGGGTAAACATATTGAAAAAAAATTGTGAGACCGAACTCAAAAGAGCGCCTACGTATCCCAAATGGGAATTAAGTCATAACGTAGTTCAAAATACATAATTTTGGATTTTTTTGTTAAAGCGACCGAGCTTAGAAAAGTGCCTACGTATCCCCTTATAAGTATTGGGAATCAGGTCCTTGCATAGTTCGTATAGGATTTTGGATTTGGTTTTTTCTAAAAATGTAAAATTACAAGCAAAGGAAACGTAATTAAAGCAACATAAACTATAAAAACTCTTAATCTTCGCAGTCGTCTTCTCCTTCACAAGTAGTATCTCTTGATGGCATCTGAATTTATTACGCTTGGTCACTCCTGACTATCCATTTCAGCAAGAACCACAACTCCTCTTGATAGTTCCTTTCGCACCATATAGGGCCCTTGTGTTACACCTCGGAAAATTTTCCGTTCATGAACAGTGAATAGACTGATGAAGGGTACGATGTATGCGATGTTTTGATAAGTAAGAAATAGCATTTGATGATTCTAAATGAGATTTAAAAGACATTCGAAGTAAGAGAAGAAAGTTTGCCAAGAAAGACAAAGTATACGTTATGTATTGAGAAGGATTTATGAGTAACGAATTAATGATGATTTGGAGAAGAGCTATAACGTCCCTTAGATTGTTAATGAAGTGTTAAACAAGTGTCAAGAAGGTTCCATAAGGATTGGAGATCAAACGAGTCGACGAGAAAGAGTTCGGAAAATCTGGGCATTGTATGACCAAACATACTGGTCGTATAAAACATACGGGCCGTAGGTTCAACCGTATAATAAGCCCAGATTCGCATCACTCTATGGACCAAATCTACGGCCAGACATACGGTCAGTATAATTTATACGGACCGTATGTTGGTCCGTAGAAACTGGTCGGGACAGATTTTGTGTATTTAATAAGGGACCAAGTTCATTTCATTTCATTTTCCCTTTTCACTCTCCTTCTCTCTAGAACTCTCTAGAACATGTCTCCCACAAGAATTCAAGAAATATTAGTGATCAACTACATCAAACCAAGGAAATCAAGTGTAAGAAACTCATTGGAGTTCATCCAAGGCAAGAAACCCTATTGGATTGAAGCTAAGGTTTTTCTTCAAGTGAAAGATTGTCACAACCCGACTGGGGGCCGCGACGGGTACCCGGGGCTAACCACCGAGCACCACTCGTTCTACTACTTATCATGCTCGTTAACATTCTTTTATCACATTCATACTCAAATTATAAGGAAATCATCTTTCATTTGAAGACATAAATACTTTTATAAACATAATCCTTTAGGCTATCAAAATAAGACATACACATATTAGCAATCTCGCGAGACCATATAACCCACACTGCGTATCTACAAGCCTCTACTCGAGTGCTAGACATAAGGACGGAACAGGACCCCGTCGTGTTCAAAATACATATACATGAATATACACAAAAGAATAATCATAAGCACCTCCGGAACAAAGAAGTGCTTTCAATCACCTGATAGCTCCTACAAGTCTGGATCGAGCTCACCTCCCTTTCTACCTGTGGGCATGAACACAGTGTCCAAAGAAAACGGACGTCAGTACGAAAATTGTACTGAGTATGAGAGGCATAAAGAATGAAATAATACAATGGTATAAAAGAAATATCAATATGGAACATCTGTATCTTATTGTCAAGTATAAAGGAAATAATGCATGCTGGCTTACTCATAATCATCATCATGTCATGTATGCGCAAATATATATGCTGCCCGTCCATATCGGTGCGGTGTGATAATGTATAAACTGCCCGTCCATATCGGATCGGTGTAATAATCATAACATTAGCCTGCGTCTAGGCCTCCCGCGTCCGGGGTATCATCTCATGGTGCCCACTAGTGGTGTCTGCCCATGCCATCTGGCCATAGTGTATACGCTGCCCGCCTTAGCGGTGACTGCCCAACCATATAGGAGCGATGTATATCATCATCACACATTCTCATCATAGTATGCTCATCATAACATGCTCATCATAATATGCTTATCATAATACATGCATAAGGCTCAAGGACAACTATACTTTATCGGGGTGACGTAAGGTCATGATCCCCCGATTTCATTATGGAGCATTCATTGACATTCTGCCTCACCTTGAAGGAACTAGCATATATGGTGAGTGTACGCAATAAATAACATCATTAACGTTATAAGATCATCATATTGTACATTTTAGAATCTCTATACCTTAACTCATCATCATCATTATGAGGCTTATAATATATCTCTTATCTTATGTAGCTATTCATGGACATAGACTTTTAGCTTTCCGGAATGTAAGAATTCATGAAGAGGAAGGAAGAGTCATGATATAGGATTCATGCCATTATAAAGAAAGGACTAGCCTCACATACCTTTTACGTTTAACTAAGCTATCGTTCGCTTGTTCTCCTTCAATATCACGTTTCTACCTTCAAGAGAGAATTCGCATTAACGTTAGTTAGTTGGCTATAAGAACGCGCTACTATTTCTAGGGAAAATTGAGAAGCATTTCCTTTGTTTATACTACTTTCCCCACATTCTATATCAACTCCCAAACGCTCACAACAACATTCACAATATGGCAAACAACAATCATCATTTGTATACATTTATCACAATTCACCATTTCTCTTCAATTTCTCCACAATTGTGGTTATTGCTCATTATCACATTTTCTCATATATAATACTTATTTCATGGTCTAAATGTCATTTATAACATATTCACAATCACAACAAACCAACATCCATGATTCATCCCAACCACTATTCAACAATGACACTATTCACTCATTTATTACCCATTTTCTATGTCTTTCTACAATTCAAGTGTCTTAACCTTCCAATACTTTAAAAAAAATGATATGGTCATGAAAATTACCTTAGATGATGGTTGAACAAGCCTTGAATGGAAATATTCTTCTAGCACCAAAACCCTATTTCACCTCTCTTGGGATTTCTTGGTTTGGATGACTTTCACTTAGGTTTCAGACACTTGTTTTCATGGATTGAAGTGGTTGATCATGGATTTTCCTTTGATTTCCTTGTGGATGAATGTTGGAGAGTATTCTAGAGGCTTCTTGACTTGTGGAGTGAAATATGGAATGGAAATGAAATGAGAAAGGTCCCTTATATTAAATCACAAAAGTTGTCCCGACCAACTTATACGGACCAACATACGGACCGTATATTTTCCACTGACCGTATGTTGGACCGTATGTTTGGTCCAGAATGTGATTTTCCTCTTGGACAATTATACGGCCTAACATACGGCCAGTATAATTTATACGGTCCGTATGTTGGGCCGTATAGTGTCAATGGTTCCGTTTTCGTTCTCGTCGACTCGTTTGATCTCCGATCCTTATGGAACCTTCTTAACACTTGTTTAACACTTCAATACCAATCTAAGAGAAATTATCACTCATCTCTAAGACATCACTATGCCATCATTAACTCGTCGTCCGTAATTCTCACCCGACACATAACATATCCTTTACTTTCTTTGCCAAACTTTTTCCTTTTAGTCAAATGTCTTTGAATCTCGATTAAGATCATCAAATGCTATTTCTTACTTATCCAAATCACCGTATACCTCGTGTTCCTCGCTAGCCTATTCACTGTACATTAACGGTGAATTTTCCAAGGTGTAACAAAGATTATCATCCAAAACTTGCTCCTACACTATCTAAGGTATGTTTTATGGTATTTACATGTTGTTTAAGGTATTGAAAAGTTGAAACACTTGGATTGTAGAAGAATATAGAAAATGGGTCTTGAATGTGGGAATAGTGTCACTTTTGAGTAATAGCATGGGTTGAGTCATGATTCTTGATGTGTTATGATTATGGTTATGTTATAAATGATTTTAAGAACATGGAATAGACATTGTATATGAATGAATGTAATCGTGAGTTATGACTATGAATATGGATGATTGAAAGTGAATTGAAGTGGAATTGTGAAATGAGGGTAATGTAGATGAATGAAGATTGTTGGTTATGATATTGTGAATGTTATTATAAAAGTTTGGGAGTTGATGTACAATATGGGGAAATAGATAAGTCTAGAAATCCTAAAGCTCATGATACGATATTCCTACGAAGCTAATGATTCCTATGATATAATTTCCCTACCTCTTCATGACTTTCTTACATTCCGGGAACTACAAGACAATATTGATATAGAGCTTCTTATGAGATAAAGATGAGATGTCTATGAAGTTAATGATGGTAAGTTTAAGCCTAGAGACACTAAACTAGATATGATGTCTATGAAGTTAAAAATCCTACTTACGATCCCTTGATGTTGTTCATGGTGCACTCTCACCTAAAAATGTTAGTTCCTTCAAGGTGAGATATGATGTATATGATCACTCCATAATGTTGTCGGGGTTCTCGACCTTATGTCACCCCGATATTGTTATAGATTGTTTATAAACTCTAATGCATGTTCTATGACCAAATGTTCCGGAATAATTATGAGTCTATGCTTATAGAGGATTTCATATGTGATAAAGGTACGAAATATGCCATAGATGCGATAGTGGTAATGATGAGCCTAAGTTTAGAGATTACAAGGTCTATCATATGGTATTTTTATAAAGTTCATGCTACAAAATGATATGATTTTCAGAGATTGTCTTTAAATTCAAATGCATGCTCTATGAAAGGTTATGATAAGCTTATGAGATGTATGTTTAATGATGAATGTATGACAATGCTAAGTTTACAACAAGGTTATGATATACCTATGATATGTATGATAATGATAAGTTTATGTTGACTATATCACGATAATGATGATGGCGATAATAATGCTAAGTCTATGATGTGCTCACGATGATACGATTCTACCGTGCCTAAATAGTCGGACATGTCACCGCTACGGCGGGATGCTTGTGATTCCACCGTGCCTAAATGGCCGGACATGTCACCATTACGGTGGGCTGCTTACGATTCCACCGCGCCTAGAAGGCCAGACATGATCACCACTAGTGGGCGGCATAAGATGGTTTACCCGGACGCGGGTTAACGATGATGATTTATATGACACGATGATGAATGCGCTATAATGATACATGCACTATGATTGTATATATGATATATGTATGAAAAGCCCGAAAGATATGTATGTGATATTGTCGAGTCACTACGTGGCCGAATACGGATAATGTTTAATGTGTATGAGCAGATACGGTATTATGAGATATGTCTGATACGATGATGTATGCGCTATAATGATACATGCACTATGATTATATACATGTTATGGGCATGAAAGGTATCCTCCCTTAAAAGTTATGTCTTATGATTTCTCAATTATGTTCATTTCATTCATGCCTTACATACTCAGTACAATATTCGTACTGACGTCCGTTTTCTTTGGACGCTGTGTTTATGCCCACAAGTAGACAAGGAGGCGACCCAAATTTATAGAAGCTGATACACAGATTTTTGAGAGCACTCCATTATTCCAGAGGTGCCACTGATTTACTATTGTGAGTATATATATGTTTTGGGCACGACGGGGTCTTATCCGGTCCATATGTCTAGTACTCTAGCAAAGGCTCGTAGATACGTATGTGTGGGTAGTATGGTCTTACGATTTACCCACGTGTATATATATATATATATATATATATATATATATATATTATTTTGATAGCCGAAGGGCTTATGTATATAAAGGCAATTATGTATCAAATGAAAATGATTTTTCCTATGATTAGAAGTGTGAGATTAATAACTGTACGCTTAATGAGTATGATGAGTAGTAGGATGAGTGGTGCTCGATGGTTAGCCCCGGGTACCCGTCATGGCCCCTAGTCGGGTCGTGACAAAAGTGGTAACAGAGCAGTTCAGTCCTAGGAAGTGTCTACGAGCCGTGTCTAGTAGAGTATTGTTTATGGTGTGTTGCGCGCCACATCTATGAACAGGAGGCTACAGGGCATTTAGGATGGTTAAACTTCTTTCATCTCTAAGATCGTGCAATAGAGCTAAGCCATAGGAAATGAGATTCCTTATACTAACCACTGATTGCAGCAGAAGAACAGTATTGACTGAAGGAAGTGATTGGTGATGTTGAAGTTACGGAGGTAAGTCACTTCACTGAGACTACGTTATCAGGGTACGTATTCATA